>NC_046156.1:173969058-174324961 GCF_011064425.1 Rattus rattus | reverse complement strand
CAGTGGGTCACATACAAAAGGAAAACAGGATAGCAGAAAGGATGTCTCGTTGGAAAGAAGAATCGAAGCAGAAGAGGGAGGCGGGTGGATAAGGGGATGAAGTTAAAAAGAATTAAAATTCATTCTATAAATGTATGATGCTGCCAAACAGTTGAACCCATTTTTTTTAAATTATGTATCTCTTCCATATTCGGTCCAAGCACATTTTCCCCCAGTATTTCTTAGCCACAGTTTGTTGAAACCTTAGATGCAGAACTCAGAGACATTAAGGGTTGGATGTATAATTAGATTTTTCCCCTATAATAATACAATTCAGGGTTGAAAACTCTAGTTAATAGGCAAGCCTGGTTTGCTGCTTGTGTTTTTCCATAAAGTTCAATCACAACAGAGATCCATCTGTGTAACCACTGGCTCCAGACCTAGCGTGATGGAAATGGCTAGCAGCAACAGATCTAAGCAAGGTAGCCAGCAAGACTAAAGTACAGTAAACGTTTACCACCCATTATGGACTGCATTGCCCTTTATATTGAAGCATCATATTTTTTTTTCAATTCCATAGTGATGCATCACTAATGTATTCTGTAATTTGAAACAGCTAGCCCTGATTCTTGGCCCATGTTACAATACCATTCACTCTCAAAATTAGAAATTTCAAATGTTTTCAGACTAAAGAGTTGCTTAGAAGTCTAAAGGCTGCATCTTAAATAGTAGAATTATATAAGCATTGTTAATAAATAATTGTAAATAGGAAGCAAAGTATTAGCTGTGTATAATGTAATTTCAAAGAGTACCAAATGATAGTACATGAGTATTATGAAATGGAGAGACACTGTTCGTACTCACAAGAGCACTGAAGTGCCCATGCCCCTGGTCCATGTACTAGCTTGTTGACTACCTCAAGTTTGAGTCATTCTAACAGGGGAAATAACTACACTACAGACACAGAAAACAGTTCAGTGTGAGATGAATATGGCATACCATAACAATTTACACTGGAAAAAATCAAACCATATGTGTCTCTCTCCTATACATCTCATGTTTGATGATATTCCTTAGCTTCATGAATTCCTTAAAAATCATAGAGCATTCATTTTTCTAAAACCAGCAGCAGAAGTATATCACAGTAAGGACAAGGACTCTCAGGAAGGTCTGTATAGGCTGAGCACAGAAGGGCTTGTCAAGGTTATTGATGGAGAAGCAAAGTGTGAGAGATTTTAAACATCTTAAACTGTTATTAAATTCCATTGCACTAAAATTGTGAATTCATTTTCAATCAGTGGGTTAACTGACTTTATTTAAAAATAGGTCATCCTCTGCTACATATGTGTCTGGAGCCGGAGGTTTCCCCCCACCCTCCTTGTGTACTCTTTGGTAGGTTGTTTAGTCCCTGGGAGCTCTGAGGAGTCTGATTGGTTGATGTTCTTCTTCCTGTGGAGTTGCAAACCCCTTCAGCTCCTTCGATCTTTTCTCTAACTGCTCCATTGGGGTCCCCATGTTCAGTCAGATGGTTAGCAGCAAGCATCTTAAGCTGTATCAGTAAGGCTCTGACTGAGCTTCTCAGGAGACATCCACATCAGGTGCCTGTGAGCAAGCACTTCTTGGCATCAGAAATAGTGACTGTGTTTGGTGGCTGCACATAGGATGGATCCCCAAGTGGGGCAGACTCTCGACGGCCTTTCCTTCACTCTCTGCTCCACTCTTTGACCCTGTATTGCCTCCTGTGAGTATTTTATTCCCCCTTCTAAGAAGAACTGAAGCATCCACATTTTGGTCTTTCTTCTTCTTGAGTTTCATATGGTCTGTGAATTGGTTCTTGGGTATTCCAAGCTTTTGGGCTAATATCCACTTATCAGTGAGTACGTACCATGTATGTTCTTCTGTGATTGCGTTAACTCACTCAGGATGATATTTTCTAGTTCCATCCATTTGCCTAAGAATTTCATGACGTCATTGTTCCTAATAGCTGAGTAGCAATGGCATCAACAGGAGGAAAAGCCCTTGGTCCTGGTTCATTTCCCCAGTGTAGGAGATTGCTAGGGTATTGACATGGGAGTAGGTGGGTTTGAGGGGAGCATCTACATAGAAGCAGGGGAAGGAGGGATGGGAGGGGTAACCAGGAAAGGAGATAACATTTGAAATGTAAATACATAAACTATCCAACAAAAATAAATATTGAGGACAACCCAAACATCAAGTACCTTTTCCCCCCAAGCAATCCTACTTTGCTGATGTAGAAAGAACTTATTTTTCTGAGAGATAAAGGTCTCTGGTAAGTTGGAATACTCTACCTGCTTATGAATGTCAGATAAAAGTAAATGTTAAGATGTAGCAGAGTGAGTAGAAAATATATGAAGCCATATTGTAGCAGGAAAAAAAGGGGGAAAGTGACAATGGCACTGATAAGAACCCAAATTGATAGGAAAGGAAACTAGAGAAGGAGGCAAATGGAAAGAAACAGCAACTGTACCATAAATATAGGAAGAGGAATCAAAATAAGATAAAAGCAGCATGAGGTATGGGTGACATTATATGTAGGTCATGTCAACTTAACGTATCTATATTCTTTCTACAGCAAATACTGTCATATAAGGAAAGACCAAAACTTTGTCAGCTAAGAAAATGTGTTCTCACCATGGAAACCTATATCCAGTATATGAATACATATGAAATATTACACATGAAATCCTTATAAAGCCATGAATTGTAAGGTCTCCAATAGAATCAGATTACCAAGTACCCATGGGAATATGTCTGTAGTAAAGTAAAATAGTTTTAAATGAATTCTGTGGTAAATCATCTATGTTATAAATAAACTTCTCTCACTTCAAAAAGATAAAGAAAAAGAATAGGTCATAGGCTAGAGAGACGGCTCACAGGTTAAGAGCATTGAATTCCCCTCAGAGGACCCAGATTCAATTCCTAGCACCCAAGTGGCAGCCCACAACTATCTGTAACTACAAGATCTGACACCCTCACATAGACACACATGAAGGCAAAACACCAATACACATAAGTAAAAATAAATTATATGTTTTTAAAAAATGTGTTACAACATACATAAGCATGTGCTTGGGAAAGTCTCCCTCTCCTTGGATGTTTTTTGAAAATTATTTGTGACTTCTCACATGCCTGGCTAAAGAGGAACCTGCCTAGTGCCCTCTGTGCCCTCTGGGCACAGGAATCTAGGAGCAGTCAGTGGCAGAGCCTTTCCAGTTTCTGCCTGAGCCCAGAGCTGAAAGTCAGTCAACAGGAGAGCATACACAATTGAGAGCAGAGGTAAGACCAACTCTTCTGCTCCAAGTGAACCACTTGTAGGCTTCAGAACACACAAACCCAGGAGCTGCTCTCTGTTCCCAAATCCAGCTGAAAGAAAACATGTCTACAGGAGTGCTGACATACAGGCTTACAGGAAGGTCAAGCCACTGTCAGAGACAGGAAGATAAGCTAACACCAAAGACACCTCGATGGTGAGAGGCAAGCATAGGAACCTAAGCAACAGAAACCAAGACTACTTAGCGTTATCAGAGCCCAGCTCTCCCACCACAGCAAATACTGGATATCCAAACACACCAGAAAAGCAAGATTTGGATTTAAAATCACATCTCATTATGATGGCAGAGGACTTTAAGAAGGACATAAATAACTCCCTTAAAGAAATACAGAACAAAACAGGTTAAAGCTCTTAAAGAGGAAATGCAAAAATTCCTTAAAGAATTACAGGAAAACACAACCAAACAGGTGAAGGAATTGAACAAAACAGGATTTAAAAATGGAAATAGAAACAATAAAGAAATCACAAAGGGAGACAACCCTGGAGATAGAAAACCTAGGAAAGAGGTCAGGATTAATAGATGCAAGCATCACCAACAGAATACATGAAATAGAAAAATCTCAGGGGCAGAAGATACCATAGAAAACATTGACACAATTGTCAAAGATAATGTAAAATGCAAAAAGCTCCTAACCCAAAATATCCAGGAACTCCAGGACACAATGAGAAGGTCAAACCTAAAGATAAGAGAGCTAAGATTCCCAACATAAAGGGCCAGTAAATATCTTCAACAAAATTTTAGAAGAAAACTTTCCTAGCTTAAAGAAAGTGATGCCCATAAACATAGAAGAAACATACAGAACTCCAAACAGATTGGAACAGAAAAGAAATCCCTCCTGTCACATAATAGAAAAAAACACCAAACACAGAAAACAAAGATAGAATATTAAAAGCAGTAAGGAAAAAAGGATAAGAAACATATAAAGGCAGACCTATCAGAATTATACCAGACTTCTCACCAGAGACTATGAAAGCCAGAGATCCTGGGCAGATGGAATACAGACACTAAGAAAACACAAATACCAGCGCATGCTACTATATCCAGCAAAACTCTCAATTAACATAGATGGAGAAACCAAGATATTCCATGAGAAAACCAAACTTACACAATATATTTCCACAAATCCAGCCTAATAAAGGATAATAGATGCAAAACTCCAAAACAAGGAGGGAAACTAACCCTAGAAAAAAACAAGAAAGTAATCTTGCAACGAAGCCAAAAGAAGAGAGCCACACAAACATAATTCCACTTCTGACAACAAAAATAACAGGAAACAACAATCACTATTCCTTAATGTCTCTTAACATCAGTGGACTCAATTACCCCAAAAAAAGACATAGCCTAACAGACTGGATACATAAAGAGGACCCAGAATTTTGCTGCCTACAGGAAATATACTCAGAGACAAAGACAGACACCACCTCAGAGTAAAAGGCTAGAAAACAATTTTCTAAGCAAATGGTCCCAAGAAACAAGCTGGAGTAACCATTCTAACATCAAAGAAAATCGACTTTCAACCAAAAGTTATCAAAATAACAAGATAAGGAAGGACACTTAATATTCATCAAAGGAAAAATTACCAAGAGGAACTCTCCATCCTAAATATCTATGCTCCAAATGCAGTGGCACCCACATTCATAAAAGAAACCTTACTAAAGCTCAAATCACACATTGCTCCTCAAACAATAATAGTAGAAGATTTCAACACCCCACTCTCATCAATGGACAGATTATGGAAACAGCAATTAAACAGAGACATAGATAAACTAACAGAAGTCATGAACCAAATGGATTTAATAGATATTTATAGAATATTTCATCCTAAAGCAAAAGAATATACCTTCTTTTCAGCACCTCATGGTACATTCTCCAAAATTTATCATATAATTGGTCATAAAACAGATTTCACCAGATATGAGAATATAAAGATAATCCCATGCATCCTATCAGATCACCAGGGAAAAAGGCTGGACTTGAATAACAACAAAAACGACAGAAAGCCCACATAGACATGGAAGTTGAACAATACTCTACTCAGTGATAACTTGGTCAAGGAAGAAAGAAAGAGAGAGAGAGAGAGAGAGAGAGAGAGAGAGAGAGAGAGAGAGAGAGAGAGAGAGAGAGAGAAATTAAAGGCTTTTTAGAGTTTAATGAAAATGAAGGCACAGCATACTTAAACTTATGGGACAAAATGATAGTGGTGCTGAGAGGAAAACTGGTAGCTCTGAGTGCCTCCAAAAAGAAATTAGAGAGCATACATTGGCAGCTTGACAGCACACCTAAAAGCTCTAGAACAAGGAAAAATAAATAAACCCAAAAGGAGTAGATAGCAGGAAATAATCAAAATGAGGGTTGAAATTAACCAAATAGAAACAAAAAGAACTACACAGAGAATTACAAAACCAGGAGCTGATTCTTTGAGAAAATCAACAAGATAGCTAAACCCTTAGCCAGACTAAACAGAGGGCACAGAGAGAGTATCCAAAACGATAAATTAGAACTGAAAAGGGAGACATAACAACAGAATCTGAGGAAATTTTAAAAAAATCATCAAATCCTACTAAAAAAAAGACTATATTCAACAAAACTGGAAAATCTGGATGAAATGAACAATTTTCTAGACAAATATCAGGTACCAAATTAATTCAGGATGAGATAAACCATCTAAACAATCCCATAACTCCTGAAGAAATTGAAGTAGTTATTAAAAGTCTCCCAACCAAACAAAAGCCCAGGACAAGATTGGTTTAGTGCAGAATTCTATCAGACCGTCATAGAAGACCTCATATCAATACTGTCCAAACTATTCCACAAAATTGAAACAGACATGGCGCTACCGAATTTCTTCTATGAAACTACAATTATCTTATACCTAACCACACAACTACCCAACAAAGAAAGAGAACTTCAGAACAATTTCCCTTATGAATATTGATGCAAAAATACTCAATAAACTTCTCTCAAACTGAATCCAAGAACACATCAAAAGGATCATCCATCATGATCAAATAGGCTTCAACCCATGAATTCAGGATACTTCAATATACGGAAATCCATCAAAGTAATCCACTATGTAAACAAACTCAGAGGAAAAAAAACTACATGATCATCTCATTAGATGGTGAGAAAGCATTTGACAAAATTCAATACCCCTTCATGGTAAAAGTCTTGTAAAGATGAGGAATTCAAGGCCCATACCTAAACATAGTAAAAGCAATATACAGCAATCCAGTAGCCAACCTCAAACTAAATTGAGAGAAACTGGAAGCAATCCTACTATCTTCAGGGACTAGACATGGCTGCCAACTACACCCTCCAAATTCAATATAGTACTTGAAGTCCTAGCCAGACCAATCAGACAACAAAAGGAGGTCAAAAGGATTAAAATTGGAAAAGAAGAATTCAAAATATCACTATTTGCAGATGATATGATAGTATACTTAAGTGGCCCCAAAAGTTCCACTAGAGAACTACTGAGCCTGATAAACAACTTCAGCAAAGTGGCTGGGTATAAAATTAACTCAAACAAATCAGGAGCCTTCCTCCACTCAAAGAATAAACAGGCTGAGAAATGAATTAGAGAAATGACACCCTTCACAATAGTCACAAATAACATAAAATACCTCAGTGTGACTCTAGCCAAGCAAGTGAAAAATCTGTACGACAAGAACTTCAAGTCTCTGAGGAAAGAAATTGAAGAAGATCTCAGAAGATGGAAAGACCTCACATGCTGATGGATTGGCTGAGTTAATATAGTGAAAATGGCCATTTTGCCAAAAGCAATCTAAAGATTCAATGCAATCCCCATCAAAATTCCAACTCAATTCTTCATAGTTAAAAAGAGCAATTTGCAAATTCATTTGGAATAACAAAAAGATTAGGATAGCAAAAAGTATCCTCAACAATAAAAGAACTTCTTGGGGAACCACCATCCCTGACCTCAAGCTGTATTACAGAGCAATAGTGATAAAAAACTGTATGGTATTGATACAGGGAAAATAAGGTAGATCAGTGGAATAGAATTGAAGACCTGGAAATGAACTCCCACACCTATGGTCACTTGATCTTTGGAAAAGGAGCTAAAACCTCCCAGTGGAAAAATGATAGCATTTTTAATAAATGCTGGTTCAACCACAGGTCAGCATGTAGAATAATGCAAATCAACCCATTCTTATTGCCCTGTACAATGCTTAAGTCCAAGTGGATCAAGGACTCCATATATAACTAGATACACTCAAGCTAATAGAAGAAAAAATGGGAAGAGCCTTTAACAAATGGGCACTGGGGGACTTTTCCTGAACTAAACACTATGCACTGAGATCATGAATCAACAAATGGGACCTCATAAAACTGCAAAGCTTCTATAAGTCAAAGGACACTGTCATTCGGACAAAATGACAACCAACAGATCAGGAAAAGATCCTTACCAATCCTACATCCGATAGAGGGTTCATATCCAATACATACGAAGAACTCAAGAAGTTAAACTCCAAAAAGCCAAATAACTCTATTAAAATGAGGTACAGAGCTAAACAAAGAATTCTCAGCTGAGGAATATTGAATAACTGAGAAGTACCTAAAGAAATGTTAAACATCCTTAGTCATTAGAGAAATGCAAATCAAAACAACCCTGGGATTCACCTCACACCAGTCATAATGGCTAAGATAAAAAACTTAGGTAACAACAGATGCTGGAGAGGATATGGAGAAAGAGGAACAACACTCCTCCTTATTGGTGGGATTGCAAGCTGGTACAATCACTCTGGAAATCAGTCTGGCTTTTCCTCACAAAATTGGACATAGTACTACCTGAGGAACTAGCCATACCTCTCCTGGGCATATACCCAAATGATGCTCCAACATACAACAAAGACACATGCTCCACTATGTTCACAGTAGCCTTATAATAGCCAGAAGCTGGAAAGAACTAAGATGCCCTTGAACAGAGGAATGGATACAGAAAATATGGTACATCTACAAAATGGAGTACTACTCAGCTATCAAAAATGACTTCATGAAATTCATAGGAAATAGGAAATATCATCCTGAGTGAGGTAACCCAATTACAGAAAAACACACATGGTATGCACTCATTGATAGATGGATACTAGCCCCAAAGCTTGAATTACCCAAGATACAATCCATAGACCTCCTGAAGCTCAAGAAGTAGGATGACCAAAATGCAGATGCTTCAGTCCTTTTTAAAAGGGGGAACAAAAATATTCATAGGAGGAGATATGGAGACAACGTTTGAGGCAGAGACTGAAAGAATGGCCGATCAGTGCCTGCCACACCTGGGGATCCAGCCCATATATACGTACAGCCACCAAACCTAGGCAATATTGATGAAGCCAAGAAGTGCATGCTAACAGGATCCTGATATAGCTGTCTCCTGAGAAGCTGAGGCAGAGTGTGACAAATACAGAGGCAAGTGCTAGCAGGAAACCATTGAACTGAGAACAAGGTCCCTGTTGGAAGAGTTACAGAATGGTTTGAAGGAGCTGAAGGGGCTCACAACCTCATAAGAACAACAGTACTCACCAACCAGAGCTCCCAGGGACTAAACCACCATACAAAGAGTACACATGGGCAGACCCATAGCTCCAGCTGCATATGTAGCAGAGGATGGCCTTGTTGGGCACCAATGGGAGGAGAAGCCCTTGGTCCTAACAAGGCTAGACGCCCCCCAAGGGTAGCAGATTTCAGTACAGGGAGGAAGGAAGGGGGTGGTTGGGGAGGGAGAACCTCCTTATAGAAGTAGGGGGAGGGTTATATGAAAGGGTGCTTTTAAATCTGTGACCTCATTTTTCATTAATATTATACACTCATGCACACATATGTGTATATATTCCTAAATAAATAAATACAGCCCACTTAGTCTATATTACTTCCATGCATATTTTCTTTATCAAGTAAATCCAAAGATGAGCAAGCACTATATGTACTTGTTCAATAACACCAAAAACAATGACTAAATGCATCAAAATAAAAAGCAAGAAAAGGGTCTACTTTACTTCCTCTGTTTTTTCTTATGTTCTCTTATCTTTCTTATATCATCATTATTTAGGAGACAAGGTAAACTTGGGGCAGGGATGATTCTAGAAAATGAGTCCCTGGTTTACATTGTCAGACATAGTTCCCTAATCCAACACATGCTGTGCTCCAAACTGACGCAGGAAACAGTACCAGAGAGGAGAGCTGAGGTTGGAATGTTCACAAATAATTATAAACAAATGGATGGTTTACTTTGTCTGTAAAGCTTCAGTAGTCTATCATGCTCCAATTATCAAAGTCCATGCAAGCACCCAGCCAAGGTGTCACCTGTTTCGTTTCCCAGGGCAAACTGCAGGTTTCGACTCAGACACATCTCACAGCTCAAGGGTTTGATTCCTTGTGTGTTCTACTCCACAACTTGAAAGATGGCCCAGCAGAAATGGACCTGTTAATATAATTACTATGGTAGGCTCCAGTGGTATGCTAACACTCTACAGAAATGTATATGGGGCTTAGTGAATAAGTTGGCTGAGCTGTGTTATTATTTTTGAGTGTGGGAAGAAGTCATTTATAAAAACACACTAAATGTACAAACAGTTAAGGGCCTACTTTCTCCCCACTTTGCAGAGCACACTTCCTGTGTGTGGAGTGGAACATTATTCTTGCAAGTAATTTAGAGTAACCAGAGGACTATACTGACCTGCTGTAAGCACAGTTTGTTACTTGAGGAAAGTGACAATAGAGAATCCATGTTCCTATCATTCTTCTGATTTTGCTTTCTTGCTTCTATCGGGTTTTTCTGTTTGTTGCTTATTAGTCCTGAGGATCACTACACAGCTCGGGGTGGCTTCAAACCATGACAATCCTCCCAAATGCCTTCCAAGTGCTGGGATTCCATGACTCATGCCTTGCTACTGTTTTCTTCTCACCTGATGTATTTACTACACGTGTATTCTTATGCTTTAGAAAACATCTTCACTTGTTGAAAAATAACTCAAAGATGACAGGAGGGAACAGTTGAAACAGAACAGAAAATAGAGCTCTCTCCACAGCTCCTCTTTACCACCACTGCCTGGGCCTCAAGTCCAGTTGCCACGAGGAACCCTTCTGCAGATCTGCCCAGCAATGTCTCAGCATGTTCACATGGAAGATATAAGGCTTTGAGTATTTTGATAATTTGGTATTATCCTGTTTTGTTTATTTTTTTTCCTCTGGTTTTGGGCTTGTTTAGCTTTGGTCATATTTTACCATGTAGTCCTGGTAGACCTTTCAACTTTGCTGCAGAGCCAAGCAAACTCGAACGTCTGATTCTCCTGTCCCTACCTTCCAAAGCACTCAGATTTCACATGTGTGCTACCAAACCCAGTTTCCACTGTTAGGAATAGAACCCAGAGCTTCATGAATGCTAAGGGGGCACTTTTATCAAGAGAGCTCCATCATGTCTTACAATGTTTACTTAAGCATATGTTATAAAGTGTGTTGACAGAACTACCTCATAATTTTAAATTATTTTTTGTGTGTATGAGTGTGTGCACGCACTCATTCATGTGCAGTAGCCTATGTATGGGGTTCAAAGAACAACTTTCTAAAATTGGTTTCTTCTTTTCCTTCTACCAGGGCTCTAGGGACCAGGCTCAGGTGTTCATCCTGGCAAAGCAAGCACCTTTACCCACTGAGCTTTTGAGGAGGCCATGCCTGACATTGTTAACAGCAATGTAATATTCTTTTCTGGATCTAAAGTGATCTATTTAACCAATTCTTTCTGACATATATTTCTTGCTGTCTTTCTAATTCCACAATTCTGCATTTTCACAGCAGTTAACAGCTTCCTGGGCGTAAGCTGACATGGGTCTCTTAGCAACATCGAGACAACATTTACTACCTTCCAGACATTGTTACACATGCTTTCTACTTTTGGCTCTCATAACAAGAATTCAGGATTGCTACTATCTCCTTTTCTTGAAGAGACACAGGGCAGGGTGTGTGGGAGAGAGTTTGGTTGAACTACTAGATGGCAGAGTCAACTTTTGAACTTACACAATCTGACTCCAAAACACAAAGGCAAGCACTACCCCGAATGCAGAGTGTCGTTGGAGTTCGTGCTTCTTAACACTTGGTGCCTAGCTGTTGGTTCTTAGGAAGGTTGTGGAGTCATTGGGACGTGGAGCCCCAGATGGGTGATACAGGCTTTCATGTGAGCGACTTGATGGGTATTCCCTCTTTAGTTCCCATTAGTTGTCTACTTTCTTTTTTTTTTTTTTTTTTTTTTTTTTTTTTTGGAGCTGGGGACCAAACCCAGGGCCTTGTGCTTGCTAGGCAAGTGCTCTACCGCTGAGCCAAATCCCCAACCCCAGCTGTCTACTTTCTAATTGCCTATGACTAGAGCAAAGCTTGCTCTAGCTTTCTAGTTTGAAGATTTCCCTGACCTTGTGAGTCTGAATTCACCCACTCACATGTTTTAGTCATGACGAACAACAGTCCTCATTTTTTGTAACCTGGCAACGTAAATGGACGAGTGATTGTTTTTTTGTTTTGTTTTGTTGTTTTTTTCCCTACACTGATGTTCTCAAAGAACATCAAAAACACGGTTGTTGAGAAAAAGTCTATAATCTGATATTCCTGGCTACTTGCAGTGAGATTTGAACTTGATGTGCAATTTGATGTGGGATTTGAAGTTTTCGAATATTCAATATTTATACAGAGGAGCTAGAGTCTATTAGCCAAGACCAAAGCGAAAGTCAGACTAATGTCTTCTCACTGTGAGGGGAAGAGAACATGTGAAAATTCTAAGAGAGAAGTGAATAGGTAAGAACTAAGAACCAGTCTATGTGGGGAAACATTCAGGATGAAGAGATATTTTGCGAAGGGTTTTTATAGCACTGTTTAGGAATAAAAAACGGATATTGATCAGTGTAGACAAAAACTATAGTTATCTAATTTTTTATACTTTTATACTGAATATAGACTGTAAGTATGATTCCTAAACAAAGCATAAGTCAATTAACTATGTGAGATGAGAAAAGCCATTGAACGGCTCCAAGCCTATGAACCCCAATCTGAACTCTGGCTTCTGCTTTCTGCCCCCTAGATCTCTAGTGAATATTAGCTGAGTTGACATATTTGAAAAGGGTTCCCAGACCGTAAAGTATAAAGCAAGCATTTAAGACACTCTTACCGTCACTGGACTGCAGTTTCCCAACTGGGACTTTATGTGCAGAAACACTTATTACTGGGTTGATTTTCTACTATCCTTGGCTCTCTACTCCAAACAGATGACATGCTACCGCTGAGTCATAAGTGGCCACCAAAGGAAAAATGCACTTATTTCCATTTGTTGTTTAATTGTTCTTCAGCAGCTGTTTGTATCACAAGGTCTGACAGCAGCTCTCCCAGCTTTCCTAACCCGGTCTTTGAATTACTGGAATGTGTCTCTTATAGTTGAATCTTTTCCAGTTCCTTCATACCCTTGCAATTTATTTTTTTCAACTATTGTCATAAATAATTATGTAGCAAGAGAGAGGCACATCTGTATGAGCTATGAAGCCATAAAACGCAATAATTGGTGATAAGTGTGACTTCCCCAGGATTGTGCAGCCATTGCCTGTCAATGGCTTACAGATAAGCACCAGCTACGAAACAGCACAGAGCTGATCAGCACTTTAGAAACCAATACAAAAAACAATGCATGTTTCCAAAATATTGAACTTATGGAATATTACATACATCCTCGGAAGTCAGCAGACATGATCTTCAGACCATATGAGAAAGAGTATAATCTGTAAAGAAAGCTTCAAAAATCCAGAAGGGGAAAGTCAAATTGTTTATCTCATGTCAAAGTCTACTATTTGAGCCACAATACCTGTGATAAAATAAGCTGAGATGTATAATTTAATATAAGAAATGGTGCTTTGGAGGCAGATTTTCTTTAAAAGACCAATTTCCCTTTTTCAGTTTACTTAATTGTTCTCTAAAAGTTATTTTGCCTTGTTGTCATGACAATACAAATGAACTAATAAAGACTCGCTCTACACTGTCTGCAAAGCCCATGATCTTTCTTGTAAGTGGGTGAACATCTGACTATGATTTCCTTTTGCTATGAAGTGCAAGTGTTGTACTTGGCCATGTCAGTTCACATTCAACATTTACCAATTTATAAAATGCCTGCTCAATTACCCTAGCTAATTTCTTTGTTGACTGATGTATGTTACCTGCCTATTCTTGACAGAAGCACCGGTCAAAATCCATTGTCTTCTTGGACTTGAATGCCTTTCAATAGACTTTAAGTTAGATGACTTAAAGATGAGTCACAAATGTACAGATATTCTTGGGATAGGGAGTGCCATAAAGTGGTGAGTGATATTAATTGTAAGTATTTGCCATTGTTATGCTGGCGAAGTTAATTAACATTTCCTTACTCAGGGGTGCCTTTGTTCAGAACAAACTACAAAATACTGCAAAGTCCAGTGTTCCAAGTGTCCAAGCATCATTTCCCAAAGTCGTATGGTAGGTAATTCTGTCTGAGATGAGACTTTCACTTTTGGTTACAACGCAAACATGGAACCACCTGGCCAGATGGTAGGTCTGTTGCTTTTGTTTTTGTTTTTTTTGTTTTGTTTTGTTTTGTTTTGTTTTTTCTTTTTTAAGGAACCTACAATTTACATTCAAACTAGTATTGTGTAAAGGTTCCCTTTCACCACATACTAATACTTGTGATAATTTAATTCTTTTAACAGTCTTCCAAAATGAGGTAAAGTCATACATAATTGTGGCTTTTATTCATCGTCCTGGTGACTAGTTATTGTGGTCACCTTTCATATTCCCATTGGCCATTAATAGGTCGTTGAGTAGCACTTACACAGTCTCTGAGCTCACCTTTGCACATGTTGCCTGTTCTTCCCTTTCTTTTCCTTATTTTTCCTTTAGTTAGCCAACATACTTATGTGTTATTGAGCTTTATGCCCCTTTCACACTTGATTATCACCTGCCTAGTAGTAGACTTACAGTATTCCAACCTGTGGGGCGCCCTTCACCACACTGCTTGCTTTGCTTTAGAGAATTAGGCAATCCTCCTCATTTGTTTTCTTCTTCTACCTGTGCTTTTCATATTTTATTAAAAACACAATTGTCAAAATCTATATCAAGGAAATTCGCACATCTGCATTTTCTTAGGGGTTCCATAGCTTCAGGTTTTACATGCCAATAATTATACTTTGGCTTGACTTTTGCAGAATGACCTGTATAGGTTCACTCTGTTCTTGTTAATATCCAGGATTTCCAACATTACTTATTGAACAGACTACTCTTCCCCATTGTTTATATTCTTGGTAACTTTGTCAGTGATTATTAAAAGTAAACCATACAAGCTTGCTTTTACTTCTGTGTTGTCAAATCTGTTCCTTCGAATCTATGTGTCTATTATCTAATTTATTCTTTGAAAATGTTCACATTGGTACATGATGAAATAAGATTTTATCTACCATCCATTTCACAACTCCCCAACTTCCTTTGTAACTCCCCCAACATATCACCTCCAAACTTCATGTCTTCTTATTATTTAAAAAAGAACCCACTAAGTTTAATTGCTGTTGTGCATGTGTGTATGGGAGTGGGACCATCCATTGGGGATATGCAGGCTGCTATAAGAAAGACTCATAAATGATATCAACCAGTTGTGGATCTTCTGCAAACTACAGTATGTGTCTGTTTTTATGGCAATACTGAACTGTTTGATTATTAGAGATTTGCCATATTAGTTGAAGTCATAAAATATAATTTATTAAGCTTTGTTCTACACGCTTTGGATTTTTTACTAAATCTGAGTCTTTTTCATTTCTCTGTGAATTTTACATTTTTTTTATTTTTGTGAAATTTGCATTAACACATTGCTAGGGATTAGATCAGACCTGTACACCTCTTTGAGTAACATGGATGTTTCCATTCTATGCTTTTGTTCTCCAAACCATGATCATGAGATGTATTTATATTCATTTGTAATATTTTCAGTGTAGAAATCTTCCAACACTATTAACTATATAATTAAACTATATCTAAATATCATTATCCTTGTAATGCTGTTATAAGTGGACTTTCTTCTTAATTTTACTTTACATAGTTTGCTATACTATACAGAAATGCCACTAATTTTTATGAATTATCTTGAATTTTGTAAATGCACTGGATGACTGTATGAGCTCAAATAAATTGGGTGAGTTATTGACTATTGTCTAAATATGGTACATGCTTTTATTTTAACTTTCCAATTTCTTTCTTTTCTTTTTTAAAGATTTATTTCTTTATATGAGTACACCATAGCTGTCTTCAGACTCACCAGAAGAGGGCATCAGATCCCATTACTGATGGTTGTGAGCCACCATGTGATTGCTAGGAATTGAACTCAGGACCTCTGGAAGAGCAAGCAATAAGTGCTCTTAACCACTGAGCCATCTCTCCAGCCCCCTCCAATTTCTTTTGTTGGGACTTCTATTTGAGTAGAAGCAGTGAAAAATACACACATGTCTTTCCCTCTCGATCTTAATGAAAATGGTGGAATCATTGTACATTTGACTCCATGCTGGTTATGAGATTGCTATGTGCAGCTTTTAGTATATTGAGGGAAATCTCTCTATACCTAATTTTTGGGGTGCTTACCTATAAAACTATTTTACTTTTTATCAAGTGCTCTTTCTCCATCCATTGAGATGATCATGTAAGTTTAATTTTTGTTCTGATATCATGGGAATAGATTTATTGGTTGCTGTATGCTGAACCATTCTTACCTTTCATGATAAATACTGTCTAGCGGTGGTGTATGATCCCTCTACTATATTGTCAAATTTGGTTTTCTTATATTGTATTAAGGATTTCTGTATTTAGAGCCAGTAAGAAAGCAGCTGTAATTTTCTTGGAGTTTGTAGGACTGGATTTGTAATCGAGGTAACAGTAGTCTTGCAAAAAACATATTTGAAAGTTTTCTTTTATCCTCAGTTGTTTGGCATAGTTTGAAAAGGGTTAGTACTGTTCTTTCAATGATTCATTGATTCTGGTGAAGCCATCTGGACTTGGAATTCCTTTGTTTAGAGATTCTGATGACTGACGCATCTGATCTGGTCAGATTTATGTCTTCTTCATACCCAGTCTCAGAGCTTCAAGGACATTATGGATTTCCTCTGCATTCAATTTGTTAGCACACGGTTCTTCACAAATAACTTTTAAGATGCTTCTCTATTTCTGTGGCATCATTCTAAAATCTTCTCTTACTTTTTGACTTCATTTGTTGGAAATATAACCCCTTCTTTCTTGACATGTCTACTTCTAGGTTTGTCATTTCGGTTAATCAAAGGAAAATCCAAATCAAACATTTTAATTTCAAATTCCTTTTAAGTAATACTTATACTTCTTGACCAATCATTGTCTCTTTACAACTAACTTCCTGATTGTTCGTTCATTTGTTTGTTGTAGTTCTGTGGAGGTGAACTTGGAATATCTTTGCTTTGTCTTAATACTGATGTGTTCTCCTCTGACAATTGTTATTGTCACATCCTTTAGGATTAGGGAAGTTATGTCTTCACTTTTATTGACTCGCTATCTTTATAGTTCTCTGGGTTGACAATAACTATGAATGCATGAAAACATCCAAATGGACAGTTCCCATCTAATAGACTAAATTTTCAACCTAAAGATTTTTAAATGAAAATAAAAAAAGAGCTTGGAACACAGATGCACTTCACTGGAGGAACACTGCTGATTCAGGATGCAATTGGCCTTTAAACAACAACTACAATGCCAGGTGCTGGCTACATCCTTATGAATAAAGAGGTCTCATAGGTCCCCATGCCCAAAATAGAGGTCACTGCCATTATTATTCATAACCAAGCAGACTAGGTGGCAAGACCTTATTTCTGTGGATGCCACACACATTAGTTATAGGACACACATAACTCAAGTGGAAACCGAGTGAAAACTAATCTCCCTGCTGGGTAGCACACGGCATGCCAGGAAGTGCTTCATAGGCTCAGGAAGCAGACTCATGAGTGGTCTCAGCATACTGTACACCATGAACACAACAATTACCCTGCAGGCAAGATATGCTGACTGGTGCAATAATAGAACAAGTATCTTAGACATAACTGACACTGTGGTTGGCTTGGGAGCCCACTCCTCACATGGGATACATACCTGCTAACTGTAGCACCGAACAAAACACTATGATTGGGTAAGTCATGGACCCACTGGAGGATCTTGCTCCCTGTTGTCTTCCCTAACTGGACACGTTATGAAATCTCCTTGCAAATATTTGTGTTTGTACTCTTGGACTAGTACCATTTTCAGACTGGGGAGAGATAAGTTTCTTTTTGCAGAGGCTTACATCTGGTCAAAGTACTGAGAGGACAGGAACACTGAGTGTTCAGCCCTATACAGGACAGCTATATAGCCCACTCCAAAGTCTTAGGCAGCTTCAATAGACAGTGATTAGAGATGCTTTAGGAGTCGGTAGCCATAGGTATGTGGGTTCATTTCTGGGTCTTCAATTCTATTCCATTGACATTCCTGCCTGTCTCACTTGATCTTTGACAAAGGAGCTAAAATCATCTAGTGGGGAAAAGATAGCATTTTCAACAAATGGTGCTGGTTCAACTGGAGATCAGCATGTAGAAGAATGCATTCTTATCGCCCTGTACAAAGCGTAAGTCCAAGTGGATCAGGGACATCCACATCAAGCCAGATACACCCAAACTAATAGAAGAAAAAGTGGGGAAGAGCCTCTAACGCATGGGTATGGAGGAAAATTTCCTGAACAAAACACCAATAGCTTATGTTGCAAGATCAAGAATCAACAAATGGGACCTCATAAACTGCACAGCTTCTGTAAGGCAAAGGACAATGTCATTAGGACAAAACAGCAACCAACAGATTGGGAAAAGATCTTTACCAACCCTACAACTGATATAGGGCTAATATCCAAACTATACAAAGAACTCAAGAAGTTAGCCTCCAGAGAGCGAAATAACCCTATTAAAAACGGGGTACAGAGCTAAACGAAGAACTTCCAACTGAAGAATATCGAATGGTCAAGAAGCACCTAAAGAAATGTTCAACATCCTTAGTCATCAGGGACATGCAAATCAAAACAACCCTGAAATTCCCCCTCATACCAGTCAGTGGCTAAGATCAACAGATGCTGGCGAGAATGTGGAGAAAGAGGAACACTCTTCCATTGTTGGTGGGATTGCAGAGCGGTACAACCATTCTGGAAATCAGTCTGGAAGTTCCTCAGAGAATTGGACATTGTACTACCTAAGGACCCAGCTATACCTTTCCTGGAAATATACCCAAAACATGTTCCAACATATAATACGGACACATGTTCCACTATGTTCATAGCAGCCTTATTTGTAATAGCCAGAAGCTGAAAAGAACCCAGATGTCCATCAACAGAAAAACGTGTAGAGAAAATATGGTCCATCTACACAATGGAGTACTACTCAGCTATTAAAAACAATGACATCATGAAATTCATAGGCAAATGAATGGAACTAGAAAATATCATCCTGAGTGAGATAATCCAATTACAAATAAAAGCAAACAAACAAACAAACAAAAAAAACCACACATGGTATGCACTCAGTGAGAAGTAGATATTAGCTCAAAAGCTCAAGTTACCCAAGATAAAATCCACAGACCACATGAAGCTCAAGAAGGAGGACAACCAAAGTGCAGATGCTTCTTAAAGGGGGAACAAAATATTAATAGGAAGAGATATGGAGGCAAAGTTTAGAGCAGAGACTGAAGGAATGGCTCTTCAGAGCCTGACCCACCTGGAATCCAGCCCATATATATACAGCCACCAATCCTAGGCAATATTGATGAAGCCAAGAAGTGCATGCTGACAAGAGCCTGATATAGCTATCTCCTGAGAGGCCCAGCTAGAGTGTGACAAATAAAGAAGCAAATGCTAGCAGCAAACCATTGAACTGAGAATGGGGTCCCCATTGGAGGAGTTAGAGAAAGGAGCCTAAGGGGCTTGCAACCCCATAAGAACAACAATAACAACCAACCAGACCTCTCAGGGACTAAGCCACCATACAAGAGTATACATGGACAGACCTATGGCTCTAGCTGCATATGTAGCAGAGGATGGCCTTATTGGGCACCAATGGAAGGAGAAGCCCTTGGTCCTGCCAAGGCTGGACCCCCCAGTGTAGGGGAATGTCAGGGTGGGGAGGTGGAAGGGGGGATGGTTGGGGATCAGAAACACCCTTAGAGAAGAAGGGCGAGTGGGAGGGCAACAGGGCTTATGGACGGGAAACCAGGAAAGGGAATAACATTTGAAATATAAATTTAAAAATATCCAATTAGGGGTTGGGGATTTAGCTCAGAGGTAGAGCGCTTGCCTAGCAAGCACAAGGCCCTGGGTTCAGTCCCCAGCTCCGAAAAAAAGAAAAAAAAATATCCAATTAAAAAAAAAAGAGTCGGTGGCTGAGGAGACCTGTGAAGTGCAATCATCTCGGCATAACATTGCTTCTACTATCATAAGCACATAGCATCTGTGGATATAAGCACAAGATTGTCTGTTATGTCTGTTATTACCTTCGTTCTAACTGAGGTTTAACTACAGGTGTCTCTACATGATGATTTGATACATAGAGTATCTATCTTCTTAAAAATAATATTACAGAATTATCTACTTTTGCTGTATTTACTTCCTCCCTTTGTATGTGTTAATAAGGAAGGAGGGGGAGGGGATGTTTGTTAATGTACTACATAATAAAAAAAAAAAAATTAAAAAAAAAAAAAAAAAAAAAAAAAAAAAGAAAAAAAAAATAATATTACAGAATTATCTACTTTTCCTGTATTGCTACTTCTCCTTTGTATGTGTTAATAGTTTGTTAATGTACTACTGAGTTTCCCAGTGATGATTACATATACTTATGTAAAATAAAATACACTAAAATAGAGCTTTATGACAACTTTAATAGAGATGATTTATCAATTTAGTATAATCAAAACTCTTCAACCTTTACTTTATCAATATCACTTTTTTGCATCTTATTTTAAAAAACGTAATTCCCTTATCATGAAATTTCCATTAAACTTTGTGATCTGTCTTTTATTTTTAAACCCTTTATACAGTTAGAATTGACAGGTTAGTTTTTATTTTTCAATAATCACATTTTTTACTGATGAGGAAATACATGTCCTTAATTGTGATCCTTTTACATACATTTCTTATTAATCCATTAAATTATTACATTTGTAGGGAGTTCTCACATGCTTAAATTTATTGCTTTATTTGCATTATTTTCATAATAAAATGTCATGACTTAAAAAAAGAACTGTGTTCACAGAAGTAGAATGAGTTTTGGAGACAAAACAAAGTGAACTTCATAGTTAGTATCGTCAGCCTTAAATAACCTATTTCATGATTCTCTGTATTTTTATGACTTGAGTCCCCTAGGCAGTTACTGAACTCTATGGATATTTATATAAATTATGATATTTATAAATATAAATATTAAGGCAAAGTGATCCACTGTAACAAAATAATTTTCAAAGTGCTACGTTATGGTATAACAATTTATGTGAGTGTTGATAATTAGATTAAATAACAATGCATAAGGACCAAAATATGCAGGTAATTTCAAGCCTATACAATATTTTTAAAACATCTTCACATCACAATCAGGTAAAGCTACCACATTTCTTTCTGAAAAAGACATTTTTTTTCTATTTGTCTATGTCTATAGACATTGCTATGGCTAATACTATTGTTGAAGTATTTTATATAATCTTGCCGAATTTTAATACAATATTAGTAAAAATATGAAAGCACTTTTTCTGTTCAAGTCCGTGACCTCTGTCTTCTACAGCCTCCATTTATAAACTCTTTGTCTTCTGGATCAATGGGAAACATTCCAGCCATGGCCAAAAGTTAGCTACACCTTTAACATCAGACACAAACAGAAATAATAGCCTTCAGCATCAATATTTATATTTTCTCATCAATGAGCTCTGTCCCTGTACATTTTCCTCTTAGTTTGACAAATTATCTGATTGGGACCCACAAATGTATTTCATAATCTGCTAATGACCTACATAAATTTGAAAATGAAAAAGTTCAGCCTCAGGTTATCCTTTAAGTGCAGGAGAATCTTCAAGACTTTTTAATATCTTCATTTTCCTTCTTATAATTTTGGTTTTGTGTCTGTTTTCTGAATCAGAATGATGTATTCATGGATTGTCACAGGTTCACCATCCTTTGACCTAATGGCCTGTTCAAGATGAAGTGAAATCTTGTAAAATAACATCCTCATCTTGTGTTCTCAGGCTCACACAGAGTAGTTAGCCATTGTCAGCTGCCTAAATGGGACTTGGCTCCCTCAGGATGCATTAGTCACACATTCCCGCAATCATCCACAATGGTGTAGGATCTCTCGCTATTCCAGAGTTACTCCCTGCTGTTAACCAGCCTGAAAGAAGTGCCAATCTAGCTCAACAGAGGACATTTTTGTTCTTCCATGACTTCCCCATGTTACCAAAACCTTAGTCCCTATCACATGCTCTTCCTGGGCTCTAAGATCATTTGCCAGTTTGGTTGTATATATAATATGAATCACTTCACTAATGTCTTAGGTTTTTGTTACAATTGATGCTTTTAATTTCATATTTGTATACTATATTTACATCATTTCCTCTCTCCCTCTAACTTTTCCTATACATGTTTGGGCTCCTCATGCCATGGCCTCTTTTTCTTTAATTATTATTGTTACATGTTTATATGGATAAATATATAAACACAAGTTGTTGATTCTATTTAGTATTACTCATATGTACATGTGTTTATAACTGACCACATGGTATTAGCAAACAATTTAGGAGGACCCATTTCTAGAGAAGGCGGATTCTCACTCTCTCAGCAGCCATTAATTGCCTATAACTCTTCATTTAGGGAGAGCCTTCTTATAATTTCTGTATCCACGCTGGTGTGCTAGCTGGTATTGCCACTCTTCAGGTCTTATTTAAGCTACTGTGTTGCTAAAGTAATACGGGTGCAGTCCCCCATCATATAGAGAAGACATAATCTCATAGGCATTCTGGTCGTCTGGCTCTTACATTGTTTCTGCTCCTAGTTTGTGAGGTTTCCTGACTGTAAGTAAAAGGGTGGTGTTATAGACGTAGCAATAGGTGCAGTTAACTATCCTGTACATTTTGAGCAAGAGTTACTTTCTGAAATGGCTTGCTGCAAAGAGAAGCTTTGTTGACAAAAGGTGAAAGGTATAGGAATGCAAGAGTGAGTTATGAGAATACAGACAGGGATTGGTTTGAGAAAGTGGTAGTGGTGAGTTCCCCTCTAGGTCCTATGGCCTCACCAACCGTGGGTAGTTAGATTTTTAGTACCAGATATGAATTCTCATTGTGTAGGGTTTAGGTTGAATCAGTTACAAATCAGTAGGGGGTGTCTTTCCCATGCTGGTTATTCAGGTTCATATGCACCCCAGTTGGGTAGAACTATTGATTCTTTTCCTCATCCCCTTAGAAATTTTCGTAGAATCTTCTCACACTGTGAATGCTAGTCTTTTGCCTTCAGGAACAATGCTCCTGGTCAGTTCTAGTTGTGTTTCTACAAATCTTGTTTCCAAAGTGTGCAGTGTCTTTAACAATTAGAAACTTAGCTTCAAAATCTGGAAGACAGTCAAAGGGCAACAGCAATAGGCTATATATTTGGGGAGTCTCCTACACTCCTCAACAATTCAGAGGTCTCTCCTGCTTGATACTGGTGCTTTGTTAGAGAGTCTATGGCTATAGGAGGAGCATTATCATCCCAAGTAACATAATTTTATATATCACATATATATTATATATCATATTTCATACACCATAGTGCATGAGTATTTTACATTAATATACTATTTTTGTGACTTTATTTAAAATTTTCTTTTAGTGTTTTTACTTTCTTTCTATCCCTCTTATTTCCCTCCCTACTCACAGTTAAAGCTCCCATCCATTTTTTTTTCCATTTAGCCATTCATAACTCCTATATCCTGCTGTTTCACTCTTTAGTGTTCCTACCCTCTACCCATGAATGGTCCAATTTTGCTTTCTTCATTTCTGTGGTTACTACATTTTATTTCTCAAGATTTATAACTGGGGACAAGTAAGAGAAGGTGTGGTTATCTGCATTTCCAGGTCTGGGTTACATCATTTTGTATAATGTTTTCTAGTCCATCATTTACTTATAAATTTCATGGTTTTATTTTTCTTTACACTGAAGATAATGAAATGTGCTACATTTCATTATCATCAGCTGAAGGATATTCAAGGTATTTCCAAATTTTAGCTATTATGAATAAAACATCAATGAACACAGTTGAGCAAATATGACCAGAATAAGATTTTGAGTCCCTTGGGCATATGTATAGTTGAATAATGTGATTGATTTATTCTTATTTTGTAGTTCTCGACACTGGTTTCCAGATTGCGCCATTTTGCAATTCCACCAACAATGAGTGAAGGTTCTCCTTTCCCACATCCTTGTCAGCTTTTGTTGCCATTTGCTTACTTGACCTTAGGCAAACCAATCTTGAGCAAAAGGAACAATTCTGATGGTAGTAACATTTTGGCTTTCAAGAAACATTTCAGATCTAACATTTCAGATTAGGAATAAATATATCATGGTACTAGTAAAAAAAAAGCCATGTAGATGAAGGGAAAAAATACATGAATGCACATAACCATCCATCTGATACTTGTATCATGGAGGCACATTGGGTGTTTTTCTTCCTCTATTTAGAAGATCATACGATTTTTGTCTTTGAGTTCATTATATAATGTATTGTACTTATTGGTTTATGTATATTGAACTAACCCTACATCTCCAATGTAAAATCATTTTGATCTTGGTGGATGATCTTTTGGTATACACTTGCATTCAGCTAGAATATTTTATTTAAGAGTTTTGTATGTATGTTAATCAGGGATGTTAGTGTATAGTTATGTTTTGTCTTGCACATTTACTTCGTTTTGGTGTTAGATCAATACCGACTTCACAGAACACATGTAGGAGTGATCCTTCTGTCTCCAATGTTTTCATTTTGTTTTCTTTTCTAATTTTTGGTTGCAGATCTTCTTTGGATGTTGGGTAGTGCTGTGAATCTACCTGGGCCTTGGTTTTTAAAAGTCAGAACACTTGTAACTGTTTTGATCATACTCTGTATGGGTCTGAATAGGGTTTTGATCTCTTTTTGTGATCTTTGGTGATGTGGATAAACCTAGAAACTCATCCACTTCATATTTTCTAATTTAATGAGCTATACATTTTTAAAGTATTTCTTATGATATTCTGAATGTCTTGGGTTTGTGCTGTGTAGTTTTCCTGATGATTTCTTTTGTTTTTTTAAGATTTATTTATTTTATGTATATGAGTACACTGCAGCTATTTTCAGACTCACCAGAAGAGGACAACAGATCCCATTACAGACGGTTGTGAGCCACTATGTGGTTGCTGGGAATTGAACTCAGGACCTCTGGAAGAGCAGTCAGTGCTCTTAACTGCTGAGCCATCTCTCAAACCCCACCTGATGATTTCTTAATCCACAAGTTCACATCCTCTGCCTCCCTTCTACCCCCTTGGTAAGTTGGGGCAAGGATCTATTGATCTTGTTCATCTTCTCAAAGAACCACCTCTTAGGTTTCTTTTTAATTCCTTATATATTTTCTTTCGTCTTCATTGATTTGGGGTCTGATTTTTTTACTTCTTGTTATCTCCTAGATCTTGGCTTGTTCTTGTTTTCCAAATACTTGAGACTTACCATTAACTCATTTATCTATGTTCTTCATGTTGTAGCTTAGATCTATAAATTTCCCTCCTATGACCGCTTGTAATTTGTCCCAGAGGTTTTGTCGTTCTATGCCTTTATTTTCACATAGTTCTAGGAAGTTTTTAATCCTTTCTTGATTTCTTCTTGACCAGTTCATCATTCAGCAATGTGCTTTTGATCACCCTGGCTTTATGCATTTACCTATTCACTGTTTACTAAGTTTTATTGCATTGTGGTCACATAGGTCACACATAGTTATTTCTTCTTTATCTGAATTTGTTAATACTGGTTTTGTGTTTCAGGGTGTGGTTTTCTTTTTGAGAAGCTTCTATGGTCTGTTTCATTCACATTGAATAATCTGTATATTGCTGTTATGCTTATTCATTTTAAGATGTCATTTAATTTTGAGGATTCTCTGATTATTATTTTTCCAAATGAATCTATATTGGAGAAAATAGAATGTTGAAATCACTGATTATTATTGGATTTGTGTTAGTCTATATCTTTAATTCAAGTAGCAAGCTTTTTTTGTGTATACACCAAACCATAGTTTTGTACAAATATATTTAGGATGTAATGTCTTCTTTTTTAATTGCTGCCTTGGTCAAAGTAAAGTGTCCTGCCTTTTCTGTTTTGATTAGCTTTATTTTGAAATCTATTTTGTTAAGTGTTTAAATAGTAATGCCTGGTTTGTTTCTTCTCCCATTTGATTGGACTTTTGTCTATCTCCTCACTTTATGGTGGTATTCTATATTTAAAGCTAATATATGTTTCTTGTAGACAACATAAAGACACACTTTACTTCTTAATCCTTCAGCTAAGGTATCTTTTTGATTTTTCAAGACAGGGATTCTTTGGGTATCTCTGACTTCCTGGAACTCTACCTGTAGACCATGCTGGCCTTCAAGTCAGAGACATGACTAGCTCTGCTACTAAGTCCTGGGATGAAAGTATGGCACCACCACCTGGCCCGAGACCAATAATATTTAAAGTTATTATTGAAAGGTGTTTGCTGATTGTATTTATTTTTTGAATGCTTTGTGAAATTGTTGTTTGCTTTTACGTTCTCATTCATACTGTGTTTTATAGCTTCATTTGTGTTCAGTCATTGCTTGACTCTGTTTCTTAATCTCTTTGGTCTAAAGTAGAGTTCTTAGTATTCTCTCTAGGGCTGG
Source organism: Rattus rattus (assembly GCF_011064425.1). Lineage (NCBI taxonomy): Eukaryota > Metazoa > Chordata > Mammalia > Rodentia > Muridae > Rattus > Rattus rattus. The sequence continues at coordinate 174,298,645 of NC_046156.1, read as the reverse complement.
TTTGGTGAACAAGTATTCTTTTAGGCTGTGTGCATCATGAATTTTCTCTCTACTTAAACTGTGACAAATTTTTTTGCTGGATATAGTATTTTAGGATGACATCTGTGGTCCTTTAAGATTTGGAGTACATTGTTTTAAGGCCTTTTGGCATTTAATATTTTCATTGATAAACTATCTATTATTCTGATGAGTTTTTGGTATATGATTTGTAGTTTTGTTTTGTTTTGATTTGCAGGTTCTGGTTCTCTTTGTTCTATGTGTTTAGTATTTTAACTATGATAGGAGAGGGGACTTCCTTTTCTGATTTATTTTTGTGTTCTATGTGCTTGCTTCTTGTATCTGTATGGATGTGTCTTTCTTCAGTTTAGGAATGTTTTCTTCTATGATCTTATTGAAGGACTGGTCTGTGTCATTCACCTAGGATTCTTTTCTTTGATCAATGCCTACAATTTGAAGAGTGTTTTCATGGTGTCTTACAGTTCCTGGACGTCTCTTTTCTATGTTTTATTGTTGGTTTCTATGGGCAGGTTTTTTAATTTTGTTTTTGTTGTTGCTTTGTTTTGTTTTGCTTTGTTTGATGTTTCATGTTCCTTGCTTTGTACTAATTCCTCTATTTTATCTTCAAGTCCTGATATTCTATCTCATACTTGATCTATTCCAATTCTAAAACTTGATCATTCAAGAGAGTTATTGAGTGTTCAACCCCATCTTCATTGCAGCATGGGTTCACTTCAGTATTTATACTTTTTATTGAATCAAAATGTTAAGCCTTGAACTGTCGTCATCATTTCATTTTATAGTATGTATTGGAGGATATCACTTAAGCATTTAATGATATTATGTTCATAGAGCTTCAGGTCTTCTTTAAAGTTCTTGAAATTTTTTTTTTTTTGGCTAAGCTTATTGTCATACCTTTAAATTGTTTCCTATATTGCAGCAGGTAATTTGCTTTGGAAAGCATTTCTACAGAACTGGTGAATGAGGGCAGGGTGATATGCTCTGGGTATTTCCTATTGTTTGTGGTTGAGTGATGAGACCTTGGCATATTTCTCTAATCTACTGAGTATCTGACATGAGGTTTTAGGCTGCCTCAGGTTAGGATGGTAGACAGTCTATGTGACTGAAGGTTCAGGATCAGACAGACAAGGTTTTGGTGCCCACAAAGCTACAGGAGAGGCAGATGTGGGTATTGGGGTAGGTCAAACTGAATGTGGGCACAAGATGAATAAGGCCTGGAGGTTGGAAGAGACACAATCTAAAACCAGGATAACTGGCCAGACTGGCATCTCTGCATAGAGTCCTCAGAAGCAACAGTTGCAGAAATGCCTTTGGTTCCCTAGTTGGGGATGCCAGAGCAATCTCTTCTTTCTTATCTTATGCTAAATGAATGCTTTGTCTAAAACATGTACATGGACCAGGGACTAGAAATCCAGGCAGAAGTAGATTCCTTCTGGTGGACTTTAGATCTCTAGAATTTCATGGAAAATATGGACTGCAGCTGTTCCCAAAGTTTCTTCTTTACTAAATGTCATTAGGATCACTTCTGTGGGACAGGTATTATACCAAAGAATTGAATCTACCTCTAGGTAGGAATACGCTGCTGTGGCAGTTACTAATTTAAGAATTAATACAGTTGGTTGGGTTCATGACCCTGTGGATCGAGAGACAACCCCTCAGGAAGGTGAAACAACTCCTGGGAAGCCAGGTTCACCTTAAGCTGTACTGAAGAGATAGGAAGCCAGATTATCCTTTCAGTGAGGTGATATGCTTTTCCTTCTGAGAATTCCACAGCCATGCTGTTTCATGGCTTGGCCAGACTCTGATTATTCAGAATGCACAACTTTTCCCTTTCTGTTTTGCAGCTCTGCTTGATTGTTCTAGACCTTGAACTTCTTTAAACCCCTTCTTCCCAGCATGTGGCTGCCTGCCCTCCACTTGGCTTACATGAGCCTTCATTCTGCTTTGGGAAGTTGCTGAGGTTGCAGCTTGACTCTCCTGGTGTTTTTCTTTTAAAGTCTAATAAAATGGCCCTCGAGCTTCAAAACCAGTAATGAAAGAAAGAAAGAAAGAAAGAAAGAAAGAAAGAAAGAAAGAAAGAAAGAAAGGAAGGAAGGAAGAAAGAAAGAGAGAAAGAGAGAAAGAAAGAAAGAAAATCCCTCATATTAAAACTACAAAAAAACATTTTTCTTTATTTCTGGAAAAGGAATGCAAATGAAAAACTGCTTAGAGAATTGTGTTTTTATTAGGCTCTTATATGTAAGATCTAAAATTAATTCATTTAACCAATTTTAAGCTACCTATTAAATACTAAGAGTCTTTTGTGATACTAAGGATATGATGAGAACAAAGCTCACATATCATGTACATGTATTCTAGTTAAAACAAGATCGGGAAAGTATATACATAAATATATTATACATTTGAAATTAAAGACAAATTTTGTTTAATGAGTACCTCATAAAATGCTTGGTTTTTTTTTTTAATTATTTATCTAGAGTAAAAGTCACACGGAGAGATATGGGTTGTTTTTTTTTTTTGCTTTAGAAAAAAAGTTATGATGATTAATACAAGTTCTTTGGAAAATAGACAGCCATGTACCAAAAGTAAGGCTAACAGTATTACAGTGAACATTGCAGAGAGCCATGCTAGACAGAGTTGTAGGTGACAGGGTCATTAGCTAGGAAATGCTGTTATTCTCTAGAAGCTGAGTATGACCCCAAGCTGAAGCAAGGGAGGAAGCAAGCTCAACATTACCACCACAAGACACTAAATTTCCACTGGTGTTCATGAGCTCAGTGGTAGATTCCCCTCCAGAGCAGACAGGAGGAACCATAGCTTCCCAACAGCTGATGTCAGCCTTATTAGATCAGAAGCACAAGGGTGAGCTGGCCCTGGTAGACTGCTGAAGTTTGGAACTGTGGAGATGACAGATTCATGTTGTTTTAAGCTGTCGGATTATGATTTAGTTTGGTACAGTGTGGTAGAATAAGCCATTCTGCCTCTCAATAAATTAAAAAAGAAAAGCAAAAATCATGCCACGCCTCTGACCCCACCACCCATTGACACTTACTCTATGTCACTTATAACTTTTATCCTTCTTTATTTAGACGTATCGGTATAACTTTTAGGTTATGGTTAACATGTTATTCCCATAGGGTCCAATAGTTCTTATGATACTCTTTGCATTTTAAGCACTTTTCTTCAAAAACTTTAAGATAGATAGATAGATAGATAGATAGATAGATAGATAGATAGATAGATAGATGTAGTAGTAGTAGTAGTAGTAGTAGTAGTAGTAGTAGTAGTAGTAGTAGTAATAGTAATTTTGTTTCTTTTGAGAAATAGATCCTCTATGTAGTCCTGGCTATCCTAAAACTCACTCTCTAGACCAGGTTGGTCTTTAATACAGAGATCTACCTGCCTCTGCCTGGAATTAAAGGCTGTACTGGAATTAAAGACACATACCACTACCACCCAGCTAATAGATAAAGTTATCATACTGAGTAGTTGCTTTTATACCCAGCCATTTTGCTGCAGTTGCTTATTAAGCTTGGGAGTTCTCTGGTAGAATTTTCGGGGTCGCTTAAGTATACTATCATATCATCTGCAAATAATGATGTCTTGACTTCTTCTTTCCAATTTATTACCATTTGACCTCTTTTTGTTGTCTAATTGCTCTGAGTAGGACTTCAAGTAGTATATTGAATAGGGAGGAAGAGAGTGGGCAGCCTTGTCTAGTCCCTGATTTTAGTGGGTTTGCTTCAAGTTTCTCTCCATTTCGTTTGATGTTGGCTACTGGTTTGCTGTATACAAATTGTTTTTACTACATTTAGGTATGGGCCTTGAATTCCTGATCTTTCCAAGACTTTTAATATAAAGGGGTGTTGAATTTTGTCAAATGCTTTCTCAGCATCTAATGAGATGGTCATGTAGTTTTTTTATTTGAGTTTGTTTACATAGTGGATTACGTTGATGGATTTCCACATATTGAACCATCCCTGCATCCCTGGGATGAAGCCTACTTGATTGCACAACAATCTAATGTAGCAGATTTGAACATTTAGTTTGTTTTCAGTATTTTACTAACATTTACAAAACTAAACACTTAAAGAACACTCTTATCCTAAACTTTAGGCACATTTCTTGGAAAGACTGTCTATATAATAAATAAAACAAACAAACAAGATTTCCTGTATTTACCATAGCTTTGCACTCTGAAAGCAGACCTCATCTGCTCATACTGCCTCTAAGCTATGTCTCTTTTCCTGAGATATGACTTCCTTGCAAGTCTTCCCTCAACCTAAACCATGAATAATAAATATTTAATATATTAAAAGTGTGAACAAGATTCCAAAGAGCAAGTTTCCTTCTACAATTCTTACCAGTAAACCCAATCTACCTTGCATAAATTGAAGTCGAAAGCTGAAATGAAAAATACTTTTATGCTTCCTATCATTGCAACACATGTTCTTATCCATGCATCATTTTGTCCATATATCCTTAGAATAAAGGCTTTGATCTCAAACTATGAAATTTAAAGTCTGCCAACATTAAATATGCTTCGCAATATTCTGGCTTCTGTATCATAAATCATTTGTTCAAGTACAAAGCAAATGGCTGAAGGATTTGTTGCGAAGATTATTGCAACAATCCAAGAGAAGTAACTCATTTCTTACATTGCAAATAGTGTAGTTTGTCTTACTTTGTAGTTCCATTTTCTTCTCATTGGTAAAATTTGAGGCCTGGTTGTAAAGTATCCCGTTATACAAGGCTTTAAAAGGCAAACTGATGATCTTGTGCTCTAAGCCGTACATGGAAACAATGAGCTACAATTAAATATATTTCTTAAAACCACTGCCAGTATCACATTGAATCACTGGGGAGAGAAATTCCAAATGTGTCTCTACCTCTTATCTTATTGCAGCATATTTCCTTCACCAATGTTTACCATGCAGGAAGTAGAAGGGTTGGACCTATTAGGAAATGCTGTGCCTTGCTCATTTCCCTCATTATTAACCAATATTGTTCTTTCAGTGTTAAAAACTCATTTTTGAAATCATAATTAAGTGACTAATACATATAAGGCTTTATACCCTATAAAAGAACTAGACAAATAATTTGCTAGACTTAGTGGCATTTGGTTTTATGAGAAGTGCGTGACCCTCTTCTCCTCGACGCTGATAGAAGAGTAGCCTAGAGAGACATCAGGAGGAGACTTTTTGTTGTTGTTTCTAAAATGAACTTTAAGCATGAAATACTAAAATTTACTTTTTTTCTAAAAGAAACCTTGGGACAAAAGCAAGCTGGCTTTTATTCATTAGCAGAGGCAGTCTCAGAGCTGCCAAAGACAATGGTGGGTGAGCAGATGCATAAAAAGCATGCAGACAGTGTTTCTAAACACGAGCTGCAATCCAGCCACTTTCCCCCTCAAGTACATAGTAAACTAGTTGTTTATGCTATCTTTAAGTAATTAAAAGTGTCCTTGTTTGTTAGTCCACATTATTACCCTTGAAATGTGCTTACAATTACAGCATCCTCTTTTTATGGTTTTCTTTTAAATATCTTTTTTTATTTTTGAAATTATAAAACAATTACATTATTTCCTTTTCCCTTTCCTCTCCCCAATCTCTCCCACACACTCCTGCTGTGTCTCAAATTCATGTCCACTTTTTAATTGTTTTTATATATGTGTGTATGTGTGTGTGCATAGAGAATATGTATCTATATGTGTCTGTGTATGTATATGTGTATATGCATGTATACATAGCCTAAATATCTAAATATAACCTGTTCGGTTCATATAATGCTGTTGTATGTTTATGATCACTCAGTGTTGAACCAATTGGGAGGACCTTCTCTGGAGAAGACTATTTCAACTGCTCTCAGCATTCCTTAATTACTTTTATTTGTTTTGTATAGAAATGAGTTTGCTTGTTCGTTATATGTCTTCAGACTATAGAAATTCTACATGCTACAAACCCTGGTGATTCTAACTAAAATGTGACAAACTCCAGTTAAAACATGAGTCAATTTTAGTTAGTAATATTAGTAGGACTTTACCTTGAGACTACACCTCTTACAGATTGTGAATTTATGGATCCCAAATAGGATAAATACAGAAGTGGTTTTCCAACTTTGATGAGTATCAAAATCTCCTGGGAAAATGTAGTAAGATACTCAGAGTTCCCAGCTCTTGTAGACTCCAGTGAGTCTGTGATTCTGACCATCCTGCACATTTGGCCACACAGTAAAGTTGGAGAACCACTGTAGTAAAGCCTTGTTGTAAAGTTATTATTGCCTTTATTTAGCATAAGCGTTTGAAAAAGCCCGGAGCCCATAAAATGGAGACTATGGCTCAAGAGCACTGGGATAAGATCTTAAGAATTTATGCTTTCCATAAATACCCAGCTAACACATGTGCTATTGTCTACAGACCCTTTTCTGACTTGCAAGACAAAAGCAAGGTCCATGGTTTACATCACTCTAAACAAAGCATCTTCCCACAAGTCAATGTGAATAAAAATTTTCCACTTTCAACAGCATTTGCCAAGGAGATATTAAAATGATGGCTGTATTTCATCACAGCTCTAAGCAATTGAAGTTTCTCTGAACTTTGAGTGACCTGGATGCCAGAGCTTGACTGCACCTAATAGAAGGCACTTTCCTGAAAACTGAAAAATGAGATCATTTCAATTAAGTGAATGCAGACTTGCAGACTCATCCTGGTCTTTCCAGAGGGCCAGTTCTCCATGCTGCACATACCATATGCACTCACTTCGTCTAGCATGTGAACAGCCGACTGTCCTCCTCAGTAAATGACCCTACATATGAATTCCCTCGTTGGCATATATTTTCTTACCTGACACAACACCATGCAGATTTAGATTGTAGGTGCTCTTATACTAAAAGTTTTGCTTTTGTGGTAACACCAGGTTTAGCATGCTATTCCAGAAAATTTTATTTTGCCTTTATCAAGAGTGTCAGTCCAGAAAACACTTTTTGCTCATAACAGCTCTGCTTCTAATTTCTCACCTGAAGAAGTTTCCAAAACTTCTCAGCTGGAGGAGATGATGGCCCTCTGTGTCAATGCCTGTATTTTTGGCACACCTGTCAAGTGGCCGGCCGTTGGCTGGTCACATTCTTTTCCCTATAAAGAGCTTACTTTGAAAGCATGGGGACACATTTGGCTGTGATATAGTAATTTTTCTATATCTGATATTCTCCTTTGAATTGAAGTGAGGGCTGGTAAATTTTAATACTACCCACTACTTGTCACACAAAGAACTATGAAAACACTTATTTATAATGCAGTATGCCATTTACCCTTTTAAAACCCACAAAATGTTTTACAGTATAAATAACAAAACAAAGACTAGAAGAATATGAATGAAAACTTTGAAGTTATCTGCTTTAATAATTAAGCATAGTAAGACTTACTTAAATCTACACATTTTCTCTAGATACACACTATCCCATTTTCAACCCCAAAGAATATTAACATAGTGATTTCTTACCCATTTTAATCTTTCATTTCTTATTAAAATAAAGTAAAACACATTCCCCTGGAATGTATGATGAATGTAAATAAGGTTCAGTAGATTATGCTGTTTCTAAAATACACCTCACAGGACAAAAGCAAGATCAGCAATGCAAATAAGCTTATGGAAGAGAGGAGGCCTGGAGGATGTAGGAGAATGAGTTAACCCAACATACATGGGCAGATCAGAGTAGAGTAGGAGAATGGGGGTATCAAACTCTTCAAGGATGCTAAAACCAATGTTCTCCTGAGTTCCTGGTATCCATTCACCTGGATCTTCACTACCTTCCCAACTCATCACGTCTGCATTTCAGCTATAGAATTCATTCACATTTTCACCTGTGCATCTTAAAGCAGGTCCATCTGACCTCCATTTGCAGCATAAGTTTAAAGCCCAACTAGTTCCATGGTACTTAAAATGGATAGATATAATAATCACTTTAAAGATAGTTCACAGCCAAGTTCTCACAGGAAACCACATGTCCTCTGAGGAAAAAGAGATGAATTTTAAGAAAACAAGAGTTCTGAGAAGCAACAAAGAGATAATTTTCCCGGGGGTGTTTGTCAATAAGTGGATTTGGTTCTTATTTTCTAAAGACCAATTAGGAAACAGCTTTGGAAAGAGGAAGGCTGTAACCCAGAGGAAAACCTATCTGCTTCTAAAGCAAGATTTTGAAGAACCAGCTGTGCTTACCTCAACTCGATGTTGAAAAAAATGTCTCCCCTGAGGACCATCTGCAACCTGATAGGTTGACCTTTAAATTCACTGGTCAATGTATGAGCAAGAAAGGACAAATCAAGAAACAAATCTTGAGCGAGTCTGTGTTTAATGTCCCAGGCATCTCATCAAAACACAGGCAAATGAACATTGCATCAAACCAAAGACAAAACCATAAAACATGGAAAGCACAATCAGGGTGTAGGCTATTACATTACTACACTCAAAATGCAAAGTAAGTATGTTTTAAATGTTTTGGGAATAAGAAAATAATAAGCTGAATAGGGGAGAAGAAAGAAAGAAGCAGATTAACTAAATTGATTGGAAATATTGTAAGAGAAACTCTTTGAGGTAGAATAATTATAAAATGAACCAACGGCAATAGCAATGGCTTATAATGTTTTGGGAGTTTCTCAGACAACCCTCACTAATAACACAAAAGATGCTTTCTCATAACTCATTTATTTTGTTAGATGTTCTTTGGTTGTTGAAGCATTGTTAACTGAAATGGAATTTTTTTTATTTAAACCATACTGTATATTTATACACAGGTTTATGTACATTATAGGTTTAGGTAGAAGTGTAATAGTATGATTTCTTATGATATTTTGAAGTATCTGTATTTTTATTTATCGTCCTTTAACTCCTCTCTATCCCTAATTAAAATCTCCCATTTTTCCCATTTTGTTCATCAGATAATTTTATCGTTCTAGTACCCTCTTATGGATGCCCACCCCAAACTCCACCCCAGTAATGGTCCCTTTTTACTTTCCTTATTTCTGCAATTTCAATATTTCAGATCTTTGATCATTAGAGTTTGGTTGTGTGGTGTGTGTGTGTGTGTGTGTGTGTGTGTGTGCACGCACGCACGCGCGTGCATGCAAGGTGATAGATACAAAGTTGACTTCATTCTTCTGCATAAGGACATCCCATTTTCTATCAGCATTTGTTGAAGATGCCTTTAATTTCTCCAGCCTAGGTCTTCGGCATCTATGTAAAATATTAAATGTCTGAAGTTATGTGGACTCATGTTGCACAAAAAGTGTCTTTGTTTTAATTTCTTTTAAAAGAAGAATTGAGCTGAGCACATAATGAGTGCACAATATATTTATTTTTATAACAACACAATTTTAGAACATATTTTACATATTTTAATAGAATGGTTCACAGGCATAAAATGTGTAGGGATCACAAATGTAACATTATAGTAGTTTAAACTTGGGCTTAAATAAGCCATGTTCTATCATAACCCCACTACCATTAAGATGGAGATATATAATCAGACATCAAGGATACAGGGGATCGCATCAAGCAAATGGAACCTCCAAGTCAGCACTTCATCAAACCTTAAACCAGTCAAAATGAGCAAAGTCACATAGCCAACCCAGAGCTGTGCCTGGTTAGAAAACGCCATGAGACTGGGCCTGGTGACTTCTGATCTCAAGAGAATGCGAAAAAATTGTACATTCACTTAAAAGTACAACCATTTCTCTCATCCACTTGCATGCAATTCTTCCCTAACTGCATGTGTCTTCAGGGTCTCATAAAATTCTGACTGAAGAATAGACTGAAGAAGGTAACACATCAAGCAAATGTCTAGACTAAAGAAGGTTCATAGATGGAAGGGGTTCCATCTATGAAGTTATAAAGAAAAAATAAATCATCAGTGCTATCTGATGACTTTCTAGGGGAGCTGCTCTGAAAGTTACCTTTGCTGCTGTAAGTGACAGCTCCCTCATTCCCTGCGAGTAAACCCAACAAATGGTCACAAGGTTAAATTATAGGGGAATCATACAAATTTAGGTTTGGAACTATGAACTTATGAAAAGAAAGTAGTTCTTTATTTATCCCCAAGGAAGGAATTCTCACAATTCTTAGCCCACCCAGAACCAGAAGGACCAGCCTGCTGCCTGGAACCATGAGCTCTAATAAAGTCTTTGGTCTTACATTATTGAGTTTTGAAAGTGGTTTTGATACAGCAATAACACACTGATGCAGGCTGTGAAGAACTGAAAAAAGAAATTTATGGCATGAGACTAAGGCTAGAATGGTAGAATTTTTCAATTAGGAGCACAGAAGATTAAATATACCTGTTTTGGAGTTCCACATGAGAGCTATAGAAGAAATATATTGAAGTAATGGTGGCTATAATTTTTGCGATGGATGAAGAATGGTTATAGACATTAAACCCCAAAACAGCACAAAGGAAATTCTTCTCTCAATATGTTATAATGAAAGAGTATAAAATGAAAACCAAAATACAATTAAAGCATGTAGGAAGCAAAGAAAGATTAATAAAAACAGAGTAAGAAAACTATAGCAAGACACATAATAGCTTGCATAACCACTATAGAAAAGTAATTGCCAAATTCTCTGTTCCTTTAATCTCTGCTATGAGCACTGAAATGTTTTTTCTGCCTTCTTACTTTCTAAGTCACTATTTGAATATCATTTTTTTTCTTTTTGACTGGGTTTGGATCTACCTGCCCTCATAGATCATCAGGCAACACTGGGGTAAAGGGAGTGGATATGACAAATGTGGGGTTCAGAAACGCTCTGATTACAAATGGTGAATTGCTACACTGGGGATGGCTATAAAAAGGCAGATCAACTTTCTGTGGTGTGATACGAGGCTTATAAAGTTTTAGGGATAGTGGGTAGAAACATCGGAGACGGACAAATATCATTGGCTGAGGCTTAGAGTACTGAAATGCCTCATTAGCATGGGGAAGCATTCAGGAATCTAAGATGCTAGCTGACCAAGTTGTTATCAGGAGAAAGAAAATTGATCCTGTAACCGGACTAAGTGACATTCCTCAGGTAGAGGCATGTGTGGGGCCTTAGAATTCGAAACCCTGCCAATGAAGGAATTCCTCCATATTGCACCAATCTCAGAGGCTATCCAGTCATGGTAAACTTCGACATTAAGTAGCAAAGTTTTTCCCTTTTACTCAAAATATAATTTTTCATATAGTATATTTTGATTATGGTTTCCTCTTACTCTACTCTTCTACATTCCTCTCCAACTCCCTTCCCATCCAGATCAACTCTCTTTCTGTCTCTCACTAGAAAATACACAGGCTAAGTGATAACAATAATATATTATATTATTAATGATATATAATAAAATAAAACAAAAACTGGCACATCAGAATGCAACAAAACAAACAGAAGGAAAAGAGCCCAAGGAGACCTGGCCACTGCTCTGCTGGCATCTCTCAGGTCCACCAAACAAGGAATATCCAGGGCTGCTACACCAAAAACATCCAGTACAAGGCTTTGCACTGGAGGCCTGCTGCATGAGAACTATCCAGATTAGGCCTGTCTTCTTGATACATGCTATACCAGGAACATCGAGAAGGGCCTGCAGAGATGTCTTAAAGCCTCTAAGTAACAGCAGATGCCAACGTAGACTATTATACCCAGCAAAACTCTCAATCACCATAGATGGAGAAGACAAGATGTTCCATAACAAAACCAAGTTAAACAATACCTAGCCACAAAACCAACCCTACAGAAAATACTTGAAGGGAAATTCCAGCCCACGGATGTTAACTACACACAAGAAAACACAGGAAATGAATAATTCCACATCAGTGAAAATGAAATAAGAGAGGTGCACGCACATGCACGCGCGTGCGTACACATACACACACACACACACAACCACTGGCATCAAAATAACAGGAATTATTAATCATTGCTCACTAATATCTCTTAGTACCAATGGACTCAATTCCCCAATAAAAAGCACAGGCTAATAACATGGATATAAAAACAGGATCTGTCATTTTGCTGCATACAAGAAATACATACCAGCAATGAAGATAGACATGACCTCAGTGTAAAGGGTTCAAAAAATTTTTGATTGCCTACACAAGACCAAAATAATGGTAACACCAGTTGATAAGCCAATGTTGAAAAGAGAAATTTCATCTGGGACCAACCGTAGATGAAGAACTTTCAAAGGCCAGTGACAACTGATACAGAAATAACCACTTTTGTCCCAATTATTTCATGTAATCCCAGTCATCCCTTACACATGTACATCATATGAAAGCTAAATAGATTTAGTAAATTATATGTACATGGGTATGTATATACTCACATGTATATGCATGTAATAATAATTTTAAAAGAGATCATGACCTTGACAAAGGGGGTAAGGGATGAGTTGGGTGGGGGCAGGCCAGAAGTAATTTAGGTGCAGGACTCATATAAGTTCTCAAAAAGAAACCTATAATATGAAAGTCAAATAAAAAAGCTCAATCACCTGGACAAACTTTCTTGATGATTATCACTTAACTCCCCTTTGAGAAATCTTTGCAATAAGCAAATTTATGAACCAAAATATTAGGGTCATTTTACAATAACTGCAAATCACCAGATTTAAAAAAAAACACACAAAAATGAAAACAAAGAAAAATCTGAGTTTTAGAAGCAACTATGTAAGCCTCTAAATTCTACAAATACCTAAAGTAATTTGATAGTTTAATATTTGCCACATAAGCACAGGACAGAACTTTCAAATCAAACTTTCAGAATCCTGTAACAAGCAGTCATAGTACTTGATATTCTACTTTCTATGAAGGGAGCACGATAAAGCAAGCAAATGGGAAAATGTGCATTAGTGAATGCAGTTTCTGAACAGTACTTGGGAAGGAGTTACAGTCCCACAGCACCCGGGATTGTGCACTGATACCTCAGTGTTTTAAACCCATGATGTTGGGGTGATGTACTGTACCTCAGGCATTAGAATAAGAGTGTCAAGTCAAAAAGGGGTTTTCCAAGTTAGCCACAGCCGACCACGATTGACTAATGAGCTCCCCCACTTCCTAGCTACCTTGGTCGTGGCTTAATGTTCTCACCAATGGAGATTCTTACTGTACTCTGCGCATCCTCGGATCTTTATTAGCCACATGTTCACTTAACACACTGACATTTGTCACGTTTCTGGTGCATAAGTCCTTCCAATGTAAATTGCATACCATGATGACTCTCCTCTTACTAACTACACGTAGGTACAAGTAGCTGAGATAGAGGGCCAGGATGTGCGGAATGAGTATTATTGTGAAATGTGAAGGAAGAAATGTTTTCAAAACAGATACAAACATTATTCTTTTAACACTTGTATTAGCTATTAAAGGATGAGGCCATTGCTTTTACACTTTTGTTTACATTCAAGCAAAATTTAACATGGGTAATTCTTATTTCTTACCCAATGGATTTTATAAGGACCCTTTATAAAAATATATAATAGACTATGAACCTGTTTCCCTCATCCTCCCCTCTCCCTGCCCAGCCTCCTGTTAGTCACTGCATTTCCCTAAACAACTCTGCTTCTACTTTTATAACATAGGTAATTTTGTCTTCTCTTTTCTGTAATTTGAAATTCTTGGTACACTATCTTCCATTTGAAAAATTACACTTTATTACATAGTCCACAAGAGACAAAATTTTCTTCTTTTTCTTGCCTCTGTGATGGTGTGCCGTACTACCATTTAAGCCACAGGTGCACTTCCAAAAGCTTAGGGTTATTCCATTGTCATATTTCTAAGCAACAAAAAATATACTTTTAGCCCAAGAAGCTTTTTCCTGTCATATTTTTCCTTTTTCTCAAAAAGGAGTAGAATGGATGGAGCAAAATCTACTTCCTGCACTTCCTAGTATGCAGTGTTAATGCTATCTGCTTCTGAGAACATCTAAGATAATACTCAGATTGGAGGACCAACCTTCATACATATAATCTAAGCTGTGGAAGAAACATTCATGCCCACACACAGAGGGAGAGAGAGAGAGAGAGAGAGAGAGAGAGAGAGAGAGAGAGAGAGAGGGAGAGGAGAGAGAGAGAGAGAGAGAGAGAGAGAGAGAGAGAGAGAGAGAGAGAGTTTTCTTTCTCAGTATTATAAAAAGAAGACAAAGCCAATATTTAAATTAGTAGGTCTGAGTTTTAGGCTGTGAATCTATCTAACCTTGGCTGTGGAAACCACATATACCTACCACTGAGTTACTTAGTCAGCATAATAAGAGGAAATAGAAACAGACTGTAGGTATAAACCACAAATATCTCCATGATGAGAATAAAACTCTAAGAAAATCATCAGAAGACACCTTCAAGGCCAAAAAATTATACAAAAGAGACATTATTGATTTCATGGGTACAAATAAAAAGGGATAAAATATCCACATATTAGATCTGTCAATTCCTCTACATTCCTTTTGCAGGGTTTCTAACCTAGACTTTCAGGATATCTCTCTTCACAATTACTTCAGTGTCCCTTGAATCATCATCCTTCTTCCAAGGGTCCAACCTTCTTAACTGCTGTGGTGACTTGAGACATTCTCCTGTTCAGAACCTTTAGTGGCTTCTTATTGTCTTTAAGGTAAACCAAATCTGCTCACTGACAAATCCAGGGTTATTCTTATTTTGCTCGATACTGACTAATGTTCTTGGTATGTGATGGTCTGCAGCATTACCAGAAGGGAATGGTAAACACCAACCCAGCCACATAACTTTCAACCTACAATGGCGACTTGTCTACAAGATACACTGATATAATAATGACACAATAGTTATAAGAACAACTAAGCACTATCTGCTTGAAATTAAGGTCCATTCATGAGATAGAATCTACACCTGGCACTGCCAAGATGGCCAAGATCCCAAAACTAGCTAGGCTGTGGACCTAGGGGAATAACAAATACTATTATTCTACTAAAAGAACACAGCAAAAAAAAATAATGCCAGAAGACATTCTGGTATACTCTTAGGTCAATGCCTTGCTCATCCATTGCCATAAGTGCTTCTTTCTGCAGTAGACGGGAACAAATAGAGAGACCAAAACTGGACAATGTTCAGAGAGTGAGAGACCTTGAAACACTCATTCCTAAATGGGATGCTTCCATCAAACCCTTTCCCTCAGGGCTCAGGGAGCTCCAGGAGATGAAGCAGAAAGATTTTGAGAGCTAGTTGAGATAAAAGACACCAAGGAACTAAGAACTTATAGAAACATCAGAACTGATACACATATATTCACTGTGGTAGCAGCATGCACAGGGCCTAAATATGTCTAAGCCCTACAGGGTCCCAGGGCAAAAGGGAGAATGGACACAAGGCCCCATCCCTAACCCAGAAACTATCTCCAGTTCATATCCACTCACAAATGAAAAATTAGCCTTTGTGTAACTCAGTACACAAAGCACACTAAATAGAAAGCTCCAACACAAACTAATTCATTAGTGTTGTTGTTGTTGTTGTTGCTGTTGCTGTTGCTGTTGTTGTTGCCATTGTTGTTTTGGATGTTTTTCTCTAGGCATCTTCTTTTTTTGACTTACAGATCTTTTGCCTATATTATGTGGTTTCTGATTTACAGATTATCTGTGTGTATATCTATATCTCTATGTATTTCTTGTGCTTTTTCTTTGGCCTCTTTCTTTTTGGTCTGTCCAATTCAGGTCTGTTTGCTTGCATTTTATTATTATCAGTTTTCTAGATGCCTGTCTGTATTCTAAGGAGAGAAAGACAGTCAAGATTTGGGTAGGTGATGATGTAACAGGATCTGGGAAGAGCTGGGAGAGAGGAAATCATCAGAATGTGCTATATGAAAAGCAATGTTAAAAAATCAGTTTCTACAAATCCTTTTATCAATCCATGAAGCAAAGATGTAGTGGATCTTGACTTGTGGATTTTAAAGTATAGTGATCTTGTTCAAACTAGAAGAAATAGGGCAGGTGTGATGGAGCAGTGGGTAAAGACAATAGGACCAACACGCAAATTCATAATGCAACAAAATAACAGCTAACTGAGTTGTAGAGATCAAGCTATATGCTGGTATGAGTCACTCTGTATTATGTCAAGATCGACATTCAGTTTGAGCCCTACCATGAGTGACTCCATCTTACAAAATGGCAGCTGGCTCCATTGTGAGTGCTAATGCTGAAGCAGAATTGTTCTGCATCCCCTTTATACACATGGGCAGTCACCTCCCATCCATCACAGTCCATGAGGCATAGACTAATAGTAGATGTGTTCCTACAAGTAAAAGGTGCCACTCATCAACCTATCCAAGCGGAGGGCACAGCCATGTCAAAGCTACTCAGAAAACCCAGTCCCATGAACTTGTCCCATAGAACAAACCAACAAAAGATATAACTCCCCTACATGAATGTGCACTGAGATAAAAATGACATAAACTGTGGATTTGCTGACATTATAGAAGGCACAAATGTATCATCTATGTTCCTGATAGAGTATGATCATTGTAAGTGATGATGCAGAGAAACTGCTGGACTGTACTGCTCTGTGGGTAGAAATAAAGGTTTATTGGGGATCAAGTTGCCAAGGACATCGCTGGGGAGGTGGGACAGAGAGAAGAACAAAATGGTGGAAAAGCAAGCAGATCTTACATGACAGCAAGCAGGGTGGGGATCTGAAATGATATAAGCTGTTCAGACTGATGTGGAACTAGGTACTGTCAAAGATAGTTGACATTTGGGGAAAGGTTAAGGGAGATCCCTATAGGATTAAGAGGCAATTCCTGGCAAACAGGAACTCATCTAAGGAGATCTCCTTTTCTAGTAAATAGAAACCAACATTTGGACTTGTTTATCAGACAACAGTCCTTCTGTTTTAAATGAGCAAAATTCTTCCATTTAGGCCCATGTCACCAGCACTGCCACTGGGAGTTGGGGGTAAGGCACTTAGGGCCTGTCCCTCTTGATTTAAGTTTTGAGGAGAATTCTTTCAAATAAAAACAGCATTGGGTCATGGATGTCCATCACTCTGAATCTGAAGGACGACTGTAATGGAAACTTTCTGGTGACCACCCCACCATATTAACAAAAAATCAATTTAAAATGGATGTGATAGTTTTCTTTCCTTGCTAATGTCCTGATTGACGTAAGTCTCACTAATGGAAAATAATACTCAGTTTGTCAAGGGGTATGTTACATCCCCATCAGAACCTCCAGTTGCTTTAAGGGAGAATGGGACCTCACATTCTCACTTTGTCTCTTTGCACATTTTCTGGCTGCCTTGGGATTTGTATTCCCCCCTCATGACTGTCTTTACACTGAGACCCTGTCTTTGTGGCTGTCACTGATGAATCTTGTTCCACTCCAGTTTATTGCCTTCTGTTTCTACTCGCTTTTGTGACCTGGATGCAACCCTTCTTTCATTTCTCCTCTGTCTTAGCAGCTCCCAGTGTTACTGTAGCGGTCTAATGTCAAAGAAGGACTCAGCTGACTGGGTTGAGATATAGAAGCCAGCAAGAAAGCAGGAACCAGGATGCTGTCAAGCAGCTTGCTTACTTCCCAGTGTGTGGCTAAAGAACTGTTTCCTCAACAGGCTTTCCCGAATGTTCCTTTATGAACATTCTGAATCTCTTAGCTCGTTCCAAACTTCAAGACATCTCAGTTCTCTATTCCCTTCATGCATTGGTTCCTAATTGGAAATTCCAGTACCTAATTGGAAATTCCCTTACCCAGTAACTTCATTTGCTTCTCTATCTCTTCTTAGAAAGCACAAGAGAATTGTACTCTGTTCTTTGTATTTTCTATTGCTGCCAGAAAAGAAAAGTTATCAAAGTTTCATAGCTGTGAAAACATCATTCTACCTCATGAATTTTAATGTTAGAAGCCCAACACAGGTGCCGGTGGCTGTGTTCCTTTAGGAACCTATATATCGTTTCCATACTTGTTGAGTCTGCTGGCAGAATCCAGCGCCTCATAGATTTAGATTGAGGTCCCACACCTTTGCATGCCTTCAGCTCTTTGCTACCTTCAGATTCTAGAGGCCCATCTTTGCCTCTCACTCTTATCTCACAGCTAGAACCTGCACCCCAATTCTTTTATGCTAATAACGTCTTATTTCCCTCTCTGATACAGCTCTTTCCTCTTTCTGATCAGTTTTCAGCTTTGAAGAACGCATGTGATTAGATTGGGCTCAGTGCAGTAATACAATTGTCTATTTTAAGTTCATTCCAGTAGCTTACTTTACAACGGAAAGGCATTTTTGATATGTTAATTAGAATATTCATGATTCCTGGGATTAGGCTATATCCACATTTAGGGGCAAATATTCAGCTCAGCAAATGATGCCTAATCCTTCCTTCATTTAAGCTTCTGTATAATTCTCATTTGGAGTTTTTCAAGCTGCTTTTTTTTATTGGATATATTCTATTTACATTCCAAATGTTATTCCCTTTCCCAGTTTCCTGTCCATAACCCCCATCCCACCCCCCCTCCCTTCTTCTATGGTGTCCCCTCCCCAGAACTTATAATTTTTACTTGTTAAGTCTTCACTTTTTCTTGTTTAGTCTCAGCCAGACTACGTCTAAAATGATTATCCATCTGCCAAAGGAGTCTGCCTTTCCCTTGTTTGCTTGGATCCCTGTGAGGAGTACTGACATCTTCTAGTAGTCTTTCTTGTACAAGTTAAGTGTTCACCAGGACACCTACTTCTTCCTCCCTTCCTCAATCACTAGCCCAGCTCTCTTGATACTTATTTGTGAGAGGTTTAAGAAGGCCATGAATCTTAAAAGTATTGAAGCAGCTATTGTTTTCACATGAAAAGCCATGGCTTCCTTAGCACACTATTGCATTATAAACCACAATGACCAGCCTGGCATGATAGCCCTATGGGTACAACAGAGTCACTCACACAATGACACTAACCAACAGTTCTTTATCTGGATTTAAGGTATGCAGAACATGAGGGAAATCAAACCTGGTACTGGAAACCTGGTGATACTGAGGTCATGGATCTTAGAGGAGAACCTACTACTACCATGGTACTAAACCACTGTGATTTCTCACTGCCTTCTTAATATCTATCTGTGTATCTGCAGATATGTGTAGCATTTGTCATCAAAGAAACGTTTTTTGCAACAAAAGGAGGCTACCATGGAAAGCCACAACCAGTCACACTATGAGGACCAAATTACTGTGGGTTACATAGTCACACATGATCCATCTGAACCAGAACTTCTGTACCCATGATTTGGGGAACATGATGAAGGAAGCAAATAGTTTTAAGGGCTAAGGGACAAGGAGAGCTTCTGTTAGAGTGTGTCTTTTAGAAATGACAGGAAAGTTGCACTCATGATACTGCAACAATATGGCTGTCTAACTAAGACCTGAACAAGGAAAACACCAACAGACATACTAACATAAATAGGGAAGTCTCCCTAGTCACAACACAGAGACCAATATACATACTAACATACATGGGGAAATCAGACAAGGCCCAACACAGAGACAAAGAACTATAGGTAACTAAGGAATGCTGGAAGTTGGAAAAATAGTCTTCTCAGGGGAAAGCCCCTAATTGGTTATCTAAAAACAAGGTGGGCCCTGAAATCATACATGTACAATCAACGGGAAACCAATTTAGTAGGTTAGATTTATATACTGAGGCATAGTTTTTCTTTAGTTATTGTTACATACATACACACACACACACACACACACACACACACACACACATATATATATATATATATATATATATATATATATATATATATACATATATACACATGTCACAATTTTGAGAGGGACCAAGGAAAGGTATATGTGAAAAGTTGGATATAGATAGATAGATAGATAGATAGATAGATAGATAGATAGATAAATAGATGTATATATTTGTATGTATATATGACACACAAATACACACACACACACACACACACACACACACGTCTGCTCTGGGGTTTCTTGCTACTGAATCAGGATCTTATGGGGCTTCTATCCAAAATATACAAAGAACTCAAGAAGTTAGACATCAGGGAGACAAATAACCCTATTAAAAAATGGGGTTCAGAGCTAAACAAAAAATTCACAGCTGAGGAATGCCGAATGGCTGAGAAACACCTAAAGAAATGTTCAACATCTTTAGTCATAAGGGAAATGCAAATCAAAACAACCCTGAAATTTCACCTCACACCAGTAAGAATGGCTAAGATCAAAAATTCATGTGACAGCAAATGCTGGCGAGGATGTGGAGAAAGAGGAACACTCCTCCATTGTTGGTGGGATTGCAGACTGGTACAACCATTCTGGAAATCAGTCTGGAGGTTCCTCAGAAAATTGGACATTGAACTGCCTGAGGACCCAGCTATACCTCTCTTGAGCATATACCCAAAAGATGCTCCAACATATAACAAAGACACATGCTCCACTATGTTCATCACAGCCTTATTTATAATAGCCAGAAGCTGGAAAGAACCCAGATGCCCTTCAACAGAGGAATGGATACAGAACATGTGGTACATCTACACAATGGAATATTACTCAGCTATCAAAAACAATGACTTTATGAAATTCATAGGCAAATGGAGGGAACTGGAAAATATCATCCTGAGTGGGGTAACCCAATCAGAGAAAAACACACATGGTATGCACTTATTGATAAGTGGCTATTAGCCCAAATGCTTGAATTACCCTAGATGCACAGAACACATGAAACTCAAGAAGGATGATCAAAATGCAAATGCTTCACTCCTTCTTTAAAACGGGGAACAAGAATACCCTTGGCAGGGAATAGGGAGGCAAAGATTAAAACAGAGGCAGAAGGAACACCCATTCAGAGCCTGCCCCACATGTGGACTATACATATACAGCCACCAAACTAGATTAAATGGATGAAGCAAAGAAGTGCAGGCTGACAGGAACCGGATGTAGATCTCTCCTGAGAGACACAGCCAGAATACAGCAAATACAGAGGCGAATGCTAGCAGCAAACCACTGAACTGAGAACGGGACCTCCCATTGAAGGAATCAGAGAAAGGACTGGAAGAGCTTGAAAGGGCTTGAGACCCCATATGAACAACAATGCCAAGCAACCAGAGTTTCCAGGGACTAAGCCACTACCCAAAGACTATACATAGACTGACCCTGGGCTCCAACCTCATAGGTAGCAATGAATATCCTAGTAAGAGCACCAGTGGAAGGGGAAGCCCTTGGTCCTGCCAAGACTGAACACATAGTGAACATGATTGTTGGGGGGAGGGTGGTAATTGGGGGAGGATGGAGAGGGGAAGCCCATATAGAAAGGGAGGGGCAGGTGTTAGGGCGATGTTAGCTCAGAAACTGGGAAGGGGACTAACAATCGAAATGTAAATAAGAAATAATCAAGTTAATAAAGATTTTTTTAAAAAAAGACTTTTGGATGATCAGTATGCAAATGAAGATCTCAAATTGTGAAAAATCTAAAAATCATCTTGAAATAAATGAAAATGAGAAGCTAATACCAAATTTGTGGGATATGGAACATAGCACTATTAAGAAAGAAGTACTCAATGGAAAAATAGAATAAACAGCCTCATAATGCAGTTTACTGAGCTAAAAACAAATCTGACAGCAGGGGGTGGGGGTGGAGGCAGAAGGATGGAGGAAAGAAAGGATGTGGGGAGGGAAGAGAGGGAAGGAAAGAGAGGAAGGAAAGAGAGGAGGGAGGGAACCAAATTAGAAAAGGCAAAAATGCAGGAAAGATCAAGGAAGGAAATAGTTAGATTTGAAAAGATAAACAATGTTGACAAACTGAAGGAAAAAGGAAAGCTGTGTCAGATAAATAAAATGGGAGGATGAAAGGGGAGGTTTCACAGTGAATATGGAGGAGCCTAGATTGAAAAATGACTTTCAAGGAAGTGGAAAGTTGACAGGAAAGAAACCGTTAGATTTCTTTTTCTTGTAACCCATCAGAATGTGATCCTGGAACATAGGAAGCCTGTATTCTACATGGCCAATTTGTCCTGTTACCAAACCTAGTGCATAGCAGATAAAAACTGTAGACTAATAATTCTGATGGACACATATGAAATATCAGCAAGTCAACTTTGATAGCAAAATTATTAAACCTCTACCCCTTGGTGTCAACTGAGGCTTGTCTCTGGAGATACACAAATCCACAAATGAGATAAATAATATCCACAGAACAAACAGAATTGTGCACACACAAATATGAACATCTCAAGAATGTAAGGAAAGCATTGGATAAAACTCATTATCTGTACATCACAGAAACCCTTCCTTTACACACATACCCCAGTCCTGCCACTAATAATAAGTAAAATAAATTTGGGATACAGAAATTTGTTTTAATACAGGAAGGCTCTACACTCAAACACACTCAATGCTCTGAAAAAGGAATAGTTGAAATGACTTCTGCAATTAAAGAGGACAAGTTTTGACTACTCTCACCGCTCTTGCTCAGTATACTACTGAGAGCTCCACCAGACACACTAACATGCAAGGAAGAAACAAAGGTGATCACTCAGGAGAGGGAAGGCCACACTGTTACATAGAAAAATGTGAAGCCTTTACCAAACACTGCTGGAACTGAGAAGCAATTTCTGTAAGATCACAGAATGAGAAGCCAACATGCAATGACAAGAGATTTGTTTTGAATCAGTAATAAAATTGCTAAGGAAGAAATTAAAAAAAATTCCACTCATAATATTAGAAGAAAGTGCCAAGGATACATTTAATAAAGAAACTGAAAGATCTCTACTATAAAAACTAGATAACACTGAAGAGATAAATTGCAGACAACGTTACCAATGAAAGGACAGGGTTAGAATGAGTGACATTGCTAAGGAGAATATCACCAAAAATCATGTCCAGGCTTTGCCATTTTCATCAAAATATAAATGACATTCTTGAAAAGGTAGAAAAAGGCATGAAAGACATCTAATAGCTAAGAGAATCCGGACTCCAAAATATAGGGGGAAATGTGAGACCCCCAAAATATGAATCTGACATAAAAAAGTGAGGGAGATGCTTCAGGGCACTCATTGATCTGGGCAAAGACTTTTGGGATCTGACCTTAAAGACACAGGCAGCAATAAAACTGTGGGGTTTTTTTTTCGTTGTTATTATTAAGATGTTTACATTTGAGTGCCTTCTAGATTAACTTTTAGAGTCCAAAATGGGCTATTTTTCAAGGCAGGAAATGCCAGACCAAATACACCATTTCCCTTCAGTGTTCTAAGTCTGACAAAAACACATGGTACTTGTCAACCCAAAGCCAGGACATGCTCCCGTTGGTGGGGTAATCAGCAATGACAAGTGGTGTGGTGCCTCTCCTCTGTTGAAAACAAGACTCTCGCTGACTCTCTTGTCACTTAGAATAGCCAAAAGCTATAAAACATCCAGAAGATTTTTGTAAATCATGGGCCAGCAGTGATGGGCAAAGCTCTACATTGCCAAGGTAAGGTGAGTCAGCCTGTGTCTGGGACGCACGTGTTCCCAAATAACTTTGTACTTGTTGCACTTTAAACAACACTAAGTTTAGATGCTGTTACCAAGCAAAGCACTGCTTTTGACTGGAAAATGAAAATTTTACTGTTGCTAGTGAGTTTTTAAACTGATGCTTGACCCATGTCTTGCTGTGGATTTGCTTTTTTGTTGTTTAGTTTTTGCACATGTATGTTGACTGTGTCTTTCATTCTCATCTTGCTCTTCAAGGAAAGACTTTTAAATCTTCAAACTGCCACTTTAAGACTTTGTTACAATTAGCTTTACTGAATTCATTCTATGAACATTTTCAGAGTGTGGTACAAGCATCTGTTTCTGTATTTCACACAAGTTCATCTACTACAAGATCTCCTGGAAGGTAGTTGAATAACTTCCACTTTGTATTTAAAAGAAAAAGAAAATATCTAACAGTTGAGCTGGGACTGGTGGTGGATGCATTAATTTCCAGCAGGTGGGAGGTAGATGCAAGTGGATCCAGGTCAGACACGGCTACATAGTGAGACCATATCTTTAAAACAAACACATAGCAAACCACTGAACTGAGAATAGGACATCCGTTGAAGGAATCAGAGAAAGAACTTGAAGAGCTTGAAGGGGCTCGAGACCCCATATGAACAACAATGCCAAGCAACCAGAGCTTCCAGGGACTAAGCCACTACCTAAAGACTATACATGGACTGACCCTGGACTCTGACCTCATAGGTAGCAATGAATATTCTAGTAAGATCACCAGTGGAAGGGGAAGCCCTTGGTCCTGCTAAGACTGAACCCCCAGTGAACGTGATTGTTGGGGGGAGGGCGGCAATGGGGGGAGGGTGGGGAGGGGAAAACCCATAAAGAAGGGGAGTGGGGAGGGGGATGTTTGCCCGGAAACCAGGAAAGGGAATAACACTCGAAATGTATAAAAAAAATACTCAAATTAAAAAAAAAAAAAAAAAAAAAAAGAAGGGGAGGGAGAGATTAGGGGGATGTTGGCTGAAACCGGGAAGGGGGAATAACAATCAAAATGTAAATAAGAAATACTCAAAGTTAATAAAGATGAAAAAAAAAAAAAAAACACACACACACAAACAAATCTACTGGTGTTTAATCTAATTCACAATGTCCTTTTTCTTAATTCTAATGTGTAAGCTTTATGATTTCTACCTCTAACAGATGAGAAAAAGAACTGAAATTGGCTTGGCATTTACAGATATCATTAAGGGAAATTCAAAGGAATGGGGGATGAATTTGAGTACATATTCATCAATTCCCATGGGATTTTATTTTTAACAATAGAATAATGAAGCGTAATGTGGAGAGTGTTACTCTTTGCAGAGCAGTCTATGAATGGTAAACTAAAAGCTTGCTTCTCCCCTTACTATGATGAACGGCAAACACTACAGAGCCACAAGTATGTGAGACGCTTACTTCCTGGCATATATTTTCCTTTCAGGTACAGTAGTACTTACATTAGTCAACAACCTTAGTGGTATCACCAACTGACACACAATGGCTTAGAACGTCCCGTCCCCCTTTCTGGACTGAAGTTAATCTGGTTCGTTCCTGAGTCTCTTCCCAAGACCCATGGCAAAACAAAAAGAGGATCCAGAAATTGGCAATATGGAAATAACATAGCAGTAACTCCAGATGAATCACAATACTCTGAAACCAAGAATGCTTTGGGATTAATGGAGTACATCTGCTTTCTATATCAAAATACTTCAGACCTTACTTGATCCCTGCCATTGCTTGAAATAAACATTATCTCTCTTCAAGCTACCTCCCAAGGGTCAGGATGAGTACTTCTCCAAGAAAGCACAGGCTAATAGCATCCACATTCAGCTCATACTCCCATTTAGTATCGCTATGCTTTAGTAGTCAGACAGATGGTTTTGGCCTTTGAATTAGGTGGGGCATTCTGTCTGTATAAAGAATTTGCTAAAATCTTTTAATAAATGTCAAAAACTAACCAGGAGCTTAGAACAGGGGACTTCCTAAAGCTCTGAAATCTTTGTACTGTTCCCTGAGCAGTGATGACCACAAACATGAAATTATTTTGCTGATACTTCATAACTGTAATTTTGCTACTGTCAAGATTTTGTTCTATAGTAGGTGTTTAGAGAGTAGAAAGATGTACAAGCTTGGAGAAAATATTTGCCAATCATATTTCCAAAGAAGTTCTTTATTCTATTTTTTAAATTTTTCATTAATTCTTTGTGAATTTTAGATCGTGCATCCCAATCCCATTTGTCTCCTCATCCCTTTGTTCTCCACTTTTGCAAACAGGCAAATGGATGGAACTAGAAAATGTCATCCTGAGTGAGGTAACTCAGACCAAAAGGACATGAATGGTATGTTCTCACTAATAAGTGGATATTAGCCAAAAAAAAAAAAAAAAAAGGTACAGAATACCCAAGATAGAGTCTATAGAACTCAAAAAGGTCAACAAGCTTACGAGCCTAAGTGAGGATGCCTCAGTACCACTTGGGAGGGAGAAGAAAGCAACCACAATGGGGAAAGGGGAAGGGACAGGAGAGGGAAAAGGTATGGGGCTTGGAGGGGAGAGGGAAACATAATCTGGTATTGGGGGAGGGGGAGGACTGAAGCCCTGAGGCCCAGCAGAAAGAATGGAAACAGGTGACCTCGGGAGGAAGGAGGTTGGGAGGACTCTCTAGAATGTACCAGAGACCTGGGAAGTGAGAAACTTGGGGAGAGGGGTAGATAAAATGCTCTACAATGGGGAGAGGGAACTTATTGAACCCACCTCCAGCAGAAAGACAGGACACCAAGTAAGGGATGGGGTTGCTATCGCCCAGTCAAAGCTCTGACCCATAATTCTTCCTGTCTGAAAGAAATGCAGAGATGGAAACGTAGAAGAGCCTGAGGAAAAGAAGGTCCAGCGACAGACCCAACATGGGATCCAGCTCAAGGGGAAGACCCAAGACCTGACACCATTACTAAGGCTATGGGGTGTTCACAGAAAGGGACTTTCACGACTGCCCTCCAAAAAACCCAACAAGCAGCTGAAAGAGTCAGATGCAGATATGTGCACCCAACCAACGAACAGAAGCTGCTGATCCTTCTGGTTGAATAAGGGAAAAGCTGGAGGAAACTGTGGAGGAGGGTAACCTTGTAGGAGGACCAGCAGTCTCAATTAACCTGGGCCTCTGAGATCTCTCAGACTGGATCACCAACCAGGCAGCATACACCAGCTGAGATGAGGCCTCCAACACATATACAGCAGAGGACTCCTGGTCGGTTCAGTCAGAGAAGATGCACCTAACCCTCAAGAGACTGGAGGCCCCAGGAAGTTTAGGAGGTCTGGTGGGTGGGTGGGGTGGGGACATCCCTTGTGGATACTAGGGGAGGTGGGAGGAGGTCTGGGAATATGAAACAGTCATGAGGGGTAGACTGGGAGGGAATAAAATTTGGAGGTTAAAAATAAATTAATTAACAAATTAAAAATATACATACATACATACATACGTATATACATATGTCAAAAAAAAAAAGACAGCTCCTCCTGAAATCTTAGCATCTCACTATGTGTCCCACAGTGTACACTTCTGTCTACACATCCTTCCTTGCAGATATTTGTTACAACGTGGCATTAGTCTGGTTCAAGGCTTCTGGCTTCCGTTACACTATCAATATGGATCCTCAAGGGGATTCCTATCAGATATCCTTTTATTTTTAAATGATCTATTATAGTATTTGCTGAAAATATATTGTAATTATGTCATTTCCCCTTCTCCTTCCTACCTCAAACCTCACCAAATACCCCCCAACCTCTTTCAAATTCACAGCCTCCTTTTTGATTGTTGTCATACACACACACACACACACACACACACACACACACACACACACACACACACCACATGGAGCACATATATTTTCCTAAGTACGTAAGTGTAACCTGATCAATTTGTATAATGTTAACTGTATGTGTATGTAGTTTTCAGAGCTAATCATTTGCCTAGTGCTAAAGTGACAACACATTTAGTCAGACAAGGAAAAACTAATAATTATAACAAACAATCAGATGATTGTAGAGATAGCTTAGTGGGTAAGAGCAGAAGGCTCAAGTTTGGTCCTCAGCACCCACAGTGCATAGCTCCTAATGAGTCTAGTTCCAGGAGACCTGACATTCCTCATCAGGCTTCCTGCACCACAGTAACCTATGTAGACACACACACACACACACACACACACACACACACACACACACACACACACACACACCTCACAATAGCAAATGCTGAAAAGGATGGGAAAGGGAAGAAACTGTGGCAATTTTGGTTGCTAACGAGAATTTTTAAAAAATGATGTAGCTACTTGGAAGACTTTGCAGCTTGTTATCATATTTAAGATATATCTATATCATATCACAGAAAATGTTAATATCATCTAAAACACCACTGGGACTACTGCAAGTTCTGTTATATTTTGTATTCACGAGAGAAGCCATTGAACAGGTGCCAGCACATGGTTCAGTTATAACAATATTTGCAGTGAGTTCACATAGATTTCAGTTAACTACAGCCAGGAAGCCAGTGGGTCACACAGACTGTGCACAGCTAGTGACAGTTTGTCTTCACAGCAAGACACAATTAAGTCAAGACTGAGAAACTCTCTCTTCTCTCTCTCTCTCTCTCTCTCTCTCTCTCTCTCTCTCTCTCTCTCTCTCTCTCTCCTTTTTTTTGAGACATGAGAACACAAACAACCATTCTCCTTGCCTCTGCAATCTCAATCTACCGATCTCCCCGATAATACCAATGCCTTGAGTTCCCCGTTATCTCTACTCTTTAAGTCATTCCCACATTGTAAGTCAGTCTCTGTGGACCATGACACTGAGAAGAAATGACGTGTCAGCTCCACATGATAAAACCTCTAACTTCTTAGTTAGATGGATACTTTCCTGCTCTTGGAACACTTGCTGGAGGAAAAAGTTAGTTAGTCCTTTGTTAAAAGGTCCTTGCCAGTAACTGCACGATTTGTGCTAAAAGTCAATGCCCTTCCAATCATACCTTCCAAAGAGACTATAACTATACTGACTGTCTAACTTCAGCTGCTTAGAAAACCTCCAGCCAGCATCATCTAGCAAAGCTCCTCCTGTATACTTGATTCAGAAAAACTGTAAGATTACAAGGTTTTATTTGATTTTGTTTTTGCTTTTGAATACTTTTTGCGTGGGTTTAGAAATAGCCAATATGACCGGAATTTAATTTGAATGTGTAAGAAAGTGTAAGTCAAAATATGAATAATGAAAGTTTAAACTTAAAAATAATAGTCAATTACACAGATCACTGATTTTGCTTGTTTAAATATTCCTTTAGATTTATACTTTCCTTCCTCTCAAACAAGCTGTTCCAGTGGCCTGGGAAGGAACTTCTATAATGTACAGTAAGAATAGTATAGCAGATAGAAAATTACAATCATTTTTTGAACAAATATATGTTATTCAATAATAAGTTTTGTTATCTCCATTTCTCATTAGAAGCTACTCCCTTATTTTGTTTTTTTTTATGATTTAATTTATAGTTACTTCCAAGATACCATAAATTTTCTGATAAAACATCAATATGTGTAGCATGACCGTTAAACAAAATATTCTGCAACTTATTCACAGGGTAATATTTCTGTAATTTAATACCCACAATATTTTGTTCTTATAAAAGGTCTTTTTAAAGCCAGAGAGGGTTTTTTTATACGTGTACTCTTGAAACTGTATTTGGGACAGTCATATTGTTAATACTAAATATTGCTAAATATAATAAAATCAATCAATGGGGTTGATATTTAAGCCCTCTAATTAAAAGAATGATACTAGTTATTCAGAAGTCAGTCTATACTAGGACATTTTTTATTGATGAAAATTGGTTAGATAACATTAGACAATGTCTAAAATATGCCATTACACTAATGCCCAAAGAAGAGATCCAAAGTGGGGGCCAGGCCATGTTGTTTTACATCAGTGAATTCCAAAGACATAGGACAGTTGCTACTTTAGTTACATTTTGTTTGCTGATCAATTTGAGCTTTATATCATTGTTGGCCATGTGTGTATCCTGTTGCTTATTCCTTCCCTGTGCTGAAGAAAGGTCTTCTTATCTACTTTGATTTTTTCTTCATTCTTACCATATTTTACATTTCTGATTCGCCATCTGTGGCAAATTATAGATGGTCACATTTTTTTAAAAAAATTTCTCTCTTTTAGATGTGGTGTCTGCTCCCTCTCCCCTTGGATCTGGGTCTGATTAGATCTGCTTTGACTAATAAAATGTGAAATTGACTCTATGCCAGTTCTGGGCTGAACTTTAAAATTTTCCCTTGCAACTTCCCCTGAGTTCTGTCGAGCCGAGAGGAGATATAAGAAAGTTCCAACTTCCTTCTGGGGCAGATGATATAGAAAGATTATGAGGCTATTTGGAGAAAGGACAGACTCGAGGGAGCTCATCTATGTCATAACTGCTACTAAAACACTGGGTGTGACTGAATATCATTGATCCTCTTGACCGTAATGGTCAAATGAATACCCAGTGCCCTTTATTGAAACCGCTGTTAATACCGCAGGGGAACTGCCAGCCCAGCCTAGCCAATCACACAACCCCCAAACTGTGAGATATAAACAATGTGACTTAAGATTGTACTTTTCCTTAGTATATAGAAATATATATCATAAAATGCAAGTTTCAGATGATAGCATTTATGTATTTATACATTGTATAAAATACACAGGACTGCCCTCTACCTAAGTTACATACTCTTGGCATAGATGTTTAGCAGAGATTCTGGTAAATTGGTATGTTCTGGGTTTTGTTTTTTTTTTTTTTTTTTGGCTGTTTGATTTGTTGGTTGAATTTTTTTGGCTTACCATCAATATCTTTTAAAGAATTCAACACTTATTTTGTGTTCATAATCTTTCTATACTGGTATTATCATGACTCATTTCATTTTAAGTATTATTTTGATTCTACAAGGAAAATGTATGTCCCTTTTAAATTAAAACTTTTTCTTGTGTTTTGTGTTTGTTCATTCATTTTTTTCTTCATTAATTAATTTAATAAATAAAAGTGTCCTTCCAGATATTTTTCTTACATCCACTTTCTACTGAATTTTTCTTTCCTAAACTCTCTGCTTTAAGGATTTCCTTTATATATTTGTATCTAATATTTTGTAGTAAATATTTAAATTTGAATCATAATATTCACAAAATACCTCCAAAAGAAGTGACGTTTAATTTTTTCCATCTAAAGGAAACAAAATTTTAATCAATTTCCATAAATGTGCACAAAGTTTGTGTGAAGTTACTTGGAGACATCAACTATAGGAAACTAGAAATTGTGTCCCATATCATTCCAAGTCTTCTGTAGGCTTCCTTTGGATCTTCTCATCCTTGTTACAAAAGAAATTGAATAACTAGCATAACCATCATGTGTCAATATACAGTTCACTAGCAGCACCAGCATTTTCATATTTAAGAAAATAAAAGGATATGTATGTTGCATACTTAGTTTGGGAAATAGTTGTGGTATGTTCATAAGGATGTCTATTGTCACCGAGTGACTTGTTTACCATAATCATGTTAGGGACTCAAGCACTCAGAGACACAGAGGAAACTGTGCACTGTAGTGTAGCCTTGAAGTAGTGGTTGGCAAAATAGTCTTCTCACCATCATTTCAAAAACTGAGTATGTTTTCACACACAGTATGCGCAGCAAAGTATTTCCACCCAATAGAGAGCTTGCTCTAGTTCGCCATGCTCAGCCACTCCTGTTTGGTCTGTAGCAGCTGTGTGTAAAAGCCGTGCACTGAGGATGCACACACACAACATCATCAGATGTCACGCTGGCATTGTGTTTTTTAACAACCTTTTAGCTCATAAGGTTATAAGCATGACATAAACTTGATTGAGGATGTGTTCATGTATAAAATAAGTGTATTACCTAGTAATAAGCCAACTTAAGGAATTTTGTACACATGGATAATGCTAAAATGGACAGTGGTCTGTTTTATCAAAAAGTGTGATAATATGAAGGCAATCGTGGTGGCAGTGATGGTTCCGTAATGGATCACTACAACAAAAGCGTGTCGGTGAAGCATTTTGTGCATATGCGTGTGCGTGTGCATGTGCGTGTGCATGTGCGTGTGTGCTCATAGTTGCTGTGTAGTATTGTGTGTAGTATTGTGTCAGTTGCTAGTCATTGTAGCTAGATCCTCAGCTTCAGGATCTTCATGAGAATTAAATTAAAGTTTTAGTTGGATCCAGGATCCCATTTAAAGCCTCATGGGGAGAGATCTAATTCTATAGATGGATGATTGTTGGCAGGATTTAGTTTCTTATTCTTGCTCATCGTTGGTGAAAAGTAACCCTCAATTCCTGTTGTGTGGACCTCTCCGCGAGACAGCTCCCAACACTGCAGCTTGTTTTACCAAACTCAGAAAAGGTGGGTGTATGTTTTCTAAAAACAGAAAAAAAATCAGAACCCAGCACAACCAATCTATTCATTCATGGGGCATCCACTTACACTTTCCAAGTTTACTCATCAGTAGTGTGTCATATATCTTGCCAGTGGGATGGATTTACAATTAGAAAATCTGGATCATTGTGAGACTTGTTAGAGTCTGCCTTAGAGGTTTGTTTTTTACCCTTTCCCTAGTGCTGTAGTAAATATCATAACCAAAAGCTATTTGGGTTAGGAAAAGGCTTCTTTGGTTCCCAATTCCCACCTACTGTCTAACATGAAGAGCAGTCAGGGCAGGACCTCAAGCAGTAACCTGAAGCAGGAACTGGAGTAGAGAACATGGAGGAATGATATTTACTGGCTTGTTCTCATGCTCAACTTCAGATACCTTTTTTATACCTCTCAGAACCACCTGCCCAAGGATGGTACTGCCCATAATGGGATTATTCCACCCACATCAGTCATCAATCAAAAAAATGCTATACAGACTTGCATGCAGGACAACTGGATGCAGACCTATTCTGGATAGAGGTTTCCTCTTCCCTAGTGACTCTGTCTTAGGTTAAATTGACTCGTCACGGAACTCACGAGCCTTCTGATTTATTTCCACCAGGCCACATTAGGATCCCTGGGGAAAAGTAGGGCTGAAGAAATGTTTTACTGTATTTTTCTTCGAAAGAAGTTGTGAAAATTTTACTTATTTACATGTTGATAACCAAAGCTGGAGTCAAGAACTGAACATATTCAACGTCTCTGAGAACCACATAACAAGGTGCCTAAGACCACAGCTGCTCAGATGCCTTAGCCTTCATAGAGAAGTTAGCAGGGAATGTCAAAAGCATCCCCAAGCCCAGTCCTTGTCAAAGAGTACAGTGTACGCAGCAGGATGTTGCATGGTCTTAAATCTCCCCAAACTGTGCTTAGCTTAAGCTTTCAAAGGATAGTAAGTCTCTGTGATCTAATTTCTCTGTCCACACCATGATTACAAGCTGTCATTGGCAAAGTACACTGACATCCTCAGCTTGGCTCTTAGTCTCAATTGTAATTATATTCCACTGGCCTCAGACACTATCAAGACAAGAGGAGATGTCTCAATTGATGAAATTCTTACTGTGCAAGTATAAGGATCAGGTCTCAGATCCCACAGAAAGGCTGGGAAGGCATGGCAGCCTGCCGGTGATTATAGGGCTCAGAAAATGAAGGCAGGAGATCTCCAGAGCCAGCTGGCTAACCATACTGTCAGAGTTACCAAGGTCCAGGTCCATTTCAGAACCCATTCCTCAATGAGTAAGATAAAGAGTGATTTAGAAAAGTTCTTGATGGTAGCCTCAGAACTCCACACACATGTCCTCCTAACATTACATGAAAACACACACACACACACACACACACACACACACACACACACACACACACACAAAGGCATG
Source organism: Rattus rattus (assembly GCF_011064425.1). Taxonomy (NCBI): domain Eukaryota; kingdom Metazoa; phylum Chordata; class Mammalia; order Rodentia; family Muridae; genus Rattus; species Rattus rattus. The sequence goes on along the minus strand of NC_046156.1, from coordinate 174,265,256 downwards.
CAAACAATTTGAAAACAATTAAATGCCCACAATCTAGCCTCTTATTGAGTTCTTTAAAGAATAAAGTATGTTTTCATTGCAAAATGGAAAAATCAGCATATGATTTTTCTTAAATTAAAATGAGTTGCTTATCCTTAGCAAACCCAACATTATAAACTTTAAAATGTGTGATCTGCTGAACCATCGTTTTAAACTCAGTAGCGTAATTGGCCCCTTGTCAACTTGCTGTACCCGTGCATCGTTAATTAGTTCTTTCTTATTTATCCCCCAAATCTCGTGTTAATTCACATTCAAAACCATGATATGACTTCAGAAGTCCCACGTTCTTTACAAAACTCTAACGCTGCTACTGGGTTGCTCCAAGTTCAGCTGCCTTTCTTATAACTCCCAGGACCACTGGTCCAGTGGTGACTCTGCCTATAGTGGGCTGGGCTCTCTTCATAATCACCAATCAAGAAAATGCCCCATAGCCTTGCCTATAGAAGACTCTTCCCTCACGACTCTAGCTTGTATCAAGTTGATTTTTTTTGAAATGCCAAAACAGGGTCTGTTTCATGCTCTGACTTATATCTCTTGCTATGATTATGAGTACTTAATCATTTGCTTGCAAATAGTAAGCCTTGTTCATGAAAACACACAAAGGGACATTTTATTTCAATATTTGAACATACTTCCCAGCCACTCATATATTTTATTGACAGTATTGTGTCAATTGACTCTATTTGTGACTCTTTAATATGACAGATGAAAATTTTAAGCACAACTTTACCGAGAATTTCTGTGACACAGACATAAGCTTACAGAGTACATTTGTAAAACATTACTTAAGCTGTAGGTACTTCTGTACTACACCTTTCTTCATTTGCTCTGGTTTCTCTCCATAGATATTATCCTATAATGAATCAATTTTTAAAATCATCTCAAGTCTTTAATTATGAGATTTTAGGGAAGATATCAACACATAAACAAATGAACTCTAAGCATGTAGATATTTTTCTCTTAAGAAACAAATCAACATCTATAACATCTTTCTTTGCTCAAATTATGTCCATTTGCTTCAATATGATTAGTCTTATACCTTTAATATAGTTAACATATAATTTCCTGACTAGCAGATAGTAATATGTTAGTTTCTATGAGTTTGCTAATATTAAATGTCCTTATCCTAAGTAAATAAAATTTTATCATGACTTAATAAAGTAAAATATTCCACACCTATAAAGCTACTCACAAATCTAAAAGATAGAGGAAATAAACCTAGCTTCTGTGTATCAAATACAGACTAAAATTTTCATATTGCTAACACATAAGATATATTTTGTTGAAAAGGCCTTAAAAGTCTCCAAGTAAGAAAAAGTCAATAGAATATATTTGGCATATATTATAACAATTACAGTAGAATCACTCAAACATACTTTAATATCATTAAAAAGTACATGACTATAAGTTTTTCTGTTAACATACTATTAAAGTCAAGATAAGACCTTACAGAAATTCTCCTATTGCCTTGTTTAGAGAATGGCTTAAAGGGCATAGGAAAAGATTACAGTCTTCATTTCAATGGCTCGAAAGGAAAGCAAATGTGGTTTTTTCCCTCTCTGAGACCATTAGTGACAGATGTGATCAAAGATTACATGATACATGACCTTAAGAAGCAACAGAAAAGTCAGTCTTGCCTTTAGAACAGAAAGTACAGACTGACTTTCTAATACCTCCACAACAAGGAGCCTTTTCCTTTTTTAATCTGTGTCATAGAGGGTTTGCTTATCTCGAAGCCTCAGTGCATCTTGAAGTATGGCTGCTCTTAGGAAGATAACCTTTGCCACAGCCTTGTGAATAACCCAATCTGAAGAGTGTGAGAGCATCCTCAAGGGGAAGCAAACAAGAAGCAGCTCTGGAAATACTGGGGAACAAGTGTGAGGGCACATTCCAAGATGCTGATTCTAGTGAATTTCCCAACTCCCTGCTGTAAGATAAAGCCACCTATATTGGGATTTTATTTGTCATTCAGTTCTGAGGTCCAAGACCCATAGATTTCTTGGGATTGTTGCTCTTATGATTTTTCCAAAAGAAAATTAAATTCCTTAATAAAAAATTTTTAAAAATGATAAACAATGGGCTTGGGGTTACAGTCAGTTTCTGTTTCTCTGTCCGCTGCTTCTTGTTCTGATAACTTCTTTATAATGTCTCAGCAATTTTCATCACTGCATGAATGTGGTGAGAAGAAAGTTTCCTTGTATTGTTTGTATTTCCACTTAGGAATACAGTAGTACTTTTTACTGACCAAAGTTCATTCATCCACACAGGAAAACTCCTGTCCTGGGAACTGAACCTTCCTCACCCCCCACTTTTTCTTCTAAACTAGGAAGATTGTTGGGGGCTTTAAATCAACAGGAAAGTTCTGGGGAAATTGGAATTAATTAGAAGTTTACAGGCTTCATGTGGAGAAATAGTGGTGATGGGGAAGAGAGAGAGAGCATGAAACGTTTAGAAAGGGTGAACTTTTCAGTTGTGTTTTTTTATTTTTGAGATTATAATATAATTACATAATTACCCCTTCCCTTTCTTAATTCCAAATCCTTCCATGTACCTCCTCTGCTCACTTTCAAATTGATGAACTCTTATTACATATGTGCAACCTGTCCAGTTTGAATAATGTTACTTGTAGGAATTATCAGACCCGAGAATTTGCCCTTAGATAGCCAATTGGTGTGCTCTTTCATGGAAAGGACTTTTTTCTACTATCAACTTTTCCTAGTTGCTTCTAGCTTTGTCTGGGGTGAAGTCCTTATGATCTTTTCCTTATGCACATTAGCACGATTATTCTTCTCACTCTTGTTCAGGTCATGTTTAACCAGCCATGTTGGTGAGCCTTCTTGGGCATAGCTTCAAACATTCTTAAGAGACATAGACTCTCAGCAAACTCTGTGCTCCTCTGGCTGTTACAGTTTCTCTGGCTGCATCTTCTGCAATGACTCTGAGCTTTAAGTACAAAAGTAGTGGTGTCGACGCATCATTTAGGAGGGAGCTAAAACTCTACCTTTCGATTTTTGTGGTTTTCTGTAATGGTCTCCCTGTAGTGCAAAGATTCCTTGACAAGGGGCAAAAACTACCCCTATCTGTGTATAAGATCAAATGTTTAGAATGCAGTTAAAGATTGTGCTGTCTTAGTAAAGTAGAGACTGTAGCTTCTCCAACATCCATGACGTCACTAGCTCTGGGCAGTTGGCTTCAGTGCTAGACATGATTTCCCTCTTGTTGAGTGAGTCTTCAATGCAATTAGAGAGTTGTTGGTTACAGCCAAGTTATGTGTGCTTTAAAAAAGTATGTTATATTCTAAATTTGCTAAGAACCATTGAGCTACATGCTTTTGTCTGTTCATATGTTTTATGTTCATGGCATTAGGTTTGGCAAAACTGGTCACAACAATGAATGAGACAAATACTCAAAGCATTCAAATTGAAAGGCCAGTATTTTGATACTGTGAATTATTATTTTGGGGGCTGCATTTACTTCTCTATAACTCCTAAAATTCTTTGAAATGGTCGAGGTGATACATTTCTTTGTGTGTGTCTGTGTGTGTGTGTGTTCTAGAAAAGCAATTGGGGACTGGAAGGCCTTAGGCAGCTTGAAGATGGGAGAAAGATCAAGGCAATATTTTAGTGTTGTAGCTCTCTGTGGGGAAAAGAGTTGTTGAATGTTAAATTGATCAACTGAGACTGTTAGTTTAATTAACCACCCCTATGTAAGGAAGCTCTACAAACTTCTAAATGAGTGAGGTTCAAAGAATGTTCACACAGCTGACCAGTTGGAGGTGGTCCCTGCAGAAGTGTCCCCTAGAGAAGGCTTAAGAGCCTCGTCTCTTACCTACATCCTCACTTGTTATGCTTTGTCATACAGTTTTATAATAAACTAACCCAGGATATCCATGAGTTATCTAGCTGATTTCACAAAGCCAATAAGACCTCGGTTAATAGACAGTCAAGCTCATATACCCAAAACAGTCCTGAGTTCAAATGTATATGAAGTGCAGGGAGTCATCCTAAGGCTGAACCCTCAACTTGTGTGATCTCGGATTATACCCAGGTAGACATTATCAGAATTGAGTTGAATTAGAGGCCACCATGGTCGTTCTTACCCTCTGGGGAAGCACTGCTTGCTTGCTAAATGAGAAACACATGTGAACCCTGGAATCCAGAACATGTCAGGAAAGCACAATGAAAGAAACTGGGTTTGACTTCTCAAGAATGTTGCTGTTGTTAGAGAAAAAAACTTTGATAAACATTTAAATAAGTGAGAGATTTTAGCAGTCTGGGGTCTGGGAGTTAGAAAAGACTTTGGAGAAAATAGCTCAGGTTTGCACATGTCAAAGGAAACAAAATATATCAAATAAAGCCCCTCACATGAGCCAAACACAGATGCCTAAGGATGTGTGTGAGGCAACAGACACACTTGGCTAGTGTACCAGATGTGGGAAGAAAAGAATGAGCTCAATAAAAGACTAAAGCAGAAAACTAAGCAATAAAATTACCTAAAAGAACAAAAACAGCAAACACGCAAACAAGATACGCCTGCGATTAGTGCCAAGCTTTCAGTGTTTGAATCTCTCAGCAGCTTTGGACTTTTCAGGAGTACGTGTTTGACTTCTGCCAATGGGTCATCTTAATATTCTATACATGTCCCTTTCTTTCACCTTACAGAAATGTCACACATCTACAGAGGTGACCTATACTCTATATTCTTGTGGGATTATGTTCATGGTGGTCAGTGACATTTTATCATTCTATTCCAATCTCGAAAATATGGTCCAAGGAAGGGAAACAGAATTCGGGTTCTGCATCAGTACATAACGTGGTTGCTTGTGTGTTTCTATTTAAATGAGAATTCTCTTCTTAAATCTATTCTGTGCACTCACTAGCTCTAATCTCATGGCCAACAGCATTTCAACTCACATCTGAATGATCTCACTGAACACAGATTTTCTCTATAAGGTTCATTATAGCCTTCATATCCTTAGAAACACCAGGCAAATGCTTTACACTACCTGTTGAATCTACTTTCAACAGTGAGGTGACAATAGGCACAAAACCACAATGACCATTCTAGGGCCCAAAGGAGGACACTTGTTACAGTGTGGGAAACAAAGCAGGACAGCAGAGAACCAGACAGCCTTGTTTTTCTGACAACTACTGGGCAAGTTTCATGAATATGTATTTTGTGTTACAAGAAAAAAAGTTTAGCAAGAAAGTAAATTTATAAATATAGAGTCTGTAAATAGTGGTGGACAGTGGCACCCGAGAAGTATCTCAGGGGTTAGAACACTTGCTGCTCTTTCAGAAACCCAGCCTCATCACTTGGTCCCTACATGGTCGCTCACAACTATCTGTAATTCCAGTTCAGGAGATCTGACACCATCTTATAATCTTGTCAGGCACTAAACATGCTCATGATGCACACACATTCATGGAAATACATAGCCATACATGTAAAATAAAATGCATTTAAAAAAGAAAAATATTGACGATGTACATAAATTATTTTATCTGCATGTATAGTGTTGTGGAATAAACATTGATGCACCCTCAGATCTCTTTGGTTGAAGTCCTAATCTCCAATCAGATAGTGTTTAAAGGTAAAAAAATAATTAGACCATGAAGACAGAATCATGGGTGGGAGTAATACCTTTATGTCAAAGAAAACTAACTTTCTTTATGTGAAGTATAGGAGGAAGGTCTGTCAACTGCAGACCAGAAGACCATCACAAGAGTCTGACTGCATTGGCACCTAGATCTCCAGTGGCTCGCCTCCAAAACTGCAGGAATTAGATCTCTGATGCTTGTGAGCCACCCGGTCTTTGGTACTTGGTTACAGCAGTTAGAGTTGAGTAAGAACTCCATGTATAGCCTCTTTACAACTCACAGAAATTAAAAACAGGAAAAATAAAATAGCTACATACGTCAAACAGTAGTGCTAATGATTATGCTATCGATTCTACATACCCTATAGCCTTTCTGAACAAGGGATTGAGGTGGCTGGTGAGGTATAAGTCTACTCACTAGTATTATCTAGCGACAGCTTCTATAAAGTAGGACAATGAGAAGCACAGCAACATATCCTTAAAGATGCACTAGGGCAGACGTGTATTGCTGGCAACCAATAGCTGTCTAGTTGGACTTCAGGCCCACTCAATAGAAAGAAGTCATGCCCGGTATTAGAAACGGAAAAGTACAAGGGGCTGGTGAAGTTGTGGACCTTAGAAGAGAACCTGCAATCACTTGAGTAGTCCAGTATAATCACCAACTGCATTCTAAAACAGCCTTATACCCCTAACTCTCACTCTTCATCTAAGAAACTTCTCTTGAGAGCAAATGAAAAGCACTACAGAAAACTTGTCATATAACAGAGAAACTTGACATGGGGATCTCAGTCTCAACAGATATATGGACAACACAACCCTTGTACCTAAGGCTCAGAGAGCATCATGAAAGAAGAGTCAGATAGATTCTAAAAGCCAGAGAACCAGAGCATCGGCTTAAGAGTGAGTCTCCTAGGGGCTGGGGATTTAGCTCAGTGGTAGAGCGCCTACCAGGAAGGCGAAGGCCCTGGGTTGGGTCCCCAGCTCGAAAAAAAGAACCAAAAAAAAAAAAAAAAAAAAAAAAAGTGAGTCTCCTAGAAATGCCAAGGTGGCTAATCCATGATAACTCAACATGATGACTGCTTGAAAAACCCTGATCAATGACAACATCAGTAGACATGCTATTGTAGAAAGAGGAAATTTCATGGTGTCTCACCCATAAACAAAGAGCTCCTGAAAACTAATGACTTCTGAGAAGGATGAATTAGGTTCTCGCAGGGATGAGCCCCTTCATTGCTTATCTAATGCAAAGTAGTCATCTGAAATCTTATAAACACAAAAGATGTAAAATGAACTCATCTGGTTGTTTATATATTCATATGCATATCTTTATACACACATATATATGTACATATATACATTATATATAATGTGTAACAGTAATAAAGTATGAGATAAATATGAGAATTATTTAGATTTTCATCCATTACATAGTCATTTTTCATCAAATGTCCCATTTTTATAAGTTATATCCTAGGAGAATTTCAGAGATGGGTAGGGTCTTAAAAATGATACGGTCCAATAAGAGTCATATTGGAAGCTAAAACCTGTTGGCATTGACCAGCTTGCTGGCCCCTGTCTACATATGGCCAGAAGTGGGTCTGAGAGTCAAACCTGTGTCATTTCTCCCACTCCCTCTTCTCATAAATGGGCCTTGGTTTCCTGACTTGTTTCTAAATGCAACATATTTTACAAACTAGTGTTGCATTTGGAACAATTAGCTCTGATTCATTCTGCATGCTTGTTTGGAGATGCTTAGACACCCTAATTTTCTCTTCAGTTTTTAATTACTAGCATATTATTTCCCAATAGTAGGCAATTATTATGTCCCTTTGCTGGGGATCACTGGCCCCTCAGGAACCTTGTTTGGAACAGCTAATCTTTGCTATAGACTCAGCATTCTTTAACGAAGATTCACTATGCCGAGACACATAAGCAGTAGTGTCACTTAATTGGCCAATGATGCATGCATATGCATGACTCATTTAAAGTTTATTATGACTTTATTTTGAGCATTGATGTCTCTGGACTGTTCAGGTCCGTAGGGTATTCAGATGGTAAATAGATCAAGCTGAAATAGCATACTTTTCTAGGATTTTTTTTCCTACAGTTCTTTGAACAGGTTAAAAAAATCAGGACTACAACTGGAGAAATGGCTCATGGCTGAGAGCACGTACTGTTCTTGCAGTGAACCTGAGTTTGATTCCTATCACCTACAATAAGGCAGCTTACAACTGCCTGGAGGTCCAGATTCAGAGAGCCCTCTCCTCTCTCACGTTCTTGGCCACATACACAGACAGACAGACAGACATTTACATAAATATAGTAAAAAATGGTTTTAAAAGGAAAAAAATCACTATGTAATTTTACGTGTGAGCCTGTTTGATGATAGCTAATGATAGGATAATTTTGTCTATTATCTGAGCTCCTATTAAGCTCTACTGGAGTCCTAGAACATAATTGGATACCTAGAGAAGCAGCCGCTGCAGCAGCCCTGTGTCCCTGTGGCTCCACAGGAGAACAGAAGGAAAATAATCCTTCTGTAAAGAGTGACTAGGTTTAGCAGAATACCATGCTGTTTGATTGCATGCTTATAAGTACCTTAAAATGAAAAGCTCTCATATTAGTCTGCTATGGTGGCTCTTAGAGGCTTTTTTTCAGGCTTTCTAATGTAGTGTTTGAAATCAATGTGATATTTTTATATTACTCTTTATATAAGAAAAACCTTGTTTGGGACTTCCGGGAATGTCAGAAAATCCTGGGTTGTAAGAAACACTCAAAGGTTGGAGAGGTTGGAGAGATGGCTTAGCAGTTAAGAGCACGGGCTGATCTTCCAGAGGTCCTGAGTTCAAATCCCAGCAAACACATGGTGAATCACAACCATCTGTAACAAGATCTGATGCCCTCTTCTGGTGTGTTTGAAGACAGCTACAGTGTGTGTATAATAAATAAATAAATCTTAAGAAAAGAAAAAAGAAACACTTGAGGTTGAAGAAATTACACATGTAAGTATCGATTCAAGGTTGAGGCAAAATTTAGTATTGCAATACACAATCTTCACCACAAAAATATTTCACAATGTTAATGATACAAAATCTTGAGAAAGACATTATAATTGTTTAATATCTGATAGAAGTGTCACTGAATTGGTAGTTCCAAGACATGTTTGTAGACAAACAGTAACTGAATGGAAGTAGATTATACACAGTTATCTGTGAATTTGGTAAAAGAGTTTTTCATTTTTTTTTTTGCATATCTACGAAATAATCAGGCCTGTTCATTTTGATGTTTGGTTCATTTGCATAGAGGCCTTCTCATGAGCAGCAAGCCCTTGAGGACTGCAATACCCATCAGGGAGGAGAGAATGGGCTGCTAGTGGATAAAGCCTTTGCTTCCCCTTCACCAACCACGGAGCTTTGCGTTGGGCTGCACTTGGTACAGCTTCTTTCAGGTGCTTCACTCATCCTTTTCTCCTCACTTGTCAGTTAATCCGTTATTACCTTGAAGACTCTCTAGTTTTCTCTCTGTTGATCTTTGGAATACAGCCTATTTCCTCTTCCTCCTCCTCCTCCTCCTCCTCCTCCTCCTCCTCTTCCTCCTCCTCCTCCTCCTCCTCTTTTTTCTCTAAAACTTTGATTGTTCTTTGTTGTGGTAAAAATTTTAAAAAGGAACATTTTCTATCAGTTCCTGCAAGCCAGATCTCCTTGCTCTGGCTGCTACTCTACCACGAGACCTGCAAGCCGCCCACTCCGGGCTGTTTCTCTTTTAGCTGCCCACTCCACCCCGTCCCCTAAGTGGTAGTGACCATGACACACACACACACACACACACACACACACACACACACACACACACACATCTCGTTCTGCAGGCCCTGAGCATTCTCACTCTGCGTGGGCAACAGAACCAGATCCACATGCTCCAACTGCCTCTCAGCCATTTCTTCACTTCTTACTGTCCTCTTTAGTCCAGTAAAATCAAAGTTCCAGCAACTTGTAATTTAGCAATTAGATTTATATGTTAAATTCTCAATCCACAATTCATCCACACAATAAATTCACTGCCAATTGATAAAGATATAAACCGCCCACCTAGACAAGATAAAATTAATCTAGGTCACCTAAATCTGAACCATCCTCCTTAGACTCCAACTTGATCTCCCTCCTTCCTCCTCTCTCCCATCTTAAAAAACATTGTCCCCGCCCCATCAACCTACAGTTGACATCAACCTACAGTTCTCCCTCACCAAGTAACATAGAGGCATCATCTAATCCGGCATCTTGGGCAAAAAAGTCTTTCCAAGCCTAATTTCACTAACAGTTTGTACTGGTTTGTCTGGTTTCTTTGTTTGTTGGATTTTGTTGTTGTTTGTTTGTTTTTTGTCTACATGATATAAGCTAAAGTCATCTAGAAAGAAGGAATGTCAATTGAAGACTTTCCCCATCAGATTGGCTTGTAAACAAGTCGGAGGCATTTCTTTGATTAATGACTATTGTGTGAGGGCCCACCGCACTGTTTGTGCTGCCATTCCTAGGGTACACAGGTCTAGATTTCATAAAGAGGAAATCTAAGTAATAAGCCAGTCAACAGCACTCCTCTTTGGTCCCTGCCTAGGTTCTTACATCAGTTTCCTGGCTTCCCTTACAGATAGGATCTGTAAGATGAAATAAAATCCTTTCCTCCCCTAAACTGTTTTGGACAATGTAATAACAATAGACACTAATTAATGCACAGTTAAAACAGACACCTCATGCTAGCAGACAAAAACATTACTAGCGGGAATAGGTTCCCTATTTTTTAAGTTGGCGAATGGAGTCACATAGTCTATTGCCAGCATTGTAAGCTATTTTCAATACTCCTGAATAGCTTTCCTACCACTGAAATGTGACAAGCGGTACCTGTTGCTGAAGATACCACCTATTTGAGTCACAGGACATGGAAATACCAGGCTTGTACTCATCTATAAACTTTATCCTTACTGGCTCTCATTCATGGTGCTAGGAAGAGCTACCATGCTGCAGGGAAAAGGTAAGACGCCGTCTCTGCAGGCTATAAACTGTGTAAGTTACAATGACTAGCTTGACAAGACAGAACTACTGGTACAATAATACTCCTAATGTTATGGAAATAAACAGCCACTTTCTGCTTGCCCTTCTCCATTCAGTGGAACCCATACCTGGCACTATTAAAGAGGCTAAGAGCCTATGGTTAGATGGACAATGGACTCAAGGAAAAACCTAATACTATTATTCTGCTAAATTAAAAAATAGTGTTAAAATAATTCATATTCATTTTTTGCTATGTCCAAAAATTGGAGAATTTCTCAACCATCAGAAAAAAAAAAGATTCTCCCTGGAATAGAAGGGAAATAGCACAAAGGACTCATAACCAGTTAAAACATTCAGAGAACAAAAGACAGTGGAATATTCCACCTTTAATTGGACATTCATAACTATTTCTCCACTGGAAGCTCGAGTATATGTGGGGGTAAAAGAAGAGTGAGATTCTAAGAGCCATAAGTAGTAAACATCAAAGACAAACAAAAATATTTTCTAGACATGACACAGTAGATTTTAATAGCATCCCAGCAATTTTAATAGCATACACAAAACCTTCTAAAGTTCCAGCCAGACAAAATACTTACATACAGGGGAAAAGATATATATGTAAAACTTCCACTAGCTGAGGGAGTATATTATAGACATTAGATACCAAATGGGAGAAAAAGAGCCAGCTTCCTTTATTGACATGAACTCCTTGATACACTAAGGCTATCTGGGTAATGGAAACAACTCAGTGGAGAATACAGAACACATGCACACACACACACACACACACACACACACACACACACACACACAGACACACACACACACACACACACACACACACACACCAGAGACTTTTTCAACCTTCATCAGGAAAAGATTCTCCATGGAATAGATTGGAAATAAACACAAAGTCTCTCAACTAGTTAAAACATTCAAAGATTTTTTTTTTGAACAAAAGAGAGTGGAATAGAGTAAGGGGGTTAAATATGCTCAAGCCATAATTTGAAATCCTCAAAGAATTAGTAAATGTTCCACAAAAAAAATGACATATTGATTAATGTGGTGTTTTCACAAGAATGTAGAAAATTTTCCTCAAAATATCTAAGTTGTCCATCAAAGAGATTTTGAGAAGGAATATTCAATATAAAACTTCAAGAATGGAGAGGAATTTTTCCACACAATGATGAAGTGGGGACTTACTGTTATCTGTTCACTATGTTAACAGGGATTCTCATATCATGACCTCTTGAAAGGTTAACTGTAATAACCATACCAATATAATTGAGTTATACATATATATACATATATATATATATATCTCACATATATATATGTTAGCCTAGATAAAATGTGTTTCTTAAATGAGAGATAAGATAAAAGACCAAAGGAGATATTAAAAGTTTTATGCATACAAAATTAAAAATATAGTTACAGCGAAGTACCATAAACAAAAATGAGAATGAAATTTTAAGCTGAGAAAGAGTAGTGCCTGCACAAATTGCAGAGTTATTAAAAGTCCATAAGACTGATGATTACGTAGTAAAGGAAATAGAGACTAGGTAAATAAAAGGCTGAGGAAATCAGCATTATTTGTGGAGAGGAAACTAAATTATTAATAATGTACTAAACAACTCAAACAGAACAATTCAGGAAGCATACAGTAAAGCCATTGTGAAAAACCAATTCATATTAAATGAATAAAATAACTTTTAAATAGCTAAGCATTTAAAGGTTGAGCAATAAGAGGCCACATTACTTTTTATAGTCGATAGATGGAGTATAAATGTGTATATTCAGTTAGGAAAATAATTTACCTTTAGTTAATAATGTTCAAGATTAATTTTCCAGTGCTAAGTAAGCTTCCTTCTAGAAATTTATATATCACAGAGATAGATATGTGTGAGGGGTATACATATAGATATTAACACAGCAAATGGAAATAGTTTAAAATCAGAATAGTGGCGAGAGACAAAGAAATATATTTTATGCAATTATATAAGAGTATCTTTTGTAGTAATAAATAGCAAGTGAGAAATAAATATAGACACAAAGTTTAGGAAAACAAATATAGAATAAATACTATTCATGGAGGTTTATAAACAAATCTTTTCTAACAATACTGTCTCTATATGCTAATAGTCTTACATGAATATGTATATGATGTATTTGTATATGTATTCATAGAAAATCAAGGCCACAAAGTACATAACTTTCAAAAAGATATGGATTCTATATTGTTCTCATAATACATAATGTGTGTTGATAGTTGAAACAGTAAATATTTGACAACTTAATTCAGTCATGAAAATCAGGTTTCATGAATTTCAACATTAATTCTGTTAATGGTTATATAAAATTAGTTAAAGCTTTTATAAACACATTATCTATTGAAAGAAGAAACCTAATCTGTTCTCAGAGTGACTAAACACTAACTCTGGAAACATTGCTAATTTTATCTTCATTTTTTCCTTTTTTACTTAAATCATTACAACATGTGTTTTTAAATTCCAAAGCCATATCCCCCTCCATTTTTTCAAGTTTTAATCATTGACTGGCATTAAATTCAGATGTAGCAACGTGGTGTCCCAAATAGAAAAGTCACACTTATCTAACAGTTGGATCCCATCACTTTAGCACAGAATGGAAAAGTCTAGAGACAACAGACACAGTGCTCTCTTACAGACTGAATCTTAAATTTTATTTGACTTATATGGCTCATAAATTATAGGAATTGAGAGCCACTTCATAGGACAAAAGCAATTTCAATGTTTCTATGAATACCTAATTCCAAATGAGGCTCAGGGCTCCTGGGTCCTTTCTTGAGAAGCAAAGAGTAAATAGTCTGAAATTTGGCAAAGGTACCAAGAGAAATTATTTAACATACATGTGTAGCTTTAAAGATTCTTATATTTTATTTTAAAATGTGAACATTTGCTGCAATACACATGATCTATGTCTACTGCATGTCAACAGTTTAACCTGTGATATGAATCTAGAATGTTTGTTGAGTGTAAAGACAGCATACATTTGGCGTCACCCTTGACGGTAAGACAGACTCTGCTCAAGACATTTAGTGCGGATACTCTATTAAAGAAAATCACCACCTCCTCTTGATCTTATTTTTCACATTTCAAGCAGGTTCAAAGGAAACAGATGTGAAGACACTAAAATCTGAAAGTGACCCAAGAAAACCACAAGGAACCCAGCTGTTCTGAATTATGTGGCCAGAACCACCGAGCTCCCAAGTGAAAGGTAGCATTTGGAAAGAGACTAATCTGTAAAGCTTAAGCTGCCTAAAATGACAATAATGTTGTTTTGTTCCTCTAACTGAAAAACTACTCACTCAGCTTGTGGGGTCCTCCCCCAGGGAGCACCTCGCAGGCACTCTGACTGCTGACACTCAGGGAGTACAGAGTTATCACAGCTCCTACATGAAGTGTTCCCCCCAAACACAACTTGGTCCTCTTTAAAAGGAACACCCTTTCCCTCTAAAGGTGGGTGATGTTATTGACCACTACGAAGTTAACTCCTTCCCAAGAGAATGGCTTTTTAGAGTTGAAACTTTCTCAAGTTTTATTCAGCATTGCTCATCTGAGGGTGGAAGCCAATATCATGGTGGCCGAATGTCTGAATATTTGATACTACTCAATAATATATACATATACACATATACATACATGTATACATATATATCTGAGAAATGTTCCTCTTCCCATCAACAAAGATGCTTCCAGAAAAAAAGAAAAAGCTGTGACACCCATGAAGCAATTTGAAAGACTGTCCATTTACCATGGCCTTTTTAATTTTTCCAATGTGTGATCTTAACGAGGATATTGGTAAAATCAAAAAACCACCATAGAGAGGAGTAGTCACTTTAGGGCAGTCATGTAAGAAGAGAATGGTTGATGACTTCAAGGAAACATGTGTGAACCCAGAGTGAGTGACAGCGCACACAAAATCTACACAGGATCAAGCCAGACAAAATCCCAGCATAGAGGAGGAAAGGTGGGCATGACGCACTATACCTGTAGGAGGAGATATTGGCATTTGATGAGTTCTGAGAGAGGAAAAGTCACTTTTCCCAATGGCGTGACAACTAGTTTATCACTGAGTAGTTAGTTGCCCAACACAAAGTGGACTCCGTGAGTTTTGTTATTTTGTTTTATGAGAGAGAGAAAGAAAAGAGAAGAACATGAAATTGGTTGGGGAGGTAAGCGAGGGTCTGGTAGGAATTGAGCAACGTGGTGAATATCACCAAAATGCATTGTATCAAAATCTCAAAGAAATAATAAAAAGTTTTAGAAAACTCACTGTGCAGAAACACAGCAAAGACTGTTGCTGTGGTACAGCTCGTGCTGTTATTGAAGCCCAATAGCTGCATGAGGTCTTCTTCAACAGGGAAATATTCTACCTTCTAAGCTACCATCTGATCAGTCATCTCTTTGCTGAGTTTTGGTCAATGAAGGGTCAACACCATGCACTATGAGGGAAATGGTCAAATATGTATAAAGTCTTTGCTATGTAATCATAAAAACCTGAGTTCTGATCACCAAAAGCTGCAACAAATAGGAGTATGAGGATATGTACCTGTAGCCAGGAAATGGTCAGGATCCCTGTTCATCACCTAGACTTGTCAAACTGTGACTCTAGGTTCTGAAAGACTTCTATTTCAAAAAATAAGGTAGAGAAGCAACTGTGTACAAAATCCTGACACCTTTGTCCTTTATATGTGCCTACATGGCTACTGTAAAAACATAGACACATATGCACACACACATGCATACCTACACATGCACACACACACATACTACACACACACATATTACACACACACTACTACACACACACACACACACACACACACACACACACACACACACACATTCTAAGTCACTAGGAGAAAACTGTAAAACCCTTGGGAGAGGGGAAGAAAAGGCCAAGTCTAGATGTGTGTCTTTTAAACACTGTTGCTGCTGGATTGAGACTGATATGAAGTTGGCGTTTTCTGCCCAAAATCAGTGTTTATGTGTTTTGGGCATCTGTTCTTTCTAGCAAGACTCACTCCAGGGCAATGGAAGCCTGAACAGCTCTGTGGAGCACAATAGAGTCTTCCTCTTTCTACAGCTGTGCCCTGGCACAATCAATATAAAAAATTATAACCAGGGGACAATTGAGTCCCTTCTCTAAAGGCTATATATTTTGAGATACTGATCTTCAAACAACTGTGTTTCCATTTACTAAGGGGTAATGGGATGTTGAAATCCCAGGCTGCTTTTATGTTTATTTCCAGCCTTCCTTTTCTTCAGAAAATCTGGAAATTATGTTCCTCTCCAGATGCTAGCCAAACAAGCCAGGTCTGACCCAATAAGTTTGACAAAGATATCCCAGATCATTACAAATCGAACAAGACAGGACTCAATTTAATGGCTAAATTCTTAACTTAGATCATAAGCATTTCTAATACCCATTAGCACTAGTTTTCCAACACTTTCTGCTCTCTTACACCTCATTTGAAAATATGCATGAACATAGAAAAAACTAGCATAGAGCTTTCAATGTATACCCTCCAAACACAATTTTGTTGCTCAATTTTATTCCAAACAGAAAACTTACTGATTAGTGTACTAAGTAGTCCTAGTACTCAATTCTTCGTTCTCTCTCTTCTGCATACATTGTGAGACATCTGACTTGGACCTTTAATTTCACATTTACTTACTTAAGCCATAATAAATAACATAAGCTTTATTATTTTGTGCATTTAGCTATCTGATTACTAGAGCATAAAGAAACATTGCAACTGAGTTTCAGGAAAAGTGTTAGAAATTAGAAAATGTGATTTGCACATTACCAACATCTATTTTTACCCAAGCAGTAATTCAGCTATCAAAATTTGCATTCACTGTGAAGGTATTACATATATGGTTGTGGTGGTTTGACTGAGAATGGCTCCAATAGGGCCATATAATTGAGTATTTCATGCCCAGTTAGTGGAACTGTTTCAGAAAAATTGGGACGTATGACCTTGTTGGAGGATGTGTGTCACACTAGGGGAAAGCTTTGAGGTTTTAAAAGCCCAAGCCAAGCCTCTCTCTCTCTCTCTCTCTCTCTCTCTCTATCCTATTACTCCAGCATCCTGCTTACCTACTGCCATACTCCCCACTGTGATGGTCATAGACTCTAACTCTCTGGAACTATGAGCTTCAATAAATGTTTTCTTTTATAAATTGCCCTGGTCATGGTGTCACTTCACAGCAATATAAAAGTGACTAAGACAGTGGGTATATGTATTAAAGTGGAATAGAAAAGGGAAATTCAGCTGAAGATAAGAAATTTTCTTTCCTGATTTTGGATAATGGCAGATTTTACATTTTTTTACATAAACTACCAACAACTCTCTAATTATTCTTCAATTATATAATTCTCTTCTGTCAGTTACTATAGAAATAAAATTCCAGACTAGGTAAAAAATGTACTGTAACTAAATCATAGTCTGGAATTTACAAGGTCATGGTAGTCAGTCCTTGTGGGTTAGAGGCACACAGTTGTCATTGTTCTTTGTTGTAAACCAAGCATAGATGTTGGCCTTCTCTTTATTCCTAGACAAAAATTGAGGTTAAGGAAGTAAACTACAATTTACAAAAATGTGACTGGATCTTGACAGGTCATCCCATTTGCAATAAGAAGTGGCTTAAGAAATAAAGATCTAGCAAAGAACTAAATCATTATCAGTTACAAGATATTGAGTCTGTCCGTAAAGCTGAGGACTGGACAATCCATTTCCCAACAGGGCTGTCTTGTCTGGCCTCAGTGGGAGAGGAAGTGCCTACTCCCTTTGAGACTTGATGAGAAAGGTTAGGGGATATCTGGGGCAGGAGGGGGGACCATCCTCTCAGAAGAAAAGGGAGGAGTAAAGAGGAGGGACCTGGGGAGAGCTGGAAGGAGGGGACTGGTGGGAGCCAGTATTTGGGATGTTAATTAATTAGAAAAGATTTTTAAGTATCATGTCTCAGGTATACTGCCTATTGACTTCTGAAATCAGGTCTTTCCTCTGAAAATCCTTTTTTTAATACCATCAGACAACATGAAAAGACACTGAGGCACCCATACATCAGGCTGCCTGATCCCTCCTCACTTCTTTATGAGCTTCAGGAGGCTGGGCTATCTGTGGAAGGAAAAATGACTGAAAATTCAAGCTGTGTCATGCATTCAATAGTGGAAACAAATATGTAAATCCAATAGCAATGTTTTGGTTGAGAAGGAGAAATTAAGACTAATTCATCTAAAAAAGGTAACCCAGAGCCATACAAATTACTTCAAAAAGCTCAGAGACATCCTTTAACCTGAATGTCTTGCTCTTCTGATGAGTTTCTTCTAAGCCTTCATGCCCAGTTCCCACAGTGTCTCTTCTGTGATCTCCCAGGAGGCACAGTTAACTTCTGCCTTGGGCTTCCAGTGAACCTAGTATCTTCCTGATAGACCACCCATTATAAGTGTGTGTTTGTGACTGACCATTGTGTTTGAGTAGTTGTAGGCTTTGCCGACTTGTAAATATTAGGAAGTTGACAGAATCCTTATCAGATTTAAATGTGAGCCCTAGACACCCTCACCAGAGCCTACTGAGAGCCCTTTATTTCAAACAGCATTTTAATGAAGAAACACACATGCAAAGAAAATAAATGGTGATGCTCTATTATTTGGGTCTGTGTTGCATGAAATTAAAAAAAAAAAATCATCCCACGCCAATGCCAACTAGGCACTGGCAGATAGACCGGCAGACTCTCTGACTCAGAGCTCTGAAAATGCTCTCTCCTTCCCTCCTCGCAAGCCTAAATGTCTTGTACCTTCCTCTCTGGAACCAAGTTGAGTCGCCGTGTGAAGGAAAACACCATACAAAGTTAGTTATGGGATAGGGAGTTTCCTGAGGGGAAACTGGTAAGGGGGATAATATTTGAAATGTAGATAAAGGAAATACCCAGGGCTGCAGAGAGATGGGTCAGTGGTTAAGAGCACTGACTGCTCTTCCAGAGGTCCTGAGTTCAAATCCCAACAACCACATGGTGGCTCACAACCATCTGTAATGGGATACAATGCCCTCTTCTGGTATGTCTGATAACAGCTACTGTGTACTCCTATAAATAAAATAAATAAATCTTTAAAAAGAAAAAGAAAATGTCCAATAAATAAATAAAAATAATAAAAAGAATCAACAGGTAACACAATCACTGGGTACAGAAACTAGCATTCTAATTTTGTAAGCTATTCTAAGTTATAAATCCTCTGGTAACAGATCACGGCAAATCCACCTGATCTGGCTACCTACATTGTAATTCCATGTTCTCTCCTATCCAAAAGGAAACTCCTTTCTCCTGCCTCCCCTCTTCCTCTCTCTGACCCAGAAGTCCCGCCTACTCACCCAGTGATTGGTCTCTTAAAATCTTTATTCATTAGGGGAAGGTTCTACCACCCGTCTGTCGGATTTGAGGAAGCCACAGATTATCATCACTCTTATACCTGTCCAAAAATAATATTAACCCTCAACTTCTAAATAAAATATACGCATAGTTTTGAGCACATTTCACTGGATATAATAATCTTCTCTATTCGAACAAGCTAACCCAGCCAGAGACAATTCTTGAAGAAGTCACTTTAAAAGAAAATTTCTTGCCAAAAAATAGGCTTGTTAAATACCAAATGTCAAAAACAGACCTCTGCAGTGATTAACAGGAATTCACTGAAGCAACAGAGAACATTCGAACCCAGTGGAATGTTAATCTAATATAAATATGCTTATGCTAGCAAACACCAAATCTGAACAAAAAGCCTGACATAAAAGACAGTAATTTTATATGAATATTATTATACTAGAAAATGCTAGATTTTACATGAGTTGCATTTTGAGAATATAAGGTATGCATGTTTTTTTGCATATGTGCCCAAATTTTACCTGACTTAAATGTACCTTAGATCTCAATCTGGTTTCAGAATCAAATTGGTTTTGATTAGTAACAAAGTGCCTCAAAATAAATGTGAAAGAATTTATAAATTTCCTAGATTCAAAGACATGAGTAGGCGTTTAGACAACTGCCTTAAAAGATAACTAGAGGAGACATTAGATACGGCAAAAATATTGTGATGTTAAAGTAAAACATTTGAAGATGAACAGTTATGAACTAAAGTCTTAATCCTTATTCTTATATATATAGATTAAAAAAAACTTTTAACTAGTTAACTTGACTGAAAGTTAAGCTGGACACAGAAGGGCAAAATTGAAAGGGGAGACCCATAAGGAAATTCAAAAATCATCAGAACTATAAAAACAATGCCAACCAACCAGAAATGCATAATTTTCCAGGGACAAGCAGTTAAACAACAAACTCCTAAGGAAAAAGACTATACATGGACTTATCGGACCCCTGGCCCAACCAATATTATCCAATTATTCCATAGGCCAATGAATAGCCTAGTAAGAGCACCAGTGGAAAGGGAATCCCCTTGGTCCTGCAGGGATGGTTTAATAAGACTGAACCCCCAGATCATTTCATGAATGCTGATTGTTGAAAGGGGGGAGGGTGGCTAACATTAAACTAAAATGGGGGAGGATGGGAGGGAAACAGCCATATAGAAGGAAAGGGGGAGGGGTTAGGGGGATGTTGGCCAGAAACCAGGAAGGGGAATAACAATCGAAATGTAAATAAGAAATACCCAATTTAATAAAGATGGGAAAAAAGAAGTAAAAAAAAAAAGAGGTAGATTTGAGTGGCACAAGGGGAAATAGTAAAGGTTCACTGCTTTCAAAGGAGACAGAATAATTTGGAACTTGTCAGGATGTATGTTTGTCTAAGGAACGAATTAAAAGTTGTTCTCTGAAAAAAGAAAGAAGTTTTTCAGCAAAAAGAAAGGGAACGAACATGTGAATGTAAATAAAAGAAACACATCTAATAAAAAAGAAGAAAAAACAAGTAGATTGCAAAAAAAACTTTAATTGGGAAAAGATCTTTTCTAGTATGAAATAACGGATTTTAAAAATGTTGCCATCTTTATATCTTAAAATAGAAGCAAATCAAAACAACTGAGATTTCACCTCACACCAGTATTTTGACAGCAAATTTAACTCCCTCCATTGTTTGGTGACTGGTACAACCAAGAAAAATTGGACATTAACATTATACTTGGTTGTATACCCAAAGATGCCCCAACATTAAAAAGTCCACTATGTTCATAGCAGCCTAACAGAGTAATAGGCCAGAAGCTGAAAAGAACCCAGATGCCCTTCAACAGAGGAATGGATACAGAAAAATCTTGGAATATTACTTCAGCTATCAAAAACAACGAAGTTTATGAAATGAAAATGGTTGAACTGGAAAAATATCACGAGTGAGCTAACCTAATCACAGAAAGACATACATGGTATGAACATATTGATAGCTATTAGCCCAAATGCCTGAATTTCCCTAGGTGTGGAACAAATTCAAGACGGATGATCTGAAATCCTAAGAATGCAGGGAAGAGAGGAGGCAAGATCAACTGAAGGACACCCATTACCACATGTTGCTATATATATACAGCCACCCAATTTTTGAAGCAAAGAAGTGCAGATTGCCTGAGAGACAGTTCCAAATACAGAGGCTAATTGAGCAAACCACTGAACTGAGAAGGACCCCCTTGAAGGAATCAGAGAAAGTCTCCTTTGCCTTTTAACATGATACTATAAAAGAGTCAGGTAGCAATGAATACAGGTAAAGCACCACAGCCCTTCAGTGAACTAGACTTCAATCAACACTATTGAGAGTCCTAAAATTTATAAGCAAGATAGAAGACATCGTGGATTTGCTTCACTAATTTACATAAATTTTCTTTCAAGAAAAAACGTCAGTCCCCAAATCCTTCATGATAGTAAAAGGGATGCCTAAAATAGATAATTTACTAATTACAAGAAAAAAGCTAGATAGCTCTTATTTATTAACGTCTTTATTTATTAACAAAGTCTTCTTGACAAAGATGGATTGAAGAATAAATTAACTTGACCCAGGAGTAATTTTTGGTTATCTTAATCTTGACTTAAACTTTGGGTAATTTTTTTCTAGAGCCAAAAAGTAGCCCTGCACTCAACAACATGAAGGATCACCAGGAAAGCTGACTGACTTCTGATCCAAAACTCTATTATCATAAAGCCACTGGGTGAATCTCTTTTAAGCCTGGCTGATCTTATGTTTGGCAATGGAAGTTTTACACTGTGTTCTTCCTCTCTTACATTTGTAATTGGGAAAACTATCAAAGGCCTGAAAGATTGGGAAAATGCAGCGGGAAGCCCTCATTCTGATAATCTTGATAGTTCTCTGTCATGTTTTCCAAGTCTACACTTGGTTTTCACAACTTCTCCCTTCATTTCATGCACAGTTCATGGGTCTTTAGAAAAGAAGACAAGAGTTCTTCCTTGTGCATTTTTACCCTTATGAAATATTTCTTGCCATCTTAAATATAGACATCTTGGCAAATAGGAACAAACACAAGGATGAGATGAAGAGACAATCTTGGACACAGTAAACGACATTGAGAGCAATGATTTTAAAGTTGTAGTCTTGACTGTAGAGAGAGGGGTGAGGTGAGAAACATGAATTAAGCACTAATGTGTGGGTCCTTCTTGGTAAATGGAGCCCTTTTTACAGCACCCATGATTCTGCCTGTTCACGCCATGACTCACAGCTCCCATTTCTCCCTCACTTTGAAAAACATTGGCAGTGTGGGCTGGCAAGATGGCTCAGCCAACAGAGGTGCCTGCTACCAAGAATGGGTCACCTGAGTTCCATCCCCTGAATCCCACATGATGCAAGGAGAGAAGCAGCTCTCACTGACCTCCACGCACATGGCAAAACATTTTGACAGGAAAATGATGGCAATGGTACATCAGTGAGTGAAAATTACTGAAATCTGATTGATGTTATAGACAGGAGGTGGCAGGATACTGACCTTGAACAAAAGATTTCCCCTTTCTGTGTGCTTGAGAGGCAATGGAAGATATACTACCATCCCTTCCCACGGCCATTGTACTTCTCTCCTTTCCTTCCCCCACCCCAGCCTGCTTCCTTCCTTCCTTCCTTCCTTCCTTCCTTCCTTCCTTCCTCCCTTACTTCCTTCCATCCTTCCTTGCTTCCTTCCTTTTTTCTTCGTTCTTTCTTTCTTTCTTTCTTCCTTCCTTCCTTCCTTCTTTCCTTCCATTTTCCTTCCTTCCTTCTTTCCTTCCTTCCTTTATGTCTTTCTTTCTTTCTCTTCTTTTCCTGGGCATTTTTTCCTAATGCTCCCAATCACACTCAAAGAGAATCCCATGAACACAAAGTTAAAAGCTTTTGACTAGTGAACTAGTATTTCACATTTGATAGAATATGTCTTTACTAATTCAGACCCCTCACAACAGATCAGAGCAATGGATGTAGAATTTGCATCCCCAAAGCATGGAGATTGCCTCCCAATAACTTCAACGGTAGACTCTTGGGTATTTGGCAGCATGTACTTTCTAAAACATTTTGTTTATAGGATATTTTCAGAAGGGCTCCCATTGTTATGTCTTCCTTAGATTTGATGCTAAACATCAAAAGAAATGGCATGTCTAAATGGCAAGTCCAAGTAGGAAATGTTTCAAGAGAATTTATTTTGGTACCAAGTTTCTCTGAAGTTCAAGACTGGAGGAGTGGGCTTGACCTCAGACTAGTGTGTTAGACTGGATTCACTGTTAACTGTCTTACTCTGTTAACTCCCTATTGCAAGGACCAAGGTAGCCATATTGCTTCCAGCACATCTAAATTACAGGATGGACAGACTGTACTAAACAATTAAATCTACCTAATTAAAAATTAAAGGAAAAAAGCTAAAAGGGAAAAAAAGAATTGAGAAAACTTGTACCAGAACACTGAAATTTATGACTACATTCCAAAGTGTAGATTTTAAAACATGAGGAAGAGCTTCAATTCTGTTTGTTTAAAGATGTCTATGTTGTGCTTCTTCTGGTGAATTCAACATGCAAGGAAGGAGCTCTGTCCTATAGAAGGTATTTGTTCATAATTTTGATATTTGTTTTTCTTTTGTACCATCTTTCATGTTTTAAACAGAAGCCAGCTAGCAATGGTTCTGTTATCTGTAGCCATTTGATTTCTGTTCCTTGAATGGGAGCATTTTCACAACCTCATCCAACTAAGTTTCTTCTTTGCCTATTAATTACAATTGAGTCTTTCTCTTTGTCATGGTTCAGCTTGTTTCATTTGTCTTTATCTCATGATTTGATTGCTTTGTTCATGTGATGTGGAGGCAGGAAGGAGCAGCTAAACTACAAATTTAATTTGGGGACTCTGCTACAGAAAGAGAAGGGCCAGTAAATGTGTCATGAAAGGAAAGAGGGACCAGAGGTGTCTGGCAATGAGCACAACAATGCAGTGGATTCCACAGAAATAAAAGAAAAGGGAGGAACACATCCCTGACCCATGCTGCAGATATGATAAAGAGGAAGACTAAATATTATCCAGAAGATGGAGCATGCTCTGTGAAGCCTTACGAGAAATGGCTTGAAAACAGTTGCGAAGTTATGATGAGTACCGGTAATAAACATCATGTGCTCACCAAACTATTAATCCCATCCAATTTTAAACTTGATTATGTGTCTTCCCACCTTAAAATATGTATATATTGCTTTTGTCCAAATCTTTGCCATTCACCTCACTAACACGTATGAGCACAGAAATAAGAAGCACCCACCCTAATGGGCCTCTAAGGGCATGAAATTTGAAGCAAACTCCATGATATATTAAGGCAGTTTTTACATTAGATGCTGGGATAGGTGAAGGCTTTCAAATTTTTCACCAAACAGGTGAGATTTTTCTGGTCAAGGCCTGGTAAAGATGACTGTCAGAGACTAAAAAGCCAAAAATCGTGTTTGTTCACTGACATAACGGCACATGAACTCAAAGGGATGCCTATGGGAAAGTGATTGTTGATTTAAAAAAAAAATTCTACTAGTCTTCAAATGAACCACATCTTGCAACTGAATACTCTACCTTGGGTGACTGTTATACCTCATTACAATTATTAATGTCTTTATCACATTTGCTAGGCTTAGAAAAACATCAATGTCAGTGACTTAAGTTGTAGACAAAGACTTTTTTTTATATCTCAAAGAATATATCACAAGTTTTTGTATCAAACAATAGAACACAGAAGAGCTATAATTTCTCCCAGGATAGTTATCTCTGAGGTAGTTTCTGGGCCAGGAACAGCAACTATAAATTTAGAAAAAAATGAAAATTCTTGCAGAAGTGGGGTAGGAACTATTAACACTATTACAACAAACTATTCACCTTGGGCTTTAGACAAATATATAGGAAAAGCCAAACAATTTTTCAACTTTGAGGGAAGTTATTTTGTAATTTATTCTTTACTGATATTTTAAAATAGAAAAATATATGCAGGAGGAAGCTACCATATAGTAACCATCTGGTATGATAAACACTGTAAATTAGTTAGAACATATTTTTTTCTCAAACATATGTTGATTCTTTATGGTACAAACTTTAAAACTCTTTTCTTTCAGGTTTTTCAGTGCATATAATCATTTGCTCTTACCCAGAGTTGTTATACACAGAAACTTCTTCCACATATAAAGCCCCATCAGTGGTCAACTTCTTCCTGACTATTCACGTCTTTCCCAGGCCTCTGTTGACCACTATTCCACTTGCAAATTTTCTGATATCTATAGCTTTAGATCAACTTACATTATGTGATACTTGACTTTCTTCGGTGTGGCTTGTTTCATTTAGCAATCCATGCTGGTCATATCTTCCATATCTCATTCATGTTGCATCGCATGATGAGATTTCATTTTTTATAACTAAACGATATCCCATTGTGTATATATGTCACTATTTCATTTCCAATTTACAAGCTGATAAACACATGAATTGCTTCTCCATTTCACAGTTTTTATGAATAGTGCTGCAGTGAACAATACAATATGAATATCTTTGGAAACATTAACTTAATTTCCATCTTATATATTCCCAGCAAAGGCATTGCAATATAACACAGTAATTCTATTTTTAACCTTTTGGGGACACTCCATACTGCTCTCTACAGGAGTTGTACTACTTATGCCTCTAACGACAGGTGCATAGGTTATCCTTTCTAAACATCTCCCTAGTTATTTTGGTAGTTTAATCTTTTTAATACCATTCTTTGGGGGAAAGCTAGGTATGGTTTTGGTTGCTGAGGACATGTCTATTTCCATATGTTTTTGTTAAATTTTTTATCTTATTTTAGACAAACCTTCTTAGGTTCAAGGCTTACTTTTAAACTGGATTACTTTGCGGGTGGGAGTTAATATTGAACTGCAGAGTCCCTTTTGCATTCTTGATGTCAACCTGTGGTTTCATGAAGAGCTTGCATGCATGACCTTCTGTTTACTTAGTTGTTTCTGAGCTCTGTGGAGCATTTCTTTGCGTCACAGAACCTTCTAGCTGAATATAGCACCATTTGCTTGTTCTTGCTTTTGTTTTCTGGAGGGTCTTATCCAAGAAGTCTTTGGTCATTCCAATATCCTGAGAAATGTTTCCTGATTTCTTATAATAGTTTCAGAACTTTAGGTCATAAATATATATTTGTGAAGCCCCTCATATAATTCATAGTGCATCCTTACATTTTACATAGTTAAGAAAGTATATATTTTGAACTCATGTTTTCAGAGCTCTCTCCTAGAGTTGTAAGGGCTGTCCTGAAGGTCACAATATTTACCATTTTTGGTAAGGACATAGACACACCCTCGCCTCTGGAACTCCTGCTATCTCTGATTATCCTGGAGTCGTTAACCTTGGCGTGGGTGTTATTCCCTGATATTTTGGCAGGGAGAATATTTGCTGAAGAGGAAACATAAAGTGAATTGTGTACATTATTATATAACAAGCCTCACACCTAGCAACCGTCAACACTCATGGAGGCCCACGAGTTCTGTTGGTTCTGTTCCAGGGGCGGGAAACCATGGCGCACTCTTTCTTCCACATGGTTATGCAGGGCTTGGAAAGACACAAGAGAATGTAGCATCTCATGCTTGTGGATTGATAGCATGTATTTGCAATTAATATTTGAAAATTATCATTCTACTAACAACCAACAGATTCAGCGCTATCCAAGTAAAATCCACATCCCAATATTCATAGAAATAGAAAAAAATATTCTAAGATTTATATGGACCCACAAAAGACCTCAGATAACCAAAGTAATCCTGAGCAAGAAAAACAATGCAGACCTTGGGGAGCCAAAGAGCCATGGGAATCAGGCCTGGAGTGAATGTGCAGTTGAGGCAAGTTCAAGCTATGAGAATCCCATCCTGAGATCAGCGGGAGTAGGATTGTTCCCCACTTGCCCCAGGTCTGCTTGTCCTGGCACTTGCAGACTGATGCCCTCAATTTTACCCCACCATAGTAGGTCATATAGCCCAGCAGCCCAGTTCAATTTCCTCTTCCCTTATAAGGTCATGTCCAGCAGCACCTGGAATTTCTCCTTATGCAAATGAAGCATCTCTAGTAGCCTGACCCTGGCCAGTGATGAACACTCATAGCCTCTACTAATCCACAAAGGTTTAAATTGCCTTTGTTTAAACCCAATTAAACAAGCCGTCTCACTGAAGCCTGCCTCCTGAGTGTCTGTTCTTGTTATGCTCACTCTCCAAGTGAGATCCCATCATCCCTGACTCGATTTCCCTCTCAGGCCACTGGTAGTGATTGTTGGTAATCACTCCATTGTGGGCTGGGGAATGGAGTGGGAAAAACAGAACGTATTACCATTTCAGATTTCAAAATATACAACAAAGCTGTAGCAATAAAAATATATTGGTACTTATGCAAAAATAGATAAGTAGATGAATGGAACCCAACACAAACCCAAACATGAGAACACGTAACATTCTCTGGTGTCCAAAGTGATTGTTACTTCCTGCTCAACTGGTCCAATCAGCATAATGTCATTAATATAGTGGATCAGTATGACAATATGTGAGAGAGACAGATGATCAAGATAATTTGAAGTATGCTATGACACAAGCCTGGAAAGTTAATGTGCACTTGAGGTAAGACTAAAGGTGATGCTCTTGGTTTTGCTAGCAGAAAAAAAAATTGCTTCTGGTGGTTCTTATAAATAGGTATTAAGAAAATGGCATTTTAAAGATCAGTAGCTGCATACCATATTCTAGATATGTTAACCTGCTCACGTGAGGATTTAGTCGACATCTGCAATCAGAATCACTACCTGATAATTCTGTGATGATTAATTGTCATTCTCCATGATCCATCTGCACAAAACAAATGGAAGAGTCTAGGAGATGTGTTGGGAATCACTCCCTGCATCCCCAATCCTCAGTGATGACCCAAACTGTAATTCCTGCAAAAATTCGATATTGATTTTGGCTCACTATTTTACCTGGTAGAGACATCTCAGGCGGTTTCCATTTGGCTTTTTCACAGTGCCTAGTTTCAGTTGCTGCCCGTGACCTTTTGATGCCCTCAGAACCAGTACCATCTGGGAGACTCTTGCACTTTACCCAGTTTGGCTGGTATCCCCTGGACTCCAGTTTCAGTGGGCTGACCCTGAGGAAATACTCCCATAAGATTTTTACCTCAATTATGCTGCTCTCTTCTTAATTACTTAGCTGTCAGATCCAGATGATCAATATGAACTGTCCAGAAAAGCAAAAATAATATAAGATGCTATAAATGGCCCCATAGAGTTTTCACCTCCCCCAGAAGTTTCACAAGTGAGTCCCCCACTGTGTTCATTGTTCTTAGCATTCTTATCCTTAGACCTCCCGAAGCACAGAGTACTCAATGGCTTTTCCAGCAGAACGTTGAAGTGCCACCACAAAGTTTTCCAAAACAAATGATCAAATAAGACCCAAAATACCTCAT
This sequence comes from Rattus rattus, assembly GCF_011064425.1. Taxonomy (NCBI): domain Eukaryota; kingdom Metazoa; phylum Chordata; class Mammalia; order Rodentia; family Muridae; genus Rattus; species Rattus rattus. The sequence continues at coordinate 174,236,634 of NC_046156.1, read as the reverse complement.
CAGCTGCTACAAGTTTCTGTTTTAGTTAATGTTTCTTTCACTGTGATGAAACACCATGTTCACAAGCAACTTGAGGTGGAAAGGATTTATTTCTGCTTACAAATCTCAGGTCACATTCGACCTGTAAAAGAAGATGGGACAGGAACTCAAGTCAAGAAGCCGGAGGTAGGAACTGCAGCAGAGGCCCAGAGGAAAGCTATTTACCGACTTGCTTAGCCTGTGTTTTTGTACAATGTAGAACCAGCTTCTCAGAGGTGGCACGACCCTCCTATGGGCCTACCCTACTTATATCAATCACCAGTCATCAATTAGGATATCCCAATTTTAGCCACAGACCAATCTGATGGGTCATTTTCTTGGCAGAGAATTTTTCTTCCCAATTGACTAGCTTTCATCAAGTTGACATAACACTAGTCAGCACAATAACTTAGCACACTTTCCCAAAATTTTGCTGTTTCAAATTAAAGAAAGGACAGGAAAGAATGTCTTATATACAGGACATCAACTATCATTTGGGACAGTGTTACTTCCTTTATATGGGAGGAGAATCTTGTTGCATAAGGGATCTTGGCAAGGCCATGAGCCATCTTCCAGAATTTTCTGAAAACAGAGATCCTTGATGTTTAACAGAATTTTTCTATGCCTGAATTTTAGACAATAACGAATCCTGCAAATATCTAACTGCTTTGAGCAGTAATTGCAACTAGAAAACAATGTTATTGCTATAATAAAATAGTATTATTAGAAAGGATGGTTTGATAGTTTTTAAATTCAACAGGACCACTAGCATAAATGCACTATGTCAAAAACATAGAAATGCATGTTTTTACAGTCAAAATGTATAGAATAACAGTAGACTAAATAAGATGTATAGGCCTTGTTCACAGCAGTTTGCCAGTAATAACTTCTCTTAAAGTTTGTGTGTGTGGGGAGGGGGTTGTCTGTGTATGAGTGAGTGTCTGTGTGTATCTCTATATGTATGTTTCTGTATGAGTGTATTTATCTGCCTGTGTGTATGAATCTGTGTTTCTATGTGTATGTGTCTGAGTCTGTCTGTCTGTATCCCTGTGTGTGTCTGTGTATGTGAGTATGTCTCTATTTGTCTGTACACGTTTGTTTGTGTCTGTGGGTGAGTGTGCCTCTGTGTTTGTGTGTGTCTATTCATGTATGCACCTGTCCATGTGTGTGTCTCTGTGTGTGTGCACACATGCACATGTATGTGTGACAGAATAAGTACAAGGGAGTTAAAGAGGACATAGCAGACTTTAAGGAGCTAAAAGGAACTCACTGGAGACAGAAGCAGACAGGCCGAGCAGTGACTGATGAACGCTTGAGTGCTGCTAGGAAGCAAAGCAGAACTGTAGGGCATTCAAAGTTGAACTGCTCCTTAGAGCTGAGCCAGTACAGAGCAGCGAGGACTACAGCATCAAGATGAGGACGGTATTTTCATGGACTTAGATAAATGTACAAATTGTAATTTGAGAAGACCGTGTCTGTAGTAAGCACCAATCTGAGCTGAAGCCCTTGGAATATCCAGGATTGTTTGCAGTCCGTTGTAGTACATATCGGGTAATTAGATAATAGGTCGACAAGGGCCATTGCCAGCACTGTTAAGTGTCCTTCTCCTTATGGTATTTTGTTGAGTTTATTTTGTGTTTCTTAGTTCTGATGTGCTCAGTAAGTTCTCAGGCTTTTGCTCATACAGTTTTAATATGCCCATGTAGTCATGTGCAACCTACATTCAAAAGTTTATAAGTGGCAGTCTGTCCTGCGGTCTCAGGATGTCTGAACTCCTGGGTGTTCAGCTCTCTTCTCTATGGGATTTGGGTGCAGGGAGCTGTTTGGCCGGTTCAGTTAGGTCCTGGGCACAGACCAGAACCACAGGTACCAGCGGCTGTCTGTTCCTATATCCCTCTGTCCAGAGGCACTCTGCAGTTTCCCCTTGGACTGGGGATGTGTGCAGAGGAGTGCAGAAGTGGCAGTCTGTCTTAGGATGTCTACACTTCTGGGTGTCCAACTCTCTTCCCCATGGGATTTAGGTGCAGGGAACTGTGGGAAGGTATCAGTTCACTTCCGGGCAGAGCCAGAAACAGTAAGTGCCCTGACCCAGAGGACTTCTGCCTCTGTGTTTCCTGAATCCAACAGGCAGGTCACTTGGTAGCCAAAAATTGGGTCTTACCTCTGCTCTCAGGTGTGTCAGCATCCCTGGAGATGGTCTTCTAGCTCTAGGCATTGACAGGAATCCAAGGGTCCTGCCCCTGATTGCTCCTTGGTCCTTGCACCCAGTGGGCACAGTTGGCACTATGTGATTTCCTCTTGGGTCTGGACTGTGGGCAGAGGGTAGTCTCCTCTGACTTCTCAGGAATGCCCACACTTCTGAGGGTCCAGCTCTCTCCCCAACGGGATTTGGGAGCAAAGAGCTGTTTTGCCGGTTCAGTTAGGTCCTGGGCGCAGACCAGAACTGCAGGTACTGGCCACTCCAACATACAACAAAGACACATGCTCCACTATGTTCATAGCAGCCTTATTTATAATAGCCAAAAGCTGGAAAGAACCCAGATGCCTTTCAACAGAGGAATGGATTAAAAAAATGTGGTACATCTACACAATGGAGTACTACTCAGCTATCAAAAACAATGACTTCATGAAATTCATAGACAAATGGTTGGAACTGGAAAATAATCATCCTGAGTGAGATAATCCAATCACAGAAAAACACACTTGGTATGCACTCATTGATAAATGGATATTAACCCAAAAGCTGGAACTACCCAAGATGCAATCCACAGACCAGAGGAAGCTCAAGAAGAAGGATGACCAAAATGTGGATGCTCCCACTCCTTCTTAAAAGGGGAAAAAATATCCATAGGAGGGGATATGGAAACAAAGTTTACAGCAGCGACTGAAGGAACAGCCATTCAGAGCCTGCCCCACATGTGACCCATTGGATATATATGGATATATGGAGATATATATATATATATATATATATATATATATATGAGAGAGAGAGAGAGAGAGAGAGAGAGAGAGAGAGAGAGAGAGAAAGAGATCCACCAAAACTAGATAAGATTGATGAAGTTAAAAAAAAAAAAAAGCTTGCTGAAAGGGACCGGCTCTCTCCTGAGAGAAATATCCAGAGCATGTCCAATACAGAAGTCAATGCTACCAGCAAACCACCAAACTAAGAACAAGACCCCCTTGCAGGGAATTAGAAGAAGTATTGAAAGAGTTGAAGGAGCTTGCAACCACATCAGAACAATAATCCCAACCAACCAGAGCTTCCAGGGACTAAACCACTACCCAAAGACTATACATGGACTGAACCTGGGCTCCAACTGCATATGTAGCAGAGAATAGCCTTGTTGGGGCACCAGTGGAAGGGGAAGCCCTTGGTCCTGCCAAGGTTGGACCCCCAGTGCAGGGGAATATGGGGGGGGCAGTAAGGGGGATGGATCGAGGGAATACCCATATGGGGGAGGGGGAGGGGATGGGGGCTTATGGACAGGAAACTGGGAAACGGAATAACATTTGAAATGTAAGTAAAGAAACACATCTAATAAATTGTTTTTAAAAAGTTTATCCTAGTAAGAGCACCAGTGGAAGGGGAAGCCCTTGGTCCTGCCAAGACTGAACCCCCAGTGAACGTGATTGTTGAGGGGAGGGCGGTAATGGGGGGAGGATGGGGAGGGGAACACCCATATAGAAGGGGAGGGAGAGGGGTTAGGGGGATGTTGACCTGGAAACCAGGAAAGGGAATAACAATCAAAATGTAAATAAGAAATACCCAAGTTAATAAAGATGGAGAAAAAAATAAGTAAATAAAAATTGAAAAAAAAAAAAAAGATGTTATCAAGCAATCAAAAAACTGATGAGATATAAATGATTAAACAGCACAACAAGTAAATAGTCCGTGTGACTAATACAACTGGGCTTGTGTTGCACACAATATGAATAACTATGCTTGGCAATTCTGATTTTAATTATTTGATTTATAATATTGTGATAAACTGTTATGTCAACTGTTCTTAAAATGATTTTAATTGTTCATCATAGATTCACTATGTCCTGAATCCCTCTCATTAAAACGAGTATATCAAATAAAAAAAAGTTTATAAGTAGTATCTTTTTACTTTTAAGGATGAGATGTTTATGGGTCTGTGCTTTGTAGATGGTGTCAGGCCAATGGTGGTATCCTTGTATGTAACAAGGTTCAAAGTCATAGTGCTTTTGCATTATCACTCAAAATGGACCCAATTTCTCTTTGTAAAATGGAATCTACTCAAATAGCCAACACAACCTGAAAACCATCATTTTATACAGAACAGAGCCAAGTACTGCAGGGCCCAGCCTGATTTCAACACCCACCTAAAAGGAACATCTTCTAAAGTGCTATGAAACCCAACCATGACCTTATTCCTTTCAATTTACCTCATTCCTTCACCTCCAACTCTAAGGGTGATACCTGCTTTGCAAAGAATAGGAAACAGACTTGTAGAGGTGAGGCCCCTTGCAAAAAATAACTAAAGTTAGAGGGAGTCAGAGACAGGAGACAGAGACACCCAACCCACTGAACACTGAACCTCTCCCCTTAGACTCCCACTACAATATTTTTCTCTCTGCCAAAATATCACTTTGAATTGCTCTTCATCTTCTGGTGCTACTGTCTCAGGTGTTGTATAATCTGTTTGTCTTTCTTGATTGACATTTTCTTCTCAGTTCCTTTGATGTGGATTCTAATTTCAAATATCTCTGAAACCAACAGATCATCTGACATAAAACTTGAGGATTTTGTGTCCTTCCTCTTCTGAGTTTGTAACACAAATCTTAAAACGTTTTTCTAATTTATTCTCCAACAACAATTGAATAATAATCACCGCTATTCCTATAAGTAAGGTGAAGTCTAAGGAAAAAGATCATTGTCTTTTAAAAGTGAGAGATGTGGACCATAGCATATTCTGGAACTCTCCAGAGAAACTTCCATACCCCTCCAAGGTCTGTGAACATTTCGAATATCATGGATGAGGTTTGACTGGAGCAACATGTCATCTCTCAGCCTCCTACCCCATTCTTATCACCCAGAGCCCTGAGGCTCAAGTGAGCTAGATGAATCACCCTTGCCAATATCCTGTATCAGCTCAAATCATTTCCAATTGTTGTGTACACCTGGCTACATTCTTTAGCGATTGCTTTGTAAATTGTTTTTCTGTCAAGTGTTTAATAGCTTGTATTGGCATGACTTATTGTTTTCTTCCCTGAGGGGAGAAAATGCTTTTAACTTGAAACTCACAAAATTAACTCCAAATGCACTTCAGTGTTAAGAATAGCCTCAAATGTGTGATGAGTCTAATCAAATACTTCTTTGGATTCTGAACTCAGGAACTGAAAACTCGAAGCTTCTCCCTATCCCTAAAGCCATCATAATGGTTAGAAAATTAAAGCACATATATTGGAGACATTTACTCCAAACAAGCTGAGTGCAGTCTAGGTGTCCTATTAGTGACTTTCAATGGACACATGCAATTTAGTTAAATCTCCCCACATTGTGACAATTCAATACGTGCTTATTCCCAACTCAGATCTGACACCTACAATAATTATTCAAATGTCATAAAACAATGTTTTTATCATCAACATTATTATTATTATTGTCATTATTATTACATAGTATTAAAGCAGCAAACAGGCCAGTCAAACAGTACTCTTCACTACAGTACAGTAAATGAGTCTATTTCCACATACAAAGTTAAATCCTGGAAAGACAGCTTGGTATTTAACAATAATTATTACTTGTGCAGAGAAGCAAGTAAGTTCCCAGCACCCTCATGGTGTCACACAATCACCCAATCACCCGCCATTCCAGTCCAAGGAGATCTCCTCTTCTGACCTCTACTGGCTCCTGCAAACAAACATACACATACACACACACATACACATACACACACATACACACACACATACACAAACACACACACACACACATACACACACACATACATACACATACACACACATACACACACACACACACACACACACACATACAGAGAGAGAGAGACAGAGAGAGAGAGAGAGAGAGAGAAACAGGCAGACAAACAGACACACACACAGACAGACAGAAGACAGACACACATACAGAGAGAAGAGAGAGAGCAAAAATAATCAAAACCTATACAAATTCACAATAACTGTGTCTTCATCTTTCTCTCTGTAAAAATGCAAGGTTTCATGAATACAGATCAACTCAGTTGAAGGCCATTAAAGCCACAATAAAGTCTTCATGAACCCAGAACACAAAACAACTTGTTTTGTCCTGATGCAAAGCTATTAATCTGAGGTTTTTATCTTTTGTCATATAGCTAAGGAAAAGCTGCCTGACAGATGTAATCTCTCTATGCTGGGTTTCTTGTTACCCAAATTCCTAGTGTACCTTCAAATTTCCACCAATGTGCTGAGTATGATGAGGAAGATGAGAAAACTCAGATGTACAAGAAGAAAAAAAATCAATGAGTCTTAGAGTGTGAATCAAGGGCTGGAAAAGAGCTATAAACAACGGTGCAAGGTCAGCACCAGGAGGGGAAAACAACAAGACGCCGATGAGAACTTCTGATATTTTGTTGTTTATGTAACTAATAAGGAGGCCCGGTGGTACTCCTAAAAGCAGGAACTGGAGTTGACTGGCTAAGGGGATGTGGGAGGCAAGTTTGGCACACGGGGCAGATTCTTGTCTGACTAGAAGGAACTTGCAGATCAATGTCTCCAAAATTCTTTTCCCCGACTCCCCCTTAGTCATTTCCTACCGTCGACCCAATGTTAGATAAAGAAGCCTCATTTAGCTGACACTTTCTCCCCTATCAGACGCAAGAGAAACAGTTGGCTATTAAAACATACCTGACCTCAGTGTACTGTCTGGAGAAATTAATGTCCAGCATAGGTCAAGAAAAAGGAACGATCTCCTTTTGTAACTCCTCCTGTATCTCACCCTAGCTCCCATCAATCAATAGTTCAATCACTGAACTAATGAATACTTTTCCCCATAGCTCACTGAATATCAAAGCACAATACCCTCTCTATTATGTGGGTTTCTTATCCCCGATTTTCTCTTTATACAAGGTAAACGGAAAGTGAGATGTAAAGGTCCTTGGAAATGTTAATTTGTGAACTCACCAAACTTGACATTACTCTTGTCATATAATTTATTATAGCTATATTAATGCAACTCTGCACTTTGGGAATAAAACAAATAGTTATCATAGATAAACATTAGATATAAAAAGGTTACTGATGAAAATGTCATTGGTTTTATTCCAAAGTGTGGATCAGATAAATAATCTGGAGTTCCTTTTTTTATTGGATATTTTTTATTTATATTTCAAATGTTATCTCCTTTCCTGGTTTCCCGTCCATGAACAGCCTATCGCATCGCCCCTTTCCAATGTCTATGTGGGTTTTCCCCCACCCATTCACTCACCCCTTCCCACATCACTGCTTTAGCATTCCCCTACACTGGGGGATGCAACTGTGGTAGGACCAAGGGCTTCTCCTCCCATTGGTGCCCAACAAGACCATCCTCTGCTACATATGCAGCTGGAGCCATGGGCCTGTCCATGTGTACTCTTTGGATGGTGGTTTAGTCCCTGGGAGCTCTGGTTGGTTGGTATTGTTGTTCTTATGAGGTTGCAAACCCCTTCAGCTCCTTCAATCCTTTCTCTAACTCCTCCAATGAGGACCCTGATCTGAGTTCAATGATTTGCTGCTAGCATTTGCCTCTGTATTTGTCATGCTCTAGCTGAGCCTCTCAGGAGACAGCTATATCAGGCTCCTGTCAGCATGCACTTCTTGGCATCAGCAAAATTGTCTGGGTCTGGTGGCTGTACGTATATGGGCTGGATCCCCAGGTAGGGTAGGCTCTGAATGTCCATTCCTTCAGTCTCTGCTCCAAACTTTGTCTCCATATCTCCCTCTACGATTCAGCTACTCTCAGACAATTTGGAAAAGTTTTAATGAAATCCTTGGAGGATTCTAGAAGCTTTCTAAGATCTTCTCAGTGTCTCTTGAAACAGCTAAGTTTCTACTTCTATGCTTATTTAAATAAGCTTCAGGCACTCAGAACTATTATCTGAAATAAAATTATTTTAAAAACTGTGCAGCCAGTATGTGCTTGGATTTAAAACATACTGGAGTCTAGGGAGAAAACAAAAATTGACAATAATATATCTACTTTATAAATTCCTATAAAATCTAATTAGGCAGTCCCTGTATAAACACAGAGTGAAAAGGGAGGCTAGCCAAAGACTTGTAAATTGGAAAATATCCTTAAAGCCCCTTATGGTGAGTCCGATACTTAACAGAATGATTCGTTCAGACAAATACTTCATCTTGGTAATGGGACTGGATCAAATCAAAGGACACTGACAAGATTATCTCTTTTTTTAATATAAAACTAAAATTTACCAAAACCTAAGCAAAGTATCTGTATAGATTCTATTTTACTTCTTTAAAATAACAAATATCGAAATATAATGCTCTTTACCTTGTAATATAATGACTAAAAGCATATGACAATATGACAGTACCAAATTCAAATGAAGCAAATCCTCACGTGCTTTCACAAACATTAACATTGTGAAGATAAATTTGGGATTGCATAGGACAATAGAAAAATGCAGAAGCAGATACCAAATGTTATCCTTAAGTCAGATTTATATATTAAAATTAGCATTTCATATAATAAAATATGTTAAATATTTCTATATTTCTATATTTTATTTATATATTTGGTTTATATGTTTATATCTATTACATACATGAAATATTATGATATAGTATATATGCTATATTTTAAAAGATATTTATTATATTATATGTATATAGTATGTAATATATACTATATCAAATGTGTAATTTATCATATATTTTATATATAAATTGTACATAATATAATATGTATGTTATATATTATATATGATAAGTTATATAAATTATATAATATATAAATTATATATAATATATCAACTATATATAATTATATACTATGTATAATATACCATATATTAATATTTAATAAAAGTATGTAATATTTAGTATACATGTTTTTATTAACATGACATTTATATATGAATAATAATTTCTATATTAAAACCAATATTTATATATTAATTTTCAATATAATAATACCTCTGTAATCCTTTAAACATAAACACTTTTCCCCTGAAAATAAAATGTACCCACAGAGAGGTATGGAGGGACAAGTGAGAATGAATGGATGCTGAAGACTTAGGGACGTCTGAAACTAACTTACTAAAACTTGTGCTAGCATCCCTCTGCCCTCTGTCCTGGTAGACAACAAGAGCCTGCTAATACCCAGGTGTTCCATAAATACTTTGGCAAAATGTGAACTCTTTCAGTCCTCAAAGCACGGATGGCTCCTCTGATGTTCTATGTGGGTTAAGAGAACTCTAGAAGACAATAATACAATGGTTCTTATGACTCTGGAGTTGCTGAAAGAACCAAAGAAGTGAATTGGATTTTCTTCAGATGCCTAAGAAACTGTCACTTGTAAGTTGCAGGCTAGTGCTCAAGATTGTCCACTAAACATGGTGGTTACTCACCTCCATCTTCTAGCCTCATCTAGGAATCCCAGTAGCTGAAATGTAGATGACCTGTATTGGTTGTTGAGGCCTGCATAGATGATAGGTTGGCTTTTTCAAGTCATTTGGAAGAAGAATGCCAGGAGTAAAAACCACAACTCTGAAATAGCAAAAATCTTTAAGGATGACAGTATTCACTATAAGTATTTTATATCAACTTTTAGGGTAAAGTCTAAGTTTTTTTAATGAGTGAGTGAGAAAAGATGATAGAATTCATCTCTTCATCCAATGAAAGGAAGGGATGAGACCTTGGATTTGCATGAATAAGATATAGCAATCGTCAACAGTGTTTTGTAGAGGGGTCTGTGCATAGCTCCCAGCGGGCCATGAAGCAGAATAGCTTATAGCAGAGATAGACCATGGGGATTATGGGTACCTAGGACAGGGAAACCACACAATATCTCCTGAAGGAAGAGACGAAGAATAAAGGAGATAGCAAATCACCACACGCTGAGTGACTTGGACAGAAGAAATTGATTTTCTCACCTTTCTGGAATTTAGAATTTAAGTTAGGGTATTAGGAGTTTTAGCTTCCCCTGAAGCCTGTTTTATTGATATTCAGATTGCTACCTTCTTCCTTTCTCTGAACACGATCACCCTTAATGTCTCTATATATGTAAGCTTCTAATAATGACAGTAGTACTAACAGTAAATGAGGCTCCACCATATTAACCTCACATTAATTTACTTGCCCCTTCTAATGACCCTATCTCCAAATACACGCTCATTGTTCAATATTTGGGATAGAACTGTAATGATGAACTGGGAGAGGAAATAAACTTTGGTCCAAACAGAGGGAAATACAAACTTAACTGCAACTGAGCACCACCTGTTACTCATGATCTCTCTCTCTCTCTGTCTCTCTCTCTCTCTCTCTCTGTCTGTCTAACACACACTCTAACACACACACAGACACACAGACACACATACACACACTCTAACACACACACACACACACACACACACACGCACACAAATTCCTCCAGCTATCCTTCCAGAAAAACCTATTGATCAGAAGATCATCAGGTCCCAGATACGTAGGGTATCCAAAGCAAGGTGCCCTCTGCACAGGCAATAAGTGCTTTCTGGAGTCTTTGGCACAGTTCCCAACTAGAGAAGAAAACAAATGAAGAGAAACAACTTCAGTATGAGGGTAAAATGAATGAACCCTTCAGGAGTTCTATAGTATGACTCTTTTTTTTTAAAGATTTATTTATTTATTATATATATGAGTACACTGCAGCTGTCTTCAGACACACCAGAAGAGGGCATCGGATCTCTTTACAGATGGTTGTGAGCCACCATGTGGTTGCTGGGATTTGAACTCAGGACCTCTGGAAGAGTAGTCGGGTGCTCTTAACCGCTGAGCCATCTCTCCAGCCCCTATGGTACGACTCTTAAGCACCATAGAAAGCAAGCAGATCCACAGCATTGCTACTGGGAGATAGAATGATGTCATCTCACAGAAAACAGTTGAAAACAGACATTAAAAAGATTCTGTCCTGTCTCTGGGTCCATATAGAATACTTTTTTTTTTACTATGATTATGTAAATTACATTTCTGGAAATCCCCTGATCTGTTGTCAGTTCCTAGAACTTTCTATTTTCGGTCTCATTAGCTCTCTATACAGTAGGTCAAAGTCATGAGGTTTGCTGATGACCTACCACACCAATGAGACCTGTGGCTGGGGAAGTCACGTCAGCTGCATGAGCTTTTGGTTCCTCATCAGCAGTGGTGGGATTGCATGCACCAGACACTGCTCCAGCTTTCAGCTGACAGCTAGGAGCTACCAACCCAAATCAAGTGATAAACAATCTCAGGTATGGGAATCATAGCGGTGGTATCCCATCCCACTCCCACAGTGGAAGTCACAACATAGAATTCAGTAGTTCCCGGAGAAAGAGGAACACTCCTCCATTGTTGGTGGGGTTGCAGACTGGTACAACCATTCTGGAAATCAGTCTGGAGGTTCCTCAGAAAATTGGACATTGAACTGCCTGAGGATCCAGCTATACCTCTCCTGGGCATATACCCAAAAGATGCCCCAACATATAAAAAAGACACATGTATGTTCATCAGCCTTATTTATACAGCCAGAAGCTGGAAAGAACCCAGATGCCCTTCAACAGAGGAATGGATACAGAAAATGGTACATCTACACAATGGAATATTATCAGCTATCAAAAACAACGAAGTTTATGAAATTCGTGAGGCAAAATGGTTGAACTGGAAAATATCATCCTGAGTGAGCTTAAAATCACAGAAAGACATACATGGTATGCATTCACTGATAAGTGGCTATTAGCCCAAATGCTTGAATTACCCTAGATGCCTAGAACAAATGAAACTCAAGACAGATGATCAAAATGTGAATGCTTCACTCCTTCTTTAAAAGGGGAACAGAATACCCTTTGGCAGGGAAGAGAGAGGCAAAGATTAAAACAGAGACTGAAGGAACACCCATTCAGAGCCTGCCCCACATGTGGCCCATAAATAGCCACCCAATTAGACAAGATGGATGAAGTAAAAGAAGTGCAGACCGACAGGAGCCGGATGTAGGTCGATCCTGAGAGACACAGCCAGAATACAGCAACAGAGGCGAATGCCAGCAGCAAACCACTGAACTGAGAACGGGACCCCCTGCTGAAGGAATCAGAGAATGAACTGAAGAGCTTGAAGGGGCTTGAACCCCATATGTTAAGCAACCAGAGCTTCCAGGGACTGACCACCTAAAGGCTATACATGGACTGACCCTGGACTCTGACCTCATAGGTAGCAATGAATATCCTAGTAAGAGCACCAGGGAAGGGGGAAGCCCTGGGTCCTGCTGAAGACTGAACCCCAGTGAACTAGACATGGGGAGGGGGAGGGAACACCCATAAGGAAGGGGGGAGGGATGTTTGCCTGGAAACCGGAAAGGAATAACACTTTCAAAATGTATATAAGAAATATTCAAGTTAAAAAAAAAAAATTCAGTAGAACTACCACCAATGAATGCCATCACGAGATAATTTCTTGGTGGAAATCTTTGCCACAGGGGATTATTTACAGCCCTTCAAGAATTTGTCTTAAAATTTGTTCACTTAGTTTTATGAAGACTTAGTCACACCCTAAGTATTTCTGACAACAATTAAGAAATCTGATCTTTTATTACTAGCTAGGCACCATGTGATGTCGACAGAATCAGCAGAATATATGAATGTTTGCCCTAACACTTTTGCTTCCCTGGCTACTTCCTCTGACAGTGTACAAGGTCTGTTTACTATAATTCTTACAATGGTAGTAATGACAATCATAATAAATTTAGGGAATTTTGACTTCCTTTTCCTTTATTTTGAGAAATACATCCATACACTATATTCTACTATATTCTATGATTTCCCTTCTCTCAACTTCTTCCATATCTTTTCCATCTCCTTACCCACCCAACTTTATTTCTCTCTCTCTCAAAAAAAAATCACAAAGAACCCACAAGATTTTGCAAAAACTAATGAGATAAAAATTGTGAAAAAAAAGAAAGTGAAACAAAAAGTCCAAAGTAAGATTGACTTCATTTGTGCTGGCCCTTTGCTCCTGAGCATGTGTGGTTGGTATAATGAGTGACACTTCCTTTGGATACAACTGGTTTTCCCTTTGCCAACAGATATCAACCTCAGCTTCTTAGCAGTGAGACCATGTACCCAATTCCCCTTCTTGGCATTGGGACCCCCATTTGACTTCCTCAGTTCTTATACATTTTGCTGCGGTTGTTGTCAGTTCATGTGTGCATCCGTCCTCTTGTGTCTGGAAGACACTGTTTTGTTAGAGTCACCTAACCTCTCTAGCTCACTAACAAACTCTCCTCTTTCAAGGGAAGGCATTCACATTTAAGACTGTGTTCTCCAAAATCTCTCATTCTCTACAAGTTATCCAGTTATGGGTCTCAATCTGGTGAAGATTGAGCAACGCTCTGATCCATGCACATAGTAGAATGTCCTTAGGAAGTGTTTTACTGATGTGTTTGTTTAACAGAATAATAGGATTAAGTTTTCCCCTAGAAACATGATGTACTACTTACTCTTATGTTCTTGACCATTTTATCAGTGTCAGATATGGGTTCCATTTCATGGAGTGGGCCTTAAATCCATTACAAGAGTTGGTTACTCTCATAACATTTCTGTCACTATTGTGCCCGTATATCTTGCAGACGGGACCTGCTTTAGGTCTCAGGTTTGTGTCTTGGTGATATTAAGATTATCCTTCTCCTCCAGTAGCATGCAAGTATCTTCAAGTCCTGTGAACCCTAGTCAGTAGGGGTGAAACTACTAGGTAGGCACCAGCTCAACTGTAAGTTTTTAAAATAATCTTGGTAAAACTTCACTTTCCTTCATGGTTGAATACAGACCAAAGTTAGGAATCACTAATCTGATTTGGGGAATTGAAAAGGGCCTGTAGGTATCATCACAATGGGAAAAAAATAGACTTTTTTCTTATAAAATTTGTACACTCACAGTAATTTACTAGAGCTTATAACTAATGTGATAAACAAAAAGATAAGTTATAAAAAAAAGGATAAGTGATGAAAATCAGAAATAAAACTACAAAACTCTATAGATAACATGATTATGTCAGTAGAAAATCCAAAAATGTTCTGACATAAAGATTAAAATTTATTATAAAAAACTTCAAGGGTGAAGAGATATAAAGGAAATCAGGGATATATGTGCATATACATTCTACCAACATTTGGAAAACAAGAATTTAAGTACTTTATTTAAAAGATCCTAAAATAAGGCTGGGACTTTAGCTCACTTAGAGAAGTGTTTGCCCAGCATGTCAAAGGCCCTTGTTTTGATTCTCAGAACCACCTCAGGAAGATATGATGGCATATGCCTGTGATGCAGGCACTTAGGAAATGTAGACAAAAAAATTAGCTTACATTCACCTTCAGAGATCCTGAAGGTTAACTGTGTGTCACACTCAACTGAGCCTCAAAAATAAAATTCAGTGAAATATCTTGAAAACCTTGTATAAGGAAAAGAACTAACAAAATGCATCAAAACGTGCCTTAATATTTCAAATCAGATTCATTTTTAAAAAATAAAAGTTCTTACCTTTTGATAAGCCTTACTAATATAGAAATGTCACAAGGCAATCAAATGTCACCCACGAAGGGAGCAAAGGGTTGAAGCATCTTGTGTGGCTGCCTAAGTTCTTCCTTCCTGCATGAGACAAGAGTCCTCTGTTCCTGGTAATAGACGGAATCTAATGAGATTTGCTCATACAGTGGGGAAATTTCAAGTCATAAAAAATCTAATTTTATAATACAGAGTGTTTTATTGCTTATGTGACATTCTCTAAGGAGCCGTGCCTCATAAATCAATAAATTTTCAGTTTGTGTACAGTAAGCGACTGTAAACCTGGAACATCCTGCTCAAATCATCCCATAGGTAATGATTCCTGTCCTAGCAACTATCATTAGCCTGTTTTTCTAGAGGGCCAAAAGCTAGAGTTAGGAGAAAAACAGACTGGCAGTCAAACGTGAATAGATGGATCACAGATCAGATGCCATAAATTCTACTTCCTCAAATTTTTATACAGAAAAATACAAATGAACAAGAAAAATAAGCACTAAGCTAAGAAATATATACTATTTTAGTATAAAATTTTCAAACAAAGACATAAGTTTCTTAAATTGTATAAATAAGTCTATTAAGTGTTAGTTAAATTTTAACAGTTCTTTTTTTTGTAAAATTTAATGCCCTATTTCTAACATTTATATGGAAATAGCATAGCCAAAAGATGTCCAGAAACCCTTGTCAAACATTTTTGAGCTATAAAAATAGCTAGTGGGACTAGAAGATGTTGCACAAGTGTCCTCCATCTGGCACCCAGGTAAAAGCCCGACATGTAGGCATCATGTGTCCGTAACCACAGCCTAAGAGTGAGTGGAGATGGGCAAATGCTGGGGGCTCACTGGCTAGCCAGTCTCTATGAAACAGTGAGTTCCAGGCTTACACACACACACACACACACACACACACACACACACACACACACACACACACTAGTTGATTTAGTAAAGTGGTGGTTGTAGGTTCTTCTCCAAGATCCATGAATTCTCTAGCCTGGGTGATAGGCTGGGTTTCTAGCACCATGCATGGTTTCCATCTGCCGAGTTGTTGGTTACTACCCAAGTACGCATGCCACTACAGCGCCCTCAGAGTCGTTGTGGTATATTGGTGTGGTTCACAGGCATCAGAGCTGAATAAGTCTGTTGATCGCTTCCCTTCCCTGGGAGCTCGCCTGATGCCTTCTTGTATTATGAAAGCTAGTTTGTAGGAAGGAGGATTTCAGTTTTAGCTTAGGAGCCTCTGAGGCCCTGTGAAGTGTGTGCTGACTTCAACAATAGGGATGACCATATCTGCTATAAAGGATTTTGCTAGATGTTCATTGGTAATGGAGGGACCATTACCATCCAGATGAGAAAATTTTAGTTAAATATTTATATGTGAATTTATAAACAGATAAGTGCTATAATTTTATTATAATCTCAAAGATAAAAGAAATACTTTGTAAAAATGAATGGGAAAATAAGACTCCAATATCAACCTCTGATCTTCACACATGAACACACAGATGAGCACATCTGCATACACAAACACACACGAGCACACACACATGCAAACACGTATGTACACGCACACATACATACCACATAAACACACACACACAATTCCACGTAATGTGAAAGTACACACACACACACACACACATACCACATCACATACACATGTGTGCACACATACACAGACATACACCACAGTCAAATAGACACACACAAACACACACAGCAGATACACACACACAAACATATATGTGGATGCACACACATATACCACATACATACACGCACACACACACACACACACACACATAAACACATACCACAGACAGAAACACACATACACATGCAACACATACACACAGATACACATACATACATATTTCCTATTAAATATTTTTATTTACATTTCAAATGTTATCCCCTTTCCAGGTTTACCATTCATTAACCCTCTATCCCATACCCCTCCCCCTGCCTCCATGAGGGTATTCCCTGACATTCCCTTACAATAGGGCATCAAGCCTTGGCAGGACCAAGGGCTCTTCCTCCCATTGGTGTCCAACAGGGGCATCCTCTGCTACATATGCAGCTGGAGCCATGGGTCTGTCCATGTGTACTCTTTGAGTAGTGGTTTAGTCCCTGGGAGCTCTGGTTGGTTGCTATTGTTGTTCTTATGGGGTTGATCAGCTTCTTCAGTCCTTTCTCTAATTTCTCCAGTGAGGACCCCATTCTCAGTTCAATGGTTTGCTGCTAGCATTCACCTCTGTATTTATCATGCTCTGTCAGAGCCTCTCAGGAGACAGCTATATCAGGTTCCTGTCAGCATGCACTTCTTGGCATCAGCAATATTGTCTGGGTTTGGTGGCTGTATATATATGGGCTGGATCCTCAGGTGGGGCAGTCTCTGGATGGCCTTTCCTTCAGTCTCTGCTCCAAACTTTGTCTCCGTATTTCCTCCTATGAATATTTTTGTTCTCCATTCTAAGAAGAATTGAAGCATCCACACTTTGGTTCCCCTTCTTGAGCTTCATATGGTCTGTGAATTGTATCTTGGATTATCCAAGCTTTTGGGTTAATATCCACTTATCAGTGAATGCATACCATGTATGTTCTTTGGTGATTGGGTTAACTCACTCAGGATGATATTTTCTAGCTCCATCCATTTGTGTATGAATTTCATGAAGTCATCATTTTTATTAGCTGAGGAGTACTCCATTCTGTAGATGTACCATGTTTTCTGTATCCATTTCTCTGTTGAGGGACATCTGGGTTCATTCCAGTTTCTGGCTATTATAAATAAGACTGCTATGAACATAGTGTATCATGTGTCCTGGCTATATGTTGGGGCATCTTTTGGGTATATGCCCAAGAGAGGTATAGCTGGGTCCTCAGGTAGTTCAATGTCCAGTTTTCTGAGGAACCTCCAGACTGATTTCCAGAATGGTTGTACCAGTCTGCAATCCCACCAACAATGGAGAGTGTTCCTCTTTCTCAACATCCTCGCCAGCATCTGCTGTCACCTGAGTTTTTGATCTTAGCCATTCTGACTGGTGTGAGGTAGAATCTCAGGATTGTTTTGATTTGCCTTCCCTAAGGATGTTGGACATTTTTAGGTGCTTCTCAGTCATTCAATATTCCTCAGTTGAGAATTCTTTGTTTTGCCCTGTACCCCATTTTTAATAGGGTCATTTGATTCTCTGGAGTCTAACTTCTTGAGTTCTTTGTATATTTTGGATATAAGTCCTCTATCAGATGTAGGATTGATAAAGATCTTTTCCCAATCTGTTGGTGGCCATTTGGAAGAAAAGAATCTATGCTTAAAATAAATACTAAATCAGTGAAAAATTTAAAAAACAAAAATAATAAAACATGTCTAAGAAGATTATTTAAAAAATATCTTTAAATTTTTACTCTTTCTTTCTTGAAAACAATTCTGCAATGATCAATATCTGGGAGTAAGCCTTCATTACAATTAACAGTGCTGGCTTGGATTAGTTAGATGCCAGGGGACAATTAACTAAAAAAGATATTACAAAAACAATATTACAGAACAGGGGCACAGCCAACAACACAAGATTACCATTTGTGTATGGCTAAGAAAATAATGATTTTCTACCATTCTGCATTGTTCCCCTGTCCTCTATCAGCTAGAAGCAGGAAAGCAAGACTTCAAGAGCATGTTGTCCAGCAGGAGTGACACTAAGAGCACTCTCATTCCAGGAGAATAGGATACTGTCCCAGTAAACAATATTAGAAGGAGATGGAGTGGTTGCTTGGTGGTCCGACCAGAGGAACCAGATTAGATTCCTGGCATCCATCCGGTGGTTCACAACTGTCTATATCTCCAGTCCAACAGGATCCGATGCCCTCTTCTAAACTCCATAGGCACTACATGCACGGGGTTCACAGACATACACGCAGGCATAAAAGAGTCCCCGACACAAGGCAAAACAAATGGAGGCTGTAGAAAGCTGCGATGAGCTTTTCGGTGTGGCTCTGATTGCTAAGGTGTTGTAGAAAAGCCATGATATTGCCATGGTCCAGTCTTCCTCTGCAGACAGTCTCCTACTGTCCCTGAAAGGCTTGTTATCTCCAGCGCACTGGCCCGGATGCTGAGGTAAATGACGTTTACTCTGTACTCTCATCTCTCTGCATTTGCTGTCACTTAAACCTTAATCAGTGTGCCCAACATCAGATAAAGTCTACTAACTTTTGTCAACAGAAATTACAGAATACAAGTGAAGTTTTTAGGAACAACACTGACATTTGATACACGTCACACCAGAGAGAGCCAAGGTGGATTTTACTGCTTTCTATCATTCCCAGTTGGAACAAACTCTGAAAACTCTGAAAAAAAAAACTATTCCCTTTAGAAAGGAGAGATTGAAAAGACAGGATGCTTGGTTCCACGTTCCCATGTTTCCTAACAGTTCTCTGAGCTTCAGTGATTCCAGAAATTTATCTTGCGCCATCTTACGTCTGTGGAGGGGAAGAACAGTAACGGTAGCATGGTTTAAACTGCTTCTTTGCAGCCTTGTAAAGATGACTAGAAAATCTTCACCCACAAGTATGGTGGTGGGAAAAGGGTTACTGGTCAGAAGCAAAATGTTTAAATCACAGGACAGCTATAGATGTGAAAAAAATATAACCTTGCATAGATGTTGGCTGTGTGGTTCTTCTAATTGGTTACATGTAAAATAAAAGAAATGATTATATGATTGTAAAAGACTACAAAGTTAAATAATATTCATATCTATATCTTTAAATCACAAAGAGCACCTGAAATAGCTGTCAGTAAGTTATCGTACTCATAGTTTATATAAGCATACAAAAAAATACATGATTTATGTGTGAGATTATATACATGCACAAAATTTTCAACATTGAATCATAAACTCTTTAGTTCCAAATTTGAATTTCTTCTTCACGGTTGACTCAGTGGTTTTCAAAAATTCTTTCAATAAACAACTGTGGATGTCAATATTTTCTTGGGGTGCTCAGTCTTGGATATTTGCTCTTTTCACTGGCTGTACATCCTAGGTTTATTCATCAAGAGTGGTAAGATTGATGAAACTGTTTCATTAATGAAACTCTAAGACCCTCCCGGGGGATAGGTTTTTCATATTAATTGAATTTTCTAGTTAATAAGACAGTAAATCGGGAATTCTGGTTTTATTCTTTAAATATATAGTCAATCTCTGTAATAATATAATTAAATCAGAATTCATTGAAGATCTTAGCTCAGGGCTATCATTTTAAATTTATGTTCATATCTCCTAGAAGTCAGTGCCATTAGTGTGTGTGTGTGTGTGTGTTGCATTTTGCTGGGGATTGAACTGAAGACCTTCAGCATACAAGACAATAGCTCTCCCTCTACACTAGTCTCAGCCCCTTTCAGGAAGAGATTATAAGCAGGATACTTTACCTAACTGGTTATGAAGGTGTAAGTTTTCATAAGCTGTTGCTTTTGTCAACCTCAAGAATTACTAAACTTTCCTACTTTTCATTAAATTTTTTCTTTATAGATAATTTGATTTCATCTTCTACTATTTTCTAAATATCACTTGTCAAAACCTCCCTAGCAATCTGGGTTCGATTCCCCTACCTTCTCAGCTCCAGTCATCAAAACGTTATGCCTACCTACAGAAAGCAAGGAACTTAACATGGGAGTCCAATTCCATAACAACTGACCCTGCCAAAGTATTTTGTAAACTTTAGGCACTTCTATGTCTTCATCAGTTATAGTCTTTTTTAAAAGCAAAGACTGCTCCTCAGACATACAACAAGGACACATGCTCCACTATGTTCATAGCAGCCTTATTTATAATAGCCAGGAGCTGGAAAAAACCCATATGTCCCTCAACAGAGGAATGGATGCAGAAAATGTGGTACATTTACATAATGGAGTACTACTCAGCTATCAAAAACAATGACTTTATGAAATTCTTAGGCAAATGAATCGAACTAGGAAATATCATCCTGAGTGAGGTAACCCAGGCACAAGAACACAATTGGTATGCACTCACTGATAAGTGGATATTATACCCAAAGCTCGGATACCGAAGATACAATTCACAGATCATATGGAGCTCAAGAAGAAAGAAGACCAAAATATGGATGTTTCAATCCTTCTTAGAAGGGGTGAACAAAATACTCACAGGAGGAAATACAGGGACAAAGAGTGGAGAAGAGACTGAAGGAAAGGCCATGGGGATCCATCCTAAATACAGCCACCAAACCCAATCACTGTTGCTGACAGGAGCCTGATATGGATGTCTCCTGAGAGGTTCTGCCAGGGCCTTACTGGTGCAGATGAATATGCTTACAGCCATTCAACCATTGGACTGAACACAGGAGCCCTATGTAGGAGTTAGAGAAAGGACTGAAGGAGTTGAAGGGGTTTACAACACCACAGGAAGAACAACAATATCAACCAACTAGATGCCCAAAACTCCCAGGAACTAAACCACCAACCAAAGAGTACACATGGAGGGACCCGTGTCTCCAGCACATAAGTAGCAGAGGATGGCATTGTCTGGCATCAATAGGAGGAGAAGCTGTTGGTCCTGTGAAGGCTCATTTCCCCAGTGTAGGGGAATACCAGGGTGTTGAGGTGGGAGTGGGTTGGTGGGAATGGGATCATCTTCATAGAAGCAGGGAGATGGGGATGGAAGAGGGAAAAACAGGGAAAGGGGATAATATTTTAAATGTTAAGTATCCAAAAATAAATAAATAAATAAAAAACTGTAGCATTCTGTTAGCAAAAGCACTCTTCGTATGAAATAATAAGACTGCTTTAAAAGAGGAAAACAGCTGACTCTGAACCATACATGAGTGATCACAGCTCAGGAACAGGATTCAAGTTAACCTAAGTGATACGTTCCACCAAGGAAGAGATGACGTCAACATTTATAGCCATAAAATAGAGGAAGTCATAAATCAATATATTTTCCAATTATAGCAGTGCCATCTACAGAGTGTCAGGAAAGCATTGCTGTAAAGTTGAAATGTTCTCTTGCAGCATTCTTGGCTTAAGAATTATTGGAAATTAAACACCTGCCTAGCAATACATTAGAGCCGCAAGGACATTAGGCCGATACAGAAAAAGTAGGTAAACTGAAACGCCAAAAATATTCCAATTAATGTAAACCCTGGTCTTAGGACACCATATCTCTCTGCAACCGCAATGTTCTGGTTAGTCGGACAAGGCAGCCTGCAGTGCCTTTCAAATTGTACAGCTTCTTGAATAAAGGTCAGCTCACCATAGTCAAAATAATTATGCCCATTTACTATAAATAATAAATAGGCCAAGAAACTAGAAACTTAGAACATATAAAATTTTTAACTCTACATCCAGAACCTGTTTTTTTCAACCTGCAGCTACAAGCCACAGCATCTCAGAATAGCCATTGATGTATCCCAGTACAAGGTTACATCTCATTGTCAAGTTTGGATTCCTTGGTCCAGATTCACTAACCAAAGCATCCAAGTGACAAGGCCAGATAGAATATGACAAGTGGAACTACAACAGCACCATGTGACTTCCCTAACAGCAAACTGCAACCAAGCTGAAGGAACTGTGCACTTTCACAGCTATTTAGCGTATCTTGATCTTCAAGCCTAGTCTAAGCTTCGACATCTCCGTGCTTGGTGTAGTTGGATGCATTCATTACTCTTCTGTCGCTATGGTAAAACACCATGACCATGGCAACCTTTAGAAAACGGCATTTATTTAGGCTTATGAATCCAGAGGTTTAGAGTCCATCATGGTAGAGAAATCATGGCAGTAGGCATAGTGGATGGAACAAGCTGAAAGTTCATCCCTTCAGAAAAAGTATAAAACAGAGAGAACTGGAAACAGCGTCAGTCTTTAAACTCTGAAAGACTACCTCCCAGTTACACACGCTACTTTCCCAAACAGCACCACCAACTACGAACCAAGCGCTCAAACACCCAAAAGTGTGACGAGCATTGATCATTCCATGCTCCACAGGGGAATCCCTGGGCTTTAATAAAGTAAAAAGGCACAGTGCCTGCTTTCTTTGTCCTTCCAGCTTTCTAGTCCTTCTCAAGTGTACTCTTATGAGTTTTGACTCTGTTTAGTGTTGCTCTCCTAACACTGAAGTGCTCTTTTACTATATCGTGATTAATATGAAACTTAGGAGCTTCATCTTCCAGAAAATGGAAAGGCAAGTCTGTATTAGTTGGCTCTCTCCTTCAGATAGTGGAATAGCCATCATTTTCTTATCTGGTGGTTGAGTTTAAAGATGAGGTTGATTCATCTTTCTTCATAGCAGATGCTGTTTTAATGAGTGAGACTCACTAAGAGCTGTTAGATGAATTAAGGGGATTTTATTAAGTATCATAGCAGATATTACTAAGGACTCACACTATTCATGAACCCTTACTTACCTCATCGGGATAGACCAACACGACTTCCAGCTGCCAATACCTGCCTCTGTCTCTGAGGACTTTCTTAGAAGCTCAAAAGTCCCCCTTTCTCTTGCCAGAACAGATATAGTTCTCGGTTATCCTACTCCTAAGGAAGTCCCCAAATTCTGGTAAGAATTAGAATATCCTGTCTTCTTGTGATGGCAGGTAGAAAAGCCCTGAGGTGGTTGTATTTCCCAGAGATTTCTTGTAGGACTAGACTCTTCTCCCCCACACAACAGATACATTTCCTTAATAACCCACATTGTTTTACCCCCGCTCTTTTTCCCTTTGCATTTCTACACCTCTCTTTTCTGCCCACGCCAAACTTGTTTTCTCAAGTCTTTGACTCAGAGGCTTTCAGGAAGATCTCAAGTTAAAGCAGTTATCTATTTCTTTCCAGATAGAGATAAGCACAGACATTGCAAATGATGGATATAAAATTGTCTGTGCTTCAGGGTACTCACAAGTTTCTGAATAAGTGGAATAGATGACTCAGATATTCAGCAGGTCCTAGCCCATACTTTGGTTCGTATGAAACCAACTCCTTAAAATCCTGACTCTTCTGACACAGAGGTAGATGCCGGGCTAGCCGAGTGATCTCAGCACAGTTGCCTAAAAATAATGTTAGTAATAATATGAGTTTACTGGGTAAAGTCTGAAGGCTGGCTCACATCTCACAGAGAAGTACAGTCTGGTTGTTATTAAATAGTAATTGGTTGCTTTATAGAAAATGGGTATTACTTTTCATTCTTCTGTAAAACAGTTTCATGTTTTTATGATTTATTTATTACTTTTATTTTTTTCTTTATGAGTGATTTGCCTGGGTATAAGTATATGTCATAAGTACCTTGTGCCTGCAGAGGACAGAAGAGGGCACAAAATCCTCTGGAACTAGAGTTAAGGGTTATTGTAAGGTCACCATATGGGTGCTGAGAACCAAACCTCATCCACTGTAAGTGTTCTTAACTACTAAGCCCACAGGTTGCTTTTATTAAAACACTTCCTACATGTGGCACAGCCCGACATGAAAATAGATGATTTATTGGAAAATACATTTCAGTTACTAAGGTAAGAGATAAGCATTTGTATACCAGGGAATAATCAGGCTCTGCTCGAGATATTAAAGTATGATATAATGAGCTAAATAACAATGGTTAACATTATTAAAGTAACTTCTGATTCATCTTTGAAGAAGGATACAAGGAGAAGTAGAAATAAGCAAAAGGAAAATTTGACTTATGACACAGGGAAATTACAATTAAAATTGGCTAACAAGCTTTTCTTAATGTGAACCATGATTGTTAGGATTTATAAGTGTGCAAAATTATTATAGAATTATAATAAATTTATAATTTATTCAGTGTCATTGAACACTGAAAAAGATTAAGGCATACGAAAACTACCAATCTATAATGAAAGGAAAGCATAAGAGGCTGATAAATTAAAGTGCTTTCTTATAGGACTTCAGTAAGCTCCATACTAAAGGGGAATCTATTTTGTATATCAGCACCCACCAGAACTTAATGTCCCTTAAATATGGAGCATGGTAACCTTTTGTGAATTGGTCAGGTTGTGACACCATGGGTTTGCTGACAATTCTGGCCATGATGTTTACATCATAGCAATATGTCATTACAGTTCCTATCATATCTATCTCGTTGACTTTTCCATGAAGTCTCTTGCTCTAGCAACAATTATCAGGCATCTAACAAAGGTATTTTAGTCTTTTGTTCTGTGTTCTTGGTGTAGCCTTGAGTAAAACTGTGTGGAATTAGGCTGCTCATATCAGATATGTCTCCAAAAGTTCATTACTAAACGTACCACAGATAGAACACGGCACTACCTTTCATCCCAATAATGATAAAACAGAGGACTCCTAAATCTAAATTGTGAAATGATACAAATCTTGATCAATTGGTCCAAAATAATTCTCATAAGTCAAATAAAGCTTGTGATATGTAAGTAGCTTGGTGTCATGGGCTTCCAAGAGCCACGGTGATATGGTTCAGCTGTTATATTGGCTACAAGTGAACAGTTATCTGGCCTATTGTGACTATGTTCACAGTCCAATTATAAAGTTACATAGTTCATGGGCACAAAAATGCTGATCACATCATTTATAGAGGTACCTACTTAACCTTATAGCTGGAAACATTTACAAAAGATGTTGCACTCATTTTGAGTCAGAGGCTGGAAGTGCAACTGCAAATGTTTGAGAAGAAGCATTTTGGTTAGCATTATTAGCATTGATGACCATGCTCCACATTTAAGGGACATTAAGTTTCGGAGGATGCTGATATACATCCTAGCTCAGCGTGGAAAAACGGTCACGTTACCATGCTGAGAATTGTTACAAGTTTTGCTGGCATGCCTCGAATTAAAAACCTTGAACAGTCAACTTTATCTTTTTCATCTATAAAAGTTTAGAATTAATGAAAGAGGATTTAAAAAACAGTTACAGGGTTCAAAACAAGATATGTCTATGAAAGTGAAATCAATTTTTAAACACTAGGCTTTAGAATTTGAATTTCATAATCTGTGCAATTACAACTGGTATAACAGAATTTTCTAGAGTAAGGAACAAATTGTGTGTGTGTGTACATATATATATATATATATTTGTGTGTGTGCATGTGTATGTGTGTCATACACATGTGCATACACTCACATGTACACAATGTAAGGAACAAATAAGATATGCATATATATTTGTATATGTAAGGAATATATATATATATGCATATGGAGAGAAAGAGAAAGAAACAGAGACAGAGAGAGAGATGGGAAGAAAGGAGAAGTTTCATTGCAGTAAATGGCTCATGTGATTATCAATAACCCATAATAATCCTTCTACAGTTTGGAAAACAAGAAAACAGTAATGGTACAGGTCACACTTGAGTCTGACTGACCATAGCTGAAGATAGGAGGAGGTAAGTGCCCCAAATGAAAAAGCAATCCTCTCCCTTCTTCTCCTTCTCTTCAGATGGTAGGCTAGGTAATGCTCATTATTAGTGAAGACGGGTCTCCTTAGTCAGTGACTCAGCCTCTTCTGGTATTCCAGGCAGACTCAGTCGTCACATTTAAATCATTCTAAGAAAAAAAAAATAAAGAAATAGAAAGTAGGATTACTGTCCACATTCTTAGATACTTAAAATTTAACACTTCCATGAAAATATGGACAGACTCGGCACATTTTCTCACATGACAGAAATGCACATATTTAGTCGTGACACCAATATAACTCTCACGTGTCTGTATTGCTCAGAGGTCTTTCACGTTCAACTCAAGTTAATAAACCGTTATGTTTCTATTCAAGCAGAAGCATTTGTACTGTAAAAGCACTGTTGTTCACACATAGCATTCAATAGCCTTGAATATGAACTTAGGATTTTTAGGCAGCACTCAGTGGTGCTGGGTGGCATGACATGTGTAGTACAAAGCATATGTCATTGCTGAGAACCAAGGCTGTAGTGAAGTTGCTCATTAAGACATGGGTAACACTGCCAGAAATACATCAGACTCATAACCCTGACTTCCAGTTACACTTTCAGTTCATCCCAGTCATTCCATGTCCAGAATTCTTGGCCATGACTAGATTTGTCATAAGTTCCATATCCGGTTACATAATCCTATGTTGTGCCACAACCCATCCTTTCTGGTGCTCTGAAATATCTTTCTCTGACTTCAGTGAATCCATTTTTCTTCCTCTTCTCTAGTTTTCCAGTAACAAAATAGAATGAGATTTTTCAAAGAATAACTTGTCTTTTTTCTCACTACAGTAATGTAGTTCACAAGAGCAGAGTTGCTAAGAAGTGAGGGAAATATTTAATGCACAATGTTGCATTTACTAGACCAGTCTACATTGGCAGCTTTTATCTGTTTGTGAACTAAGTCTGGCAGTATTTTACGTGATATGATAGCCCCCACACATGAATCTTTGAAGATGTTGGGGGGTTCAACCCAGAAAATATCATTTGCCCAGTTAATTATTATTCATGTTTTTAATTCAAACTTAATTATATTTTTCTTTTTGGGAAAACTCTTCATACAGCATCCTTGTCTCCTCCCTACAGAGATTCAATTTCCTATTAGATTCTCACACAGAATATTAAAATTATCCCCCCGTAACCTCATACTATGTATTCCAGATTGATTTCATTTTGTATTTTCAAATAATTTTTTTATTTTTTTATTTTTATTAACTTGAGTATTTCTTATTTACATTTCTTTTTTTTTATTATTAACTTGAGTATTTCTTATATACATTTCGAGTGTTATTCCCTTTCCCGGTTTCCGGGCAAACATCCCCCTAATCCCTCCCCCTCCCCTTCTTTATGGGTGTTCCCCTCCCCATCCTCCCCCCATTGCCTCCCTCTCCCCAACAATCTAGTTCACTGGGGGTTCAGTCTTAGCAGGACCCAGGGCTTCCCCTTCCACTGGTGCTCTTACTAGGATATTCATTGCTACCTATGAGGTCAGAGTCCAGGGTCAGTCCATGTATAGTCTTTAGGTAGTGGCTTAGTCCCTGGAAGCTCTGGTTGCTTGGCATTGTTGTACATATAGGGGTCTCGAGCCCCTTCAAGCTCTTTTCCAGTCCTTTCTCTGATTCCTTCAACGGGGTCCTATTCTCAGTTCAGTGGTTTGCTGCTGGCATTCGCCTCTGTATTTGCTGTATTCTGGCTGTGTCTCTCAGGAGAGATCTACATCCGCCCTGTCGGCCTGCACTTTTTGCTTCATCCATCTTGTCTAATTGGATGGCTGTTATGTATGGGCCACATGTGGGCAGGCTCTGAATGGGTGTTCCTTCTGTGTCTGTTTTAATCTTTGCCTCTCTATTCCCTGCCAAGGGTATTCTTGTTCCTTTAAAGAAGGAGGAAGCATTCACATTTTGATCATCCGTCTTGAGTTTCATTTGTTCTAGGCATCTAGGTAATTCAAGCATTTGGGCTAATAGCCACTTATCAATGAGTGCATACCATGTATGTTTTTGTGATTGGGTTACACAGACACTACCTCAGAGTGAAAGGCTGGAAAACAACTTTCCAAGCAAATGGTCAGAAGAAGCAAGCTAGAGTAGCCATTCTAATATCAAATAAAATCAATTTTCAACTAAAATTCATTAAAAAAGATAAGGAAGGACACTTCATATTCATCAAAGGAAAAATCCACCAAGATGAACTCTCAATCCTAAATATCTATGCCCCAAATACAAGGGCACCTACATACGTAAAAGAAAACTTACTAAAGCTCAAAACACACATTACCTCACACAATAATAGTAGGAGATTTCAACACCCCACCTCATCAATGGACAGATCATGGAAACAGAAATTAAAATAGAGTAGACAGACTAAGAGAAGTCATGAGCCAAATGGACTTAATAGATATTTATAGAACATTCTATCCTAAAGCAAAAGGATATACCTTCTTCTCAGCTCCTCATGGTACTTTCTCCAAAATTGACCATATAATTGGTCAAAAAATGGGCCTCAACAGGTACAGAAAGATAGAAATAATCCCATGCATGCTATCAGACCACCACGGCCTAAAACTGGTCTTCAATAACAATAAGGGAAGAATGCCCACATATACGTGGAAATTGAACAATGCTCTACTCAATGATAACCTGGTCAAGGAAGAAATAAAGAAAGAAATTAAAGACTTTTTAGAATTTAATGAAAATGAAGGTACAACATACCCAAACTTATGGGACACAATGAAAGCTGTGCTAAGAGGAAAACTCATAGCGCTGAGTGCCTGCAGAAATAAACAAGAGAGAGCATATGTCACCAGCTTGACAGCACACCTAAAAGCTCTAGAACAAAAAGAAGCAAATACACCCAGGAGGACTAGAAGGCAGGAAACAATCAAACTCAGAGCTGAAATCAACCAAGTAGAAACAAAAAGGACCATAGAAAGAATCAACAGAACCAAAAGTTGGTTCTTTGAGAAAATCAACAAGATAGATAAACCCTTAGCCAGACTAACGAGAGGACACAGAGAGTATGTCCAAATTAACAAAATCAAATAATTTGACTAATGAGAATCTCTCCTCCCTGAATAACCAAGCTTAAATACATCAAATGACAATATCATTTTGCACAATATTCTATCCTTAATCTATAGGCTTCAGGCTTATGTTCCATGATTCTTGGTTAAAACTTATTGGAAAAATATTTAGTTGCAGATCTCTTTGGAAATGTGCTGTGGGAAAACACTTGTTTCAGAGTCTAACTGGCAGGGTCGAGATTTGCTCTCTGTATGATTTTAAGAAAATTCTGTGATAGCTTTCATTTTACTTTTCTTCTCCTGGGATGACAACAAGACCACCTATCCACCCTGCTACAAATCATTAAGGATCCCTGAAATCCCAGCATTCAAGAGGCTGCCGCACAGCTAATTGATACAGTTAAAGTGGATCATGCATATGCACCAGATAATCTGGTGTCTAACATACTTATGCTACGAGTATCAACATTATTGTTATCCTTCTCATTTTGGAGTTCTTATACTCAAGATATGAGCATGATGACATCTCTGATAGGTTTTCAGCATCATCAGGATGGTGGAAAGAATGTATGAAGATGGCTGGACAATAGACTTTTTAGAAAATAGACTTTTTAAAAGGCCAAAATAGTGAAAATGAGTCCTATCAAAAGAGTTGGAAGTGATAAACACACATGGTATGCACGCATTGATAAGTGGCTATTAGCCCAAATGTTTGAATTACCCTAGATGCACAGAACACATGAAACTCAAGAAAGATGACCAAAATGCAAATGCTTCACTCCTTTAAAAGGGGAACAAGAATACCCTTGGCAGGGAATAGGGAGGCAAAATGTAGAACAGAGGAAGAAGGAATACCCATTCAGAGCCTGCCCCACATGTGGCCCATACATATACAGCCACCAAACTAGATAAGATGTATGAAGCAAAGAAGTACAGGCCAACAGGAACGGGATGTAGATCTCTCCTGAGAGACACAGCCAGAATACAGCAAATACAGAGGCGAATGCCAGCAGCAAACCACTGAACTGAGAATAGGAACCCTGTTGAAGGAATCAGAGAAAGGACTGAAAGAGCTTGAAGGGGCTTGAGACCCCATATGAACAACAATGCCAACCAACCAGAGCTTCCAGGGACTAAGCCACTACCCAAAGACTATACATGGACTGACCCTGGGCTCCAACCTCATAGGTAGCAATGAATAGCCTTGTAAGAGCACCAGTAGAAGGGGAAGCCCTTGGTCCTGCCAAGACTGTACCCCCAGTGAAAGTGATTGTTGGGGGGAGGGGGGTAATGGGGGGAGGATGGGGAGGGGAACATCCATATAGAAAGGAAGGGGAGGGGTTAGGGGGATGTTGGCCCGGAAACCAGGAAGGGAAATAACAATGGAAATGTAAATAAGAAATGCTCAAGCTAATAAAGATGGGGGAAAAAGAGTTAGAAGTGAGGACATTTCTTACAGTGGTTATACAAGAATTAGAGAAGTGATGGACAAGGTTAGGATCAAACAAGAGATATTTTATTCATTCCAATTAATGTCTTAATTCAAAACAACTCTGTCTTAGTTGCTTGGTCTGAAGATATCTGAGAGGCAACATCATCATTAAAAAGAGAAGCTATTTACCAAGTTCTATAGAAGAAATGATCTTTGATTTCAGAACATTCTTACCAAGTATTTAATGTTCTTTCCCTCATTGTAATGCCAGAGGAGAGCTTTCTTTGTTTTCAGTTGTTCCAAAAAGGGATTATGATGAAAAGGATTTTGATGATGGAAGAAAATGGTTGGATTTTTCACTAAACATTAGATTAGATTAGAGCCCTAGATCAACACTTAGGTGCTCTTTTTTAAATCAAGGACTTAACTGCAGTGCATCAAATGGCTTTGAGTGCATTTCTTATGAACCAGAACCAGGAGCAACCTGATGCATCTGCTTCATCCCCCATTGAGTGTACTGCATTTCCATTTCTAACTGCTCTCCATTAGCTCTGACATTTCCAGATTCAGTGGAAGATCTGAAACTGCACATTTTGCTTATAGTGGTGGTGACTTTTCCATTCAGGAGGATAAATAATAGTTCTGAAAAATTCATCTGTAAAGGTTACTCCTTTCTGAGTGATCATGCCTGCTAATAGCCACAGTACAGCAGCCTGGTCTCACAAGAACACACATAGCTCATCTCCAGATAAGCTATCAGAATCATATAAACACTGAATAGGGCAACACAAGAATCATCGTGGTTGCTTGTACCTAAAACCTTAAAATTGCTGCATCCAAGTTCCATTGCAGGTTTCGCCACTTCTTTATAACACACACACACACGCGCGCGCGCACACCCTGATTCAAAATTTAGATTTGTTAGACAAAGCTTACACAGACTATTTCCTTTCCTACTCTTTCAAGAATTTATGTCATTGTTTATTCAAATTCCAGAAAGAATGTAAGCAGTGGGGATGCACAGCCATTCATGAGATCTTTCAGTTTCACTAGGCAACCTACGTCAATAGCCTGTATGCATTAGGGGATGGAGACCATGAATGCTCAGTCAATATTTGTTTCCTATTTTTATACTATTTGTCATTGATACGAGTATCTGTACAATGCCATCTGTTAAATAGCGTCAGAATGAAAGGTCCTGGTTTTGAGCTGGCTTGCATTTTTACAAAAATAATTAATGTTCCTGAATATATTTTCATCTCATATGTCCACAAATAGTTGCTATGAATTTAAAAACAGCAACTTCAATTTCCCCCCAATTTGTAAGTACCTTCATCATCTAAATCCATCTCATTTATTCCATATTCAATCTAATTCAATCAAATACTTTCATATTATGGTCATCTAAATAATCTGGATTAATTTATCAGTATCAAATGTTATTTATTGCTCAGCATTCAACAGGTATGTCGAACAAACTGGGACTTGTGGCTTGGATTAATTAAAAATTATCCTCTGGAAGAGAGAAGAGGTCTGGAATATGCTTCTGTGGTTAAAACAACATCAAGGCACCATCAGATTGTTTTTCCACATCATATTCTGAGAGCAGAATGAAAATTCAGAGAGGCTATAAAGGGGAAACAACTTACTTCAGAATTTATATTTGAGTCCTCTACGTCAAAGTGCAAGAGTTGTGAGGGCATCCTGTGTCTCCCATAAGCTTACAGGCCAGGTAAGCAGAACCAAGTAGATAAAGCTCCTAAAAAAATCATCTTTCTCAGCTTAACATAATCGATAGTTAGTATAGGACTGAAGAAGCAGCTTATCAATAGCCCGCATCATCGTGGTGAGGACATGTGTCTTTGTTCTTCCACCATCTGGCTGCAGGTCTGCAGTTGGTGGGCAAACCATCAACTGGATAAACAGAATCCTACCAGCTACTGAGGGTCTCTTAGAAGTCTCAAGCTATATACATATTTGGGTGGGATATCGCTCCCCTTTCTCTTCGAAAGCAACTTTAAACCGCCAGCTGCTAGGAGAGATTGTTTTCCCCTATTATAGGAATCTGTGAGTCAAGGCATATGTCTTTAATGGAGGTTTTGGCAAGCATAGCATTGGAAGTATTATTAGAATTGACAGAAGTAAACTGAACAGTTTATTTTCTGCACTGCAAATACAAATCAATGGTTTAAATGAAATGCTGCAGTTTATAATGCGGTAGAGGCATTCGGATAAACAAAAGCGCTACTTGAAACACGGCATCTTTTTAAATGTAAGTTTCCAAAAATGTAAGACGACCCAACTGGAGCAAGGTAAGAACAACCCTTCCCCTACCCAAAGCATATAAACCTATGCATGCTGGGAAATGTGCTCGACTCTTAAGGAATCTAGTTCCTTTTCCATCCTGTAGCTGTAAAGACGATAAGGTTCAACTTAGTTATATCACACATTATTGGGGCTAGCAAGTTATATACCATTTATATACAAGTGCAGTGGAACCTAGGGATAAGTCAAACACCCTAGAGCAGGATTCTCGTTAGAACCAGGCCATAGAACCTCCCCCTTGGTGCAGAACACTGAGTCTGTAAACATGTTAGCCACATAATGGCTTGTCATTATCAGACCATCTCCCGGGATAAAGTTGATTATCTGTGTTGCCAGACTTTTCAGCTCACCTACAGTGACATCTCACTGACGTCCCTTTTCCCTCCATCTTTCTCAGCATCAAATCTTTGCATCCTTTTCTCAGTTTCATATATACTCTCGTACACTCCTCTTTTATGATTCTCCACTTTCTTTTAACCGTAGCTTACCCCTGACTTCTGACTTCACCCAAGCATCGTACACGTTCTCTGTTCATCTATGTGTATGAGGGTTCAAAGGCCAGAGGTCAGCATTAGATGTCTTCTTCACTTGCTTTTCACCTTATATTTGGAGATAGAGTCTCTCACTGAACTGAGAGCAGCATTGACCTTTGGGTTATAAACATGCACCATTACACCAGCTCTCATTCTGTGATGCTGAGGATTAAATGTCCATGTTCGCACAACCAAGTGCTTTCTCAACGGAGTTATCTTTTAGCCCCTTTGTCTAAGTCTTTTTATATGTCTATCTCGTCTTTCCATGTTTTCTAGTTTGAGTAACATAAATTACTTCTTATATATTATATATATATATATATATATATATATATATAGAGAGAGAGAGAGAGAGAGAGAGAGAGAGGGTATGTCATAAAATGTTAGCTAAGCTCAGCATTTAAATAGAGAAGACAAGTGAGTCCTCATTCACCTGCTCCATGAACTATAACAGGAATGTTATGAGGAACAGAGGAACAGAGGAACAGAGAATATGGCACCAGTATCAGTGAGGATGTCCTGTAGCATTCACTTATGCAATGAGATAATGTCCAGTTGTTCTGGCATGTTCTGTTTAAGCTATTAAATTTAATTTTCAGAGTTTAAGGCAGATTTGGCTTAACTCAATGTGCATTTCCAGAGTAAGTACATGTAGCCTAATCAAAATATAAATGAATAAACTGAGATATATATCCCTAGCATAAATCATACGCATCAAAATAAAGACAAATGAATTTCTAATTCTCAGGTATGGTCTTTTATTGTTGCCTTTCTTTCAATAACATTGTGTCTTGCTGCAGTTGATCACCTCAAAGGCATTACTGCCCAACCTCCAACATCAGTTAAAAGGGGTCACAGTACATTCCTTATATCTTTCAGTGTCAAGTATTTATGAAGCAAAACATTGCTGCTTCAAAATATAAAATGCTTAGAGTTATGTGTACTTGACAAAAATAAATTTAATACATATAACTTCATTCAAAAATCAATAAAAATGGAGTTTTGCATAATCAGTTGCTCATTATACTTCACATATAGAAATAGTTTATGCCCAAAATATTGTTGAAAATAAATACGTAAATAAATGAACATTATATCTACTTACCTATAATGTTTAGGCAATGAAGTTATGAATATTATTGCCTGATAAGCACAGCTTAAGGTACAAAATTATATTTGGATTTCATAAAACCACTAAATTAAATAGTAAACACAGGATATAAAGGTTGATAGATGAGTCTGTTGGCTAAAACTAAATCATTGATGAAATAGAAAGCAAGACAGACACCACAGAGACTCTTAACAGGTGAACAGAAATATTTAACTAATCTAATCTAACTGTTCTAGCTTCATTTATGTTGCTGTAATAAAAATGTTCTGATCAAAAACAATTTATAGAAGAACATATTTATTTCCTTTATGCTCCCAGATCACCGTCTATCATTGAGAGAAGTTTGACAGAAAAATGTAGGCAGGAAACATGGCAGAACACTGCTTGCTGGTTTGCTCATAGAATCATGTTTATCTAGCTTTCTTCTACAGCCCAGAGCTGCCTGCCCAGTAATTAGTTCTGCTCACAGTGGACTGGACCCTCCTACAGTAGTTAAGACAATCAAGACAATTCTTCACAAACATGCACACAGACTGACCTGACAAAGATGATTTTTCAATTGAGACCCCTCTTCAAGTAAGTCTACAATTTGTCAACTTGACAGTTAATGTTAACTGGTACTAAAAATAATTAAAGAGTATATGTTAACATATAAGGATATATGTCAATTAGATATTAATAACATCAACGTGTACATTCCTATTAGTCAAAGCTTGATATTTATTGGTGAGTGTCACATGACCAGATCTGAGAGAAAGAATGCCTTTACCATTTCCTAACCACAGGAGCCTTTCTTATTTTATCAGCAAACCATGTTTTATTCAGTTACATAACTCCTAAGGGAGACTGATTTTGCTTACACTCCCTTGTTGTACTGTGTGGTATTTATTCAGAGCACTCTAGGCTCCTCTGGATCTACACCTAATGATACTCAATGCCTGTCTTAGTCAACGTTCTATTGCTTTGGAAGGGAGTACGATCAAGGACAGCTCTAGAAAGCAAGCATTTAGCTGGGGTTTGCTTTCAGTTTCTGAAGTTGAGTTCCTCATCATTGTGGTAGAAAGCATGGCAATGTGCCGACGGACATGATGCTGGAGAAATAGCTTAGAGTCCTACATCTGTATCCACAGGCAACAGGATAAGGAATGAGACACTGGGCCTGGCTTGAAATCATTTACCCTCAAAAACCACCACCAGTGTCATACATTGACCAACAAAGCCACACCTACTCCAACAAAACTACATCTCTCACATTCTCAAGTAGTGTTGGCTGGTAATTAATCATCCAATTATGGGATCCTACAGGGCCCATTATTATGTAAACCCCACCATACCTAAGATCCTTCCTAGTCTCATGAATGTATCAATGCCTGTGATTCTCTCCATTCAAAAGGCATTGAAATCAACCATTTGCTTTATGTGGAAATAGGACAGGCATTAACTAGCAGAAAATGCAAAATATATGAAAACTAGGCTGATTTTGTCTTTCTGCTTTACAATGTAATTATACGAAATCAGAAGTGATTTTTTTAAAAGTGAGAAATAACTAGCTTAAAGTTTTCTAACTCCAAGCTAATGAGTTACTTCAACAGTAGGAGCACTTACAGCCCTTGTAAGTTTCCACCATCCACGTGATGACTTACAACCATTAGAAACTCCAGTTCTAGAAGATCTTACCTCTGTGGTGCCAGGCATGAACATGGTGCACAGACATGCAGAATAAATAAATAAATAAATATCCTTTCAGCTCCTAAACACTTAGAGATTAGATTATTATTATCATTATTATTAAAGTATATATTATATATCATTTAAACAGAAGGCCATTAGACCCTGAAAAAACAAGTATAAAAAAGTTGACAAAATAAAGCATTGTAAACATGTGTAAGTATATAGATTATCTGTAAATAAAATTATTCAACTACTTTATTATGCTGTGGCAGCCTCAAAATCTGTCAGAGGAAGCCTCCTAAAGTCATCTTCATTGCAAATTCAAACTTCTATGCTATCTTCTGCCATCTACCTTCGGGGGTTAAGATGGTTTCAGAAAATGTGGTACATCTACACAATGGAGTACTACTCAGCTATCAAAAACAATGATTTCATGAAATTCATAGGCAAGTGGATGGACCTAGAAAATATCATCCTGAGTGAGGTAACCCAATCACAAAAAAACACACATGGTATGCACTCATTGATAAGTGGATATTAGCCCAAATGCTTGAATTACCCTAGATGCACAGAACACATGAAACTCAAGAAGGATGACCAAAATGCGGATGCTTCACTCCTTCTTTAAAAGGGGAACAAGAATACCCATAGGAGGGGATAGGGAGGCAAAGTTTAGAACAGAGACTGAAAGAACGGCCATTCAGAGCCTGCCCCACATGTGGCTCATACGTATACAGCCACCAAATTAGATAAGATGGATGAAGCAAAGAAGTGCAGGCTGACAGGAACCGGATGTAGATCTCTCCTGAGAGACATAGCCAGAATATGGCAAATACATAGGTGAATGCCAGGAGCAAACCACTGAACTGAAAACGGGACCCCTGTTGTAGGAATCAGAGAAAGGACTGAAAGAACTTGAAGGGGCTCGAGACCCCATATGTACAACAATGCCAACCAACCAGAGCTTCCAGGGACTAAGCCACTACCCAAAGACTATACATGGACTGACCCTGGGCTCCATCCTCATAGGTAGCAATGAATATCCTAGTAAGAGCACCAGTGGAAGGGGAAGCCCTTGGTCCTGCCAAGGCTGGACCCCCCCAGTGAACAGGATTGTTGGGGAGAGGGCAGTAATGGGGGGTGGATGGGGAGGGGAACACCCATACAGAAGGGGAGAGGGAGGGGTTAGGGGGATGTTGGCCTGGAAACCGTGAAAGGGAATAACATTTGAAATGTAAGTAAGAAATACCCAATTTAATAAAGATGGGGCGGGGGAGATGGCCGCAGAAGAGACATTTTCAAGTTCCAACCCAAGCTTTCTCATTCCCACAGCTCTTTCCCATTGCTGTGGCCTTCCAGAAGAAGTAAGCCCCAGATGGATCTGATTGAAATAAACACAGTCATCCCTCATTCCAACCACAAGAAAAGTAAACTCAAAATGGACAAATACCACCTGACTGGTTTGCATCCCCAGAGCTATCTTCTGTACCAGCTGGCTGTGCAAACAGCTTCTTAGCGAACGAGAAAGTATTGCCCAGATTTTCCAGCTCTGTGCACCAATACTCTGTAATCTCGGCCCCGCGTCAGCATACACCAAACCCATGTGCCTGGTAACTCTTTCCACGTTGTGTACACTTTATCCACAGAGAATGGACTTGTTCCTTCTCAACTTGCAGCTTTAATTCCTACTGAAAGGCACCTTCTGGCTACAACAGCTAAACTCAGCATATTCCATCTGGACAAGTTCACCAGATTAGAGGAATATGGTGGATAAAAAGCTAGAACAGTGCTCTATCGTCTTTACTCAGAGAACCAGAGCCATGGGAAATTTCTTGAACCCGGCAATGTTGAAACCTCCATTGCTGTCAGTCAGGCATCATCCTTCAACAAGCACTGTCAGACACAGTTCACAGAAAGAAAGCTCCATGCTCTGAGCTTGCTCTCATCTTGCCTCATCACCAAAGGGCAATTAGATTTCCGAGCTCACATAATCTCTCCAAGCAGGAAGAGCAGGAGACAACACTGTCACAAAAGTGTACGTGTGACTCCTCTGTAATTTTGTGTGGATAACTAACTCATCAGTCCTTGACAAGGACAAAGGCAGTTTTTATTGCTGGAGAACAGTACGTGCATAATCCTCACGCACTTGAGCACCTAGATGAAAAATGAGCGCTCTAAACAATGGCTGCTTTCCTCCAAGGGCCTGATATCCCCAATAGAAATCTTGGAAAGGGGTTGATTCACCAAACTGAGTCACTTCCATACTGGCTAATGTTCTAGAAGCTTGTGCCCCAAGGGCCAGGGCCTGCACTCTTTATCTGACTGATGTGGATAACCTCTCTCAGATCACTGAAGGTTTCCTTTTAACTTTTAAATCGAAAAATAAATATCTCGATTTTGTCATTTCTCAACGAGCAATGCTTTGCTAATGAAAATTAATTTACTTTTTAGCTGTGAGTCATAGACTTTCCTAGGATTAAGAGCCAATAAGAAGGAGGCTATTCCCTTATAGAAATGTTAATAATGTCGTCTACTTGAAGGCCACATCTAATGCATTTTATTTATGTATTCTATTTTTAAAATATCCTATATTAATTTATTCATGTATTTATTTATTCATTTATTTTGTCCGTGTGTGTGTGTGTGTGTGTGTGTGTGTGTGTGTGTGTGTGTATGTGTGTTTGTGTGTGCCTCTATCTAGGACACTCATGAGGAGGTCAAGGGATCGGTTGGAGGAGTCTGTTTTCTTCTTTCAGCATACAGGTTCCAGTGTTCAAACCCAGGTCCTCAGGCTTAGCAGCTTTCCTCTGAGTCATCTTGCTAGCTGCTAATGCATTTTTTTAAAGCCACGTGTCTCTGACGAATGTGAATTTCTCATTCGATAGAAGGATTAGAAGGACTAGAAAAGATGATACACCAAGGAAGCAGGGAATGGACATTGACGTAAGAGATAGAAAGATATACATTCCTTACATACATAAATATTTCACCAAGAGAGAAAAAAATTCCCTTTAAATTTTAGCTTGACAGAAGCTTAAAATGTCTAGAAAGTACATAATTCCATATTTCATAAAAACTTCTTCAATCTGATATTCTATTGCTCCATATTTAATTCACATTGACTCAAAAACATTCTTCAATATTATGCTATTTTATGTTAATCACAGACATGAAATACGACACATATAAATGTAAAATGCCTTTTCTAGGTAATCATAATATGCATATAATAAATTCTACTATATGAAATTTATTTACATTATATACACAAAATTTTCATGAGCCAATATTAATATTTTCTACATTACTTTCTATGAAATATGCAAATGGGAAATATCATTAAGCATGGAATGAAAAATGTCTTACATGTTCATTAAATCTTCCCATAAGTAATTTAGAATCATGCACACATTCAAGACTGGGAAAAACCTAAGTGGAAAATCTACTTGAGTTACTTGAGTCTGAATTTTTCAAACTTATTTTAGTGTTAGTCTTTGTGACCACAATTCCCATGGAGATGGTGTGAACCTTGATTCTGATGTAAAACTGGACTGCAGTATCTAGTATTCTAGACCAAATGCTTGTCATCCCATCCATTCATATGCTGGTTGAAGCTTCAACCCTCAACAAAAGCATAATGGACATGAGAACTCTGAGAAATAATAGGGGTTACCTGAGACTGTGAGTATGGGCCATGATAGAACATTAGTGTCCTTATAAGAAGAACCAGTTTAGAAAACCCAGATCTCCCCCTCTCCCCTTCTATCTTCCTCTATGAACAAAAAGTCATCTGAGCACATCCAGTGTGAATGAGATGATGGTCATTTGCAAGGCAGCAAGAGCATCTTCACCCATAGCCAATCCTTCTAGTGCCCATTTGAATATACTAGACCCCAGAACTGTGAGAGAGAAATGTCTGCTCCTTAAAATACACATGAAATCTGACTGCCCCTACCAAAGGAGACTCTAGAACATGTAAGAAAAATCCTATAGTCTAACCAATTAATTAGTTTGGCTTGTTATAAAACCAACTGAGACCAATTGCACTAAAATAAATCTATTTAAGATTTCTGTAATTTGACTGAAATGAGCTGACAAAACAACACTAATTTCCCCCTATTGGATTACTGGATTTGAAAAATGTACCTTTGCAAATTGATTGTTTGAAGACATGGAATCACAGACATACAGTTTACATAAAACAAGAATTGATAAATTCTGTGTATAGGTATTCTGCATCATCTTGGCATGGTCACATTGCAGGAAATGGTGAAAATATAAGTGCCTAAAGAATTTTAATATGATGAAAATATGGTGTGAAATTCTCAAAGAATCAATAGAATATTTATTAATGTTTCCAAAAGATAACATTCCTACTGTTCTTTTACCCTTTTTCCTCTGTCTCGTATATTGACCTCTCTCCTCCTTTATTAAAGCTTTCTTCTATTTTCTCCATTTCTGCTTCATATTGCTTGTAGCCTGCTATTCCCTCATCCACTGCTTTTTCATACACCCTCATTCCATTTTACCTTCCTGGTTAACTTTGCTGTAACTCTAGATTATATACATAGATCTGAAGATTTGGAGTTAAGAACTACATTTGAAAACATGTGAGGCCCAGCTGGCTAACCACTAAAGTCATCCCTGAAGTCATACATACAAGTAGCATTACATGGACTCCTAAATACATAAACACAATTTTTTTAGTCAGTATATTGTTAATTATATGATTATGTTTTCAGGAATGACAATTTAGCATTGGATAACCAATTGGATAACCAATTTCCTGACAAACACTTATTTCCCCAGCTCTCATCCTTCTTTAGTTTTCTATAGATTTTTGGCCTACTGGCCTTTCCTCTTATGATATTAGCTATCTAGTCACATTGTCTTTGTTCAGGTCATGTTTAGGCAGCCATATTTGTGTAATATGGGTGTAATTCCTCTGACATTTCTAGGAGACATAGTCTCACAGCAAATTTCCTGTTCCTCTGGCTTTTATAATCTTTCCATCCCTTCTTTCTCAATGTTTCCTGAGTCTTAGGTATAAGAATTCTGTTGTGGATGTTTCAGTTGGGTACTAAGTTCCACATTTGGATCAGCTGTGGTTTTCTGTAATAGTCTCTATCTATTGTAAAAGAGAAAGTGTTTTCTTGATGGGGAATAAGAAGTACAATTATCTGTGCATATGTAGAATATTAGTTCACCACTTGGTTGAACTATTTGGGAAGGATGATGTAGTGTGATCTTGTTAGAAGAGATCTGTCACTGGAAGCAGGCTTTGAATTTTAAAAAGTCCACACCATTCCTAGTTAGTTCGCTCTATCTTATAAAATACCTTAGGATCTGAGTTATCAACTACCATTCTCAGGTAGTGTCTGCCTGCCTACCTATTTCCATGTTCTCTACCATAACTCTAGCTTTCTAAGACTGCAAGCCCCAAAGAAACTCTTTTTTCTATAATTCGCCTTGCCTGAGATATTGTATTACAGCAACAGAAAAGTAACTAAGAATTTGGTATCAGGGGTTGGGCTATTGCTGTGATGGACTTGACCATGTCCTTTTTGAGGAGTGTGAAAGACTTTGGAACTTTGGACTCCGAAGATGATTAAACATTACAAGCAAAATGTAATGGGCTTTCCTAGTAGGAGCTTGAAAGCGAATAGGGCTGAAAGCAATAGGCACTATAGAGATCCAGCTGACAAGGTTTCATAGGGAAACAAAATTAGCAACCAAGCTAGAGATAATGCCTCTCTCTGTCTCTGTCTCTCTGTCTCTTTGTCTCTCTCTGTCTCTCTCTGTCTCTCTATGTTTCTCTCTGTCTCTCTCTGTCTCTGTCTCTCTCCCTGTCTCTCTCTGTGTCTCTCTCTGTCTCTCTCTGTCTCTGTCTCTCTCTGTCTCTGTCTCTCTCCCTGTCTCTCTCTGTGTCTCTGTCTCTGTCTCTCTCTGTCTCTGTCTCTCTCTGTCTCTGTCTCTCTCCCTGTCTCTCTCTGTGTCTCTGTCTCTGTCTCTGTCTCTTTCTCTCTGTGTCTCTCTCTGTGTGTCTCTCTCTGTCTCTCTCTCTGTCTCTGTCTCTCTCTCTCTCCTTTTCTCATACAGTAATACAGTACATCCAAGCCACAGCCCCTGCACCCTCCACTTCTCCAAGTTCTCCCCACCATCTCCCTGCTTCCCTGGATTCACTGTGGCTCCATATGTTCCCTTCATAAAAGAGGAGGTTTCCCAGGGATATCAACTGAACACAGCATAGCAACATGCAAAAAAGATATATATAAGCTCTCATATCAAGGCTGAATGGGCAACCCAGGAGAAGAAAAGGGATCCTAAGGGGAGGCAAGTGAGTCAGAGATACTCCTACTCTCACTGTTACGAGACTTGCCCCACCAAAAGTTCAAGTTAAACAACCACATCACATATGCAGAGGACTCAGCACAGACCCATGAAGGCTCAGTGATGGCTGCTTCAGTAGATACCAGTTTTATAATCTTTGGGCAAAGAATGTGGCTGCTTTCTGCCGTTGTCCTAGGAATCTTCCTGATACTAAATTGAAGAATTTTAGGTTAACTTTCTTAGCAGAGGCGATTTCAAGTCAGTAACATTGACTCAGTCACGTGGTTATTAGAAACCACTCTTATGTGGGTCTACAATGAAAAAGAACAAGTAGGGCAAAAAAGAAAATGTTGTTCAAAAGTAATTCAAGGAGGGTACCAGTCGTCATCCCAAAGGGACAGGTGAATGTGGCATAAATGGACACATGGTTCTGACTCTAGAGTCATGAAGACTAAAGAGACTGTGGGATCTTTCTCCATGTTTAAGGGTAGCCACAGAGGCCAGGGGAGTCACTGAATTACATAGAGGCCTTGAGAAGCGATTACGTCAACTGTGAAAGTGATGCCTGGATTGTATTGGAGATCCCCAGATGTTAGAAGGTCGACAGCCACGGAATATCTGCTGAGGAGGGCTGCAGATAGGAGAGTGGAACCAGCCCGAGAGAGAGAATTGTGTTGAGTCAGCGAAGCTTGAAGGATTCAGCCATTAAAGCCCTTTGATGTAAAACATCGAACTATATAATTTAAATAAAATGTCCACAGGCCAATCTGAGGCAGACAATTCCTCAACTGAGATGTTTTCTTCCCCGGTGTGTTTAGGTTTGTGTCAAGTTTACAAAGGCTATAACAATGAGAGGAACTAATCCCAAGAAAGCCAAATTTATTAAAGAAAAAAAACATACTTTTGTGTATTTGTTGACTTTTGGCTTACATGCTTATTGGCCTGGAAAAGAAACAAGGAAATATGAAAGCAGCACTGAAAACAGAAAGAATTCGGATAAGAACTAAAGATAGAGCAGTTTTCTAAATAAATAGAAAAATAATTTCAAGAACACAAATAGTTCATTCAAAACACTGGATTTGCAACTATCAGAGGGGCATAGCCTATTACACAATAGAAGATAATTATATAATGCAGAAAAGAATAATTGACTCTACAGTGAAAGATATTAAGATGACATAAATAGTTACCATAGCTAGAATCCAGATGATATCAGCTAGGATCTCTTTGTCTGACCTTGTGGTTCAGAGCTCATAGACACTGCAACAGAAGGTACACATTCACACGGTGTATTAATTATGTCATACCGAACATAATGTAGGGTACTTTTGCCATCAGTTGCAGAATGTGTTGTGG
The DNA here is from genome assembly GCF_011064425.1 of Rattus rattus. Classification (NCBI taxonomy): domain Eukaryota; kingdom Metazoa; phylum Chordata; class Mammalia; order Rodentia; family Muridae; genus Rattus; species Rattus rattus. The sequence goes on along the minus strand of NC_046156.1, from coordinate 174,192,679 downwards.
AAGCAAGGATTGCAATATCTCACACAATGATCCTGTGAGGCAACGTGAACAATTGAGTTTCCATCAGGGCCACATCAAATCCATTTTCATTGTTATGAATTCATAGCTCTGGGAACACAAAAAATTATAATTTATTAGTTATTTTCTTTATTTCTCCAAGCTAGAGTGTACTTTGTGCTTCTTCTGAGCTGCTGATAAATTATGAAAACTCATTGCATGTAGTCTGACCAGAACCTTGTAGAACAATGCTAAATAGAATTAATCTATTATAGGAAAAGCTGACTCATAAATTAAGCCAACCAAATCTCAGAGTACTTCCTTTATTCAACATAGCAAGCTGAGGGTCTTTGGAGTAAAAAAGCATCTCATTTGAACTCTTTTCAGACACTGACTAACCACTACCTTTTCCTCATTGCTTGTTTGACTCCTTTGCTTCTGGTAAAATTTCATACCTTTTTTTCCTTTACTATCCCTTCCCTGTCTTTACATCAGATTATTCAGTCAGCATAAGCAGTCAAGGGAAAGCAGAAAAAGAATGCATCAACTGCCAATCCATTGTCTTCTAGAAGTTAAATCACATTTTAATCTGATATCATTGTGTGAGCTATATCTTGTTCTGAAGTAAATATTAAGTTGTATGTTTAAGCATAAATGGTGATTATTATTTATTTGGCATAAACTGACAAAGGAAAAAGCTATAGTCATAAAACAAATTTCTAGGGATATGAAACTGAGTGACAATGTATCGGGCTCCTATTACAATCATAGACTTCTCCTTCTTGGTTTTATTCATTTGGAACTGTTTCCAAATGAAAATAGAACTAATTAGAACTAAACAAGCAAATATATCACAACACATGGAAAGGCCAGAGTAACCTCAAAGTAAATAAAAAGAAGACAATGTGGCCAAAACTACAAGAACAAAGAGTGCGTGAAATAAAATGAGCTCCCATCGCTGTCTGGACATTTTTTATGCAAATGTTGAACGGTATCTGAGAAGAAGCTACAACTACTACTATACTTAATCTACATGATTCCTAACTATATTCTCAATGTCTGTCCTTATTAAGTATAGCCTTCACCCCTTGTCAAGGAGACTTTTCTTTGCAATAGACGAAGACCGTTACAGAAAATCGCAACCAGTCAGAATGCAGTGTTCTGGATATCATCTCAAATGATGCATCTACAACACAACTGTAGCATCTGTGGCTCAGCCATCACCAAAGAAGCAGAGTGGGAAGACTGTACAAGGCAGAGGACCAGGGAGGGTGCTGTGAGACTACATCTCCTAGAAATGTTAGAAGCTACACCCATAGTCTCACCAACAAGAGCACCTAAACATGAGTTGAGCAAGGACAACCATAACAGGCACGCTAAAATGACTAAGGAAAGCCCCCAAGGCCTCAACTCTAAAAAAAGAAAAATAGGCAATTACGGAATAAGGAATGCTGAGGGTCTAACCGAGGAAATAGTCTCACCAAGGAAAGAGCACAGTGATTGGTTATCCAGTACCAAGTGGTGAAGCCTGAAAATGTTCATGCAAGTAATATTATACAAAGAGACCCTATGTATTTAGGTAGGAAGAAAATACACACACACACACACACACACACACACACACACACACACACACACATATATATATATATATATATGTATTAAAATTGGAAAGAGAGCAATAAGGGGTATATGGGAGGCTTTAGAGAGAGGAAAAAGGGAAGGGAGAGTCGATGTAATAATATAGTATCAACAAATAAAACATTTAAATAACATAATAAAATAAATCTTAAAAAAAATCAATATATGCTATAAAGAAGAATGAGAGGTTGTTAATAACTTGTAACATAAGGATCATGAGGCAATCTTTTTCTTTCTTTCTTTCTTTCTTCTCTCTCTCTTTATCTTATTCTATTTATTTATTTATTTATTTATTTATTTTTACACTCCAGATTTTCTTCCCCTCCTGCCCCCCACCACAGTGTTCCACATCCCATACCTCTTCTGCCCTCCACAAGGATATCCTCACCCAACCACCCCACCAGACTTCTAAACTTCCTAGAGCCCCAGTCTCTTGAGGGTTAGGTTTATCTTCTCTGACTGAACCCAGACCTGGCAGGGGTCCAGGTTAATTGAGACTCCAGTTTGTCCTGCGTGGTTGCCCTCCTCCTCAGCTTTTCCCTAATTCAACCAAAGGGGTCAGCAGCTTCTATTCATTTGTTGGGTGCACATATCTGCATCTGACTCTTTTAGTTGCTTGTTGGGTCTTTTGGAGGGCAGTCATGACAGGTCCCTTTCTGTGGATGCCCCATAGCCTCAGTAATGGTGTCAGGTCTTAGGACCTCCCCTTGAACTGGATCTCACTTTGGGCCTATCCCTGGACCTTCTTTTTCTCAAGCTCTTCTCCATTTCTGTCCCTGCATTTCTTTCAGGCAGGAAGAATTATGGATCAGATCTTTGACTGTGGGATAGCATCCCCATCACTCACTTAATGCCTTGTCTTTCTGCTGAGGTGGATTCAATAAGTTCCCTCTCTCTACTGTAGGGCACTTCATCTAGGGTTTCCCTGTTTGAGTCCTGAGGATCTCTGACTTCCCAGGTCTCCCGTACATTCTAGAGCATCCTTCCAACCTCCTTCCTCCCAAGGTCGCCTGTTTCCATTCTTTCTTCTGGCCCTCAGGTCTTCAGTCCTCTTCCCCCCATCCAATACCAGATCATGTTCCCCTCTCTGCCCAAACTCCATCCCCTTTCCCTTCCCTCTTCCTCCCTCCCCTATCGTGTGCTTTCTTCTCTCTCCCAAGTGAGACTGAGGCTTTCACACTTGGGTCGTTCAGCTTTTTGGCCTTTTTGAGTTCTGTAGACTATATCTTGGATATTGTGTACTTTTCTTTGCCTAATATCCACTTATTAGTGAGAACATACTGTTCATGTCTTTTGGGCCTGAGTTGTCTTACTTGGGATGATATTTTCTAGCTCCATCCATTTGCTTGCAAAATTCAGGATGTCCTCATTCTTAATAGCTGAGCAGTACTCCACTGTGTAAACGAACTACATTTTCTGTATCCATTCTTCTGTGGTGGGACATCTGGGTTGTTTCCAGTGTTTGGCTATCACAAATAAGGTCTTTTCCAAAACTCAAATGCTCCTGTAAAGTTTTTCAAATATATACATTAAGACCAAGATCACATTTTTTTTTCTCCCTTGCAGCAGTTTTCTCAATCAAAAGACAACACCATGTAATCATCTGTACAGCCCCGTCAGGCTTGGGCCCTCCATCTCAACAACACACTCATCCAGTCGATCATAAAAATCACAAAGTAGTCCTTTCTATCCCTAATCCTACAGCATCCTAGCCAAAGTGTCCACTGTCTCACCTGGACTATACAAATATCTCATGATTAGCTTAGTTTCCATAAGCTGTTTTTCTGACATGTAGGCATGAAATCTAATTACATCACCCTTCACCCTAGAAACCATTCAATGGATTTTCAGTGCTAGGGGGTAAAAACCCACATCTTTAATACTGTTTGTAATTTCTCCTCAGCCATTTCCCCCTCACCCTTTCTGCTGTAACATCACTGGCCTGCGCAGTATTAATACACATCCCTCTTCTTCTGGCAACTGCATTATTTCCAGCTTTCTACGCATCCTCATTTGAAGGACAAGTCCAAAACTCAACAAACCAAATTCTTATCGCATGCTTCCCTAGAAATATGCTTTCTCTACTTTGGGAAATCTCCTTTCTAAGTGATATTGAATGTTCTTTGTACACATTCAAGTGACTGACTATCTTTCACAGACTTTATGAAGCACACACTCTTTTGTAATGTATAGCTCATGTCTAGCGTAGTTCTTAACATTCAATACCCACAGGTTGCTCTTCTCTTATGACGGCACTCTACGACTTTAGTTGCTGCTACTGTTTCATTTTAGCCTCATTGATAATAAAAATCTAAATCGTGAAGATTTATGTCAGTTGCACAAAAATAATGACCATCGTATTGGAGCAATTTTTGGACCCATCTCTATCCAGCCCCTGAACCTACCGACACCTTTCCTGCTCTGAAAGATATGAAACATACTTAATACTAAAACCAGTTTTGCAAAACAAACTCTACAACTCACTATCAATTCCACAGAAATGTTGTCATATCTCCCTATAAACTATCATGTCCTCAGAGACACCTGCCCAGTCAGGCTCACCCTGCTTGTTCTGACATTCCGAGTTCAATTAATTCTTGCCTTGCATTACCACAGGCCCTTCGTATCACTTTACTGAAATGTCTGATATTGAATTGTACTAAGACCAAAGAGAAAGAAGCCAAGGTTAGAAAAGTGAATGAGAAAGACTGAGGATTTGAGTTCGCCTAAACTGTTACCTAATTTCTAATGAGATTAGAAATTTACTGGATTAAGGAGGCATTGTGGCAGAGTAGAAAAGATGTGGGTAGGTTCAGGGGTTGGGTAGACATGGGTCCAAAAATTGTTGTAATATTGTGGACTGTTATTTTTGTGCACCCAACTTTAACCTTTATGGTTTAGGTTTGTATTATCCATGAGACACCAACCAAACAACAGCAGCAACTAAAGTTCCGTGTGGCTGACATCATGATAGAGTAACGTATGACTAGCTACTGACTGTCAAGAACTAGGCGCACATGATCCATAGACCAGGACAGAGTGTGTGCCTCATAAATCCTAGTGACAGATAATCACTCACTAGGTCACACACAGAGGGCTTCCCTGAGTCTTATTCAGTTGTATGAGTGCAGTGATATTTACAACCATATCAATGTATTTAATTCACACACAGGTCCTGGGATTTCCTAGTAAAGACAGGCTGGTGGTCCTTTCCTGGCAATACCTGTGATTTGCAGAAGTGTTCAAACCTTGCATATATCACTGGGATAACGTTCCTAGGACACACATCAAAAGCTACAGCTCTTACACAGTACCATCTAATCCCAGGGGCAGTTTGACCTTCTTAATACATTTTCTGTTGTTTCCCAGAAAAGACACTCATTCTGTGTGAAAAGAAACAGAAAAATATTAATCCTTTGCTTTTTTGTTTTATAAACAAAAAGAGAGAGAAAGGGCATCATTTGACATGATTCTGTTCTTGTAAAGAGTCTGGTGGCCTTTATGTTCATAGGAAGTCCTCAACAAATGTCATTTGCAAGTAAAAGTGGCCAGTGTCTGCTTGAAAAGGCTTTTTTAGGAATATGATTTAAAACACAGACATAGACTTCACAATAGACCAGAACTGGTCTGTCTATTGTTAACCTTTATATAATAAAATCAACAGGGACTATTAACTGAAGCCATGCCGGACTTGACCATGATTGAGTGATGAATGGCCTATTAGCCTAGCGTATCTCAAAAAGTTGGCAATTCTACTTGGCAAAATGCCCTTACTGCATTTGTGTCTATAGTTTAGTTTGTTTTATTTTAAATGTATGATTCTTTTACGATAAAAAACTAAATACATGCTTTAGCTTAGCTTTATAGTAAATTAATAGGCAAAGTACATGGAGCGCCATAGTGTCTGGAATTAGGACATAATTTTCTTTCACCATTCTTGAAAGAGAGGACGTAGGTTGCTTAAAATACCAGCGCACTGAGTCCCTGGGGGTCTGGCTGAGACCTGGAAAGGCTTCTGTAAATGTCTGTGTATTTTCATTTGGTGTTTTCGAGAGATTGTATTTCCTGATTTAATAATACATATGGCAGCAATGGGAGTTATTTTAATAGGTTGCAAATATGAATCTAACACATAGACCTATGGAAGGAAAGGCGGGAGGAGGGAATGAGGGAGGGAAGAAACAGAACAAAAAGCAGAATGCATCTGTCATGTGTACTGTTAAGTTACCGTAAAGGTAGCTAACAGAAATAGAAGTTCCATAAGTGGTTACTCATAGCAAAGCACCAGTGTTAAAATAGTGTCAGGAGCGCTCCATTTATTTACTGTCTGTGATGGATCATTACATCATTATATCCATATACATTATTACATCACCTGACCACTCTATACCACTAGTGTGGCCAAGTGTGATTCTCATGCAACTGGGTGTCTAAAGGGAGTCATGGAACCTTTAAGACAGCAGAAGTTGAACTGAAAAACCGGTGGTCCACCCAGGTCTGATCCTACAGCTTAGTGGACATGATACCAGTAACTTGTTCATGTGTCATTTCCCTTGGTCTTCATCTTGTTATTTTGTTTTAGAAAGTGTGGACAGTTTAAAGCACTTTGAGGAGAAAAACAAATCCTTTGACGTAAGTTGTAGCTCCAGAGACGAACAAAGGAATGGTAGTCAGATGTCCTCAAATCTATTAAAAACATGATCGCCTGCACAGACACACAGAGAGAAACAGACACACAGACACACACAATCATACATACTCACATTCTCTCTCTCTCTCTCTCTCTCTCACACACACACACACACACACACACACACACAGAGAGAGAGAGAGAGAGAGAGAGAGAGAGAGAGAGAGAGAGAGAGATATATCTCTTCCTGCACAGCTCTACAAATTAGATCAGGCCCCGTAAAGGAAGAGTCATGCATCAATAATAAGATTGTGGGCTTCGTTTATGTGTCATTTTGCTTTGCCTGTGTCTGTCAGGTCACTCTATTTAGAAAGCAGGGAGCAAGGTAATAAAAGGGTATGGAATCTGGCATCACCTAAGTTTTATTTTTCTTACCCTTGGGAAATTACATGATTGCAGCAACATGGATTTGGTAAGGCATTTTGTGCTGTCTTCAGCATGTTACTAATAAAATAGTCGGGAGTCTGTATTTTACAGAAAATACCTACTTGTACTTTTATAAGACAATCTAGTAATTTCAAATCACTCTACACTCCACACACTACCTGAGGACCAACCTAACTTCAAAATTCTTCCTAGTAGCTTGCAAAGAGTCTAGGTCATTTTAAAGGAATCCAAGTTGTTTCTTTTAATTGCCTATGCCATCGACTTATAGTCAATGAAATGTATTCTCTCTCTCTCTCTCTCTCTCTCTCTCTCTCTCTCTCTCTCTCTCTCTCTCTCTCTCTCTCTCTCCCTCCCTCCCCCACCCTCTCCTTTTAAGTTATACGTACTGCATTCCATTTCTTATGCCCTGGAGGAAGGCACTGAGATTGATACCTTCCTGTTTCAAGATCATAAAAATGGGCAAGCTGACACCATTTTATTTTTTACTATAAGAATAAAGGTATTGCTGAAATCTCAGAGGAGTTCAAACAGAGGATGTGGACACAGGGGTATTCTCACCAATGCAATGACAGTAAGGGCTAGACCTGCACATAGATTTTTTTTTATTGGATATATTTCCTTATTTGCATTTCGAATGTTATTACCTTTCCTGGTTTCCTGTCCATAAGCCCCCTATCCCTTCTCCCCTCCCCATAAGGGGTGGCCCCCATCCACCTTCCTCCCCCCAATATTCCCCTGCACTGGGGGTCCAACCTTGGCAGGACCAAGGTCTTCTCCTTCCACTGGTGTCCAAAAAGTCCATCCTCTGCTACATATGAAGTTGGAGCCATGGGTCAGTCCATATATAGACTTATACTGGATTTAGATCTAGTCTTAGGCCCAGTCAGAAGATGGGCTGCAATAGACAAGCCACTCCTCTGTCTTGGTTCTTTTGCACTCTTGACAACTCCAGTGTACTATCTCTCTGTATACCTTCACTTAATGTTTTTGTCTAGAAGGTTACTTCAAGCTGTTAGTTCTTCCATTGAACAATAGTATAAAATGAACACCCTGGGAATTCATATCCCTCCTAGGGAAGCCCTTGATTGCTCTGTAATCACTCAAATGCCCATAAAATGAGGATGGATTTAAAGAATGACTGTCAACCCTCCTTCAGACCCCAGTTAAACATTCCCCAGTGGGATTTCCCTTGGCATTCTACCATTGCTTGGCTCAACGCCCATTTCAGTCTGATTTCTCCATGTTTTTGCTTTCTCCCAAGACTTACTAATAAATCAACTCCACATAAATCCTGACTTCCGTGTCTACTTCTGAAGCCAACCTACAATGCTGAGTGCTTGCAAGGCAGAGATTCTGTGCTGTGTTAAATAAAAACCATAAAAAGGTGTCCAGCAGCCTAGGGAAACCACAACGAAGCCTGAAAGGAGAAACATGTAAAACATTCCACTATAAGAAGATGGGACCTGTGCCTTTAAAACACAGATGTATAAAGTCAGAATTCATATTATTTAATAGAACAGGAACTCCCAAGCTGAAAAAATAATGCGAGTACTGGTTTTGAGAAGAGATACAAGCAGAAATGCAAAACTACTTTACAGCAAGTTTTTCCACGAACAGGGTAAGACAGGATGGAAAGTGGAGGTGTTAGATAAGGGGAAAAGCCCGCAATTTAAAAATCTGTAAAAGTAGCCCTTTGATCTTGCTGAAAGTTTTTTCCCCAGCAACTGAAATGATTATAGATGGCCCAAAACAAAAGAAGCAGTATATGAACAAAGCCTTACGTTTAAAATGATTAAAGAAAATAGTGAGTGAAAACGTTAACACCAGAGAAAAACCATAAAATTAGGTTTTAGGGCCTTCTAAGAAATATGCCCCTCCCTCCATGAAGAATAAATCTGCCAGAGAGAACTAAGTTGCATGAAGTCTACCATAACGAGAGAAGTCTCCAGTCACAAACATCGTTGCAGCAATTCAGAGAATAAGAAATAAAAAGCGACTCTAATCTGGCAAGAAGATGAGTCCTCACAGTTTTTACGGCAAAAATGAAGAGAGAGGGCTTTACCATGAGCATGAAGCAGAAGGCACATGCAGGAAGTGAGGCAAACATATCCGCATTCAAAACCCGCCTCTGGTGACGTGACGTACTTCCTCCAACAGGGATACACCTCCCAAGCCTCCCAAAACCTTGAATGCCACCAGCTAGTGACCAAGAGTTCAAGTACCAGATCATGAGGGACGTTTTTTAATCAAACCAACACATGCCTGTAAAGCAGTCATTGTTAAAATAAAGTTTCAAAAATAAAATACTTCAAAAAAAAAAAGAAACCCAAGAGTATGTCTATAAAACCACAAAACTTTCTGAACATAAAAATAACTAGAAGAGCAGTGTTGACACATTAATTTATATTAACCACTTTGCTGTTTCTGAATATGTTTTAGCTATTGCTATTAATAATAAGGTATCATACTTCATGAGGAATGCTTCCCTTTATTATGTTATTATAACTTTAATTATGTTCATGAAATATTCTTCCAATATTTCATATATTAATAAATTGGAAAAGTTTGACACTTTGGGTTGGATTTTCCCCACAGGCTTTATTTTTCACTTAAACTACTTTTTCCACCAATGCTGGTAACTTTTGATGGGCTTTAATTTTTTCCTCATTGAGTTGCACGCTTATTGCAGTCTGAATGCTTTATTTGACAAATTATTTCACATGATAAAATCTATCAGTTAAGTTTTCTTTGTGTTTGCTGAAATTCCGGTACTTAAAGTTAAAATCATTGTATTAGATTCTGATATATAAGTTAATTTGCTCAATTAGAGATACTATATCCATTAAAAGATTCAGTATAAACAAGTCAAAATTAAATATTATAGAAATGAAAATAGCATTGAACTTTCATTTCTTTTACTCATGTGCTGTTTGGTTTTATGTCAATTTGAAACAAGCTAGAGTCACGAGAGAGAAGGAGGCCTCAGTTGAAAAATTCTCTCCATATGATCAAAGTGTAGCCAAGTCTATGAAACATTTTCTTAATTTGAGATTAATGGGGGAGGTCCCAGCCCATTGTGGGTGGTGCCATCCCTGGGCTGGTGGTCCTGTGTTCTATAAGAAAGCAGTTTGAGCAAACCATCATGAGCAAGCCAGGAAGCAGCATCCCTTCATGGCCTCTGCATCAGCTCCTGCTCCAGGTTCCTGCCTGTTTGAGTTCCTGTACTGAATTCCTTTGGTGATGAACAGTGAAGTGAGAGTGTAAGCTAAATTCTCCCTAAGTTGCTTTGGTCATGGTGTTTTATTAAGCAAAAACAGCCCTAACTAGGACAATTAAATATTTCACCTATTGTTATGAGATAAATATGACTGTGTTCTCTTTGTAAACTTTGTCTTACTAATTGCATAGGACTGAAACAGTCTGAAGCTACGGTTTTACACTCTATTTGTTTAATTATTTGATTTAAAAATTGAATAAGACTGAAAAATGAGAGCACAAATTAAATAACATATTTTCATATGAGTTCACACTACTGACAGACATTGAAGATAATTAATAAATTGATAGTTAAATTCCAAAGTCTTTTAAAACATTATTTTTGAAGAGTAACAAGAAAAGAGGCATGTGCTGCTATGCTAATATCCTTTCTAAACACCATTGCTTTTCATCCTAACAGTCTATGCAGGAAATAATTTACAGAGATAGAAATCCATGGGCCCCATACACATTATTTGTCTCTTTTTCAAAACTCATTCCTTGACGGTACTTTTGATTTTATCTCCTAAACTTACTTTTTAAATTTTTCTCATGGACAGACGGAGAAGTTTTCTGATGTTAAAAATACGTTTATAATGTTTATATTTTTATTTCTCTCTTCTAAAACCTCTATCTCAAGCAATTACATGCTGAGACCTTAAACTCTTTGAAGTGTTTGCTGAATACACTGATTCTTTACTTCAAATTCCAACCTGCCTTATAGTTTAAGGACAGGAACACAATTCAGCTAGGTTCTTTGCCATTTTACAGGAAAGAGGACTTCTACTCCAGGTTCTATATCCTGTTCCTTATCTCCATTTAAGTCTTATCAGACTGTGTCCTTTATATTCACATATTATATAATTTATTAAGAAATGCATATATGTGTGCATTACATTTATACTTCATTTAGCTTATGACAACACCTGAAGACTGGGAATTTCCTTACTCTTCTGTTCTACAACCCATCCCGGAAAGCTGCCCTCTCAGCTTTATGCATGGCAATGCACGCTCTTCCTAATTCTCTTAAACACGGTTTAAGCCTCTACCTAATTCTGTACACTCCTAATTCCATTTCCACAGTTTGGGGAATTTGTGAAAGCAAAGCCCTAGTTCTTTTGCCCAAATTTTTCTCTCACTTCATTTAGCATAATAGAATATGTGATATTGAGTATGGATGGAAATGTATTCCCCACCATTCTAGAGGCTGAAAGTCAAAGATCAGGGCTAGAATTAGGCCTTTCTTATACCAAAGGCAAGAGGGCAGAGCAGAAATAACCCATTCCTGGAACCTTAGAAAGCAGAGCCCGCAGTACCCAACCACTACATAAAAGGACCAGCTTTGTAAACAGGGTGATTAGAAATCATTTCCAAGTCATGAATTCAACTCTTTTCCAAGTTAAATAATAATTCACAGTTGGAAAACCAAAACACGTTGATGTCAGCTTGTGTTCATAGACTCCTACTGAAAGTAATCAGCTTAGGTTATAGATACATTGATTGACTGGTTGGTTGATGTGTATGTGTGTATATCTGTATGTGGAAATTTAATGGAATATATAATATATAAAATATGTTTTATATAATATATTATAAATATATACTATAAATATGTAAAATATATTTGGAAATTAATCGCTAATGCAGGGAAAATGTTGTCCCAAATAGTGAACGAATAAGACAAATTTAGGTAAAACTAAATTAAAATTGATACCCCAAATGATTAATACAGAAGAGGGATTTGCAATACTAAGTTAGGAATGAAAGACTAGAGGATGTGATATGAATGCTATAGAAACAGAGGAGATCATTATGTCATGTTATATGACCTTGGAGGAGTGTTTCTGTTCAGTCCTTCTGCATCTAATTTCTTTACTTCCAACATTGAGACTACGCCTGTAGCACCTAGTATGGCTCCACACTGAGAGTCAACACTATTATCTTATTCTTAACTATTTCGTGAATAGTTATAACAAATTGGCAGATAATTGAGAACTTTTATAGTAGGTTCGTAGTCAAATCCTCTTACTAGAAGAAAGGAAAGCATTTTGTATTCTTAATGTGTTGTCATCTTTGTTTTCTCTTATGAGTGGTAGGTGGTTGAATTCCAGTAGCTTTTCATGCTGCGTCCACTGAAATTACCATATTTTTATCCTTATCCTGGTATTGTGCTGATGATATTTATGTAAAATTTTCAGTCTTTTGCAACTTGTCCATCCACTGAGACAATTTTGGAAAAGTTATAATAATCCATTTTTATCCAATGCCTCTGTTCCTACATATTATATTTCTACACCTATTTCCTAGTAATCTATATTATGATGTATAAACATATGAATAAGTATGATACAAAATCACCTTTTTCAGCATTTCTAAATCTAAGTTCATAACTTAGGCTATCCTGTAAGTTTTCAATTTTTTTTAATTTAGTGAAGGGATAAGACAAATTTAGGTAAAACTAAATTAAAATTGATACCCCAAATGATTAATACAGAAGAGGGATTTGCAATACTTTTTTTTTAAAGAGGAGGTGGAGTAGAGTGATATCTGGTTTTGTTTATCAAATTGGACTCCAAAACTCCAGGCTTCTGCTCTCTAACAATATGAGATCTATGAGAGGTGAGAGACATTTGTGAAAGTTTTGCCAAATTTTTCCTGCAGTTTTGTCAATTTTTACTTTATACGTTTCAAGAATAGCTGGGCATAGTGGCAAATGCCTTCGATCCTAGCACTTGTGAGGCAGAGGCAGGTGGATCTCTGTCAGTCTGAGGCCAGTCTGGTCTATCTAGTGAGTTCCAGGACAGTCAGGGCTACACTGTGAGACCCTGTCTCTAAACAAACAAAGAAACAAAGAAGGATAAAAAGTTTTAAGACTGTGTTTTTAGATATTTACAGCATAGAATTCACTGGCCTTAAAGTTGTTTTTAATCCAAAAATATAATACGGTTTTGGAAGTAACACAGTTCTTTTAATAGTTCTCTCATACATGTTTTGCAGCTTTTAATTTTTACTCACTTCTTACATTTATTTCATATGGGTTATTTTAGTTACATTTTTAAAAACACAGCCTACAGTCGTTTGACAACTACTGTTCCCAAGGCTATGCCAAGTAGTGTGAATTTGTCCAGGTGGCTTACAGCCGGTTTACCCATTTCCTCCCCACTGTTATGTAAGTTACTACCTTTCAAACTGTGTGCAAATAGCCCTGGACTAAGTTGCAGGAGTACAGCCTGATTGTAAACAGGAAATGAAGAACTTCCAAGAGACAAGTCTCAGGGGAGGGGCCTCCTGCCACTGGTAGCTCCTTACTCTAATTTCTGTTTGAATTTTAGATAAAAGTACTGAAAAGAAAAACTCGAAATTTGAACTCTACCTCTGACCTATGTTATGTATGACTAGGAAGTAGAAAGACTCCAATGGTACAGTAACCAACACTGACAACCTGTGTTCAGTATGGGAGTGTGGCTGATGAAGCACTCTCCAATGGGTTCAACCCAGAGACTGACTAATAATGCTAGCACTCAGAGGGTAAAATAGAAGCAGAGTCAATGGCATTCCTGTTCACTGTTGCCAAAAAAGCCCTGCTGTAAGGCAGAATTGTCTGTTGCTGCTGCATTCTGAACAAAGAACGTAACATCTGTTCCCTGCTGTGGGTTGAATAAATGTCCCCCAAAATCCTTATAGAAAAGTGCTGGTTTTCAGGGCATCAGTGATGAAAGGTAGTAGAGCATGTACAAAGAAGGTTTTGTGTGAAATCCTTAAGTCACTGAGGACATGGGAACATCTGACGGACTGCCACTTTGTGTCGGCCAATCTCAGTTGTCAACTTGACAGCATCTGGAATTGATTTCTTTTTATGTTTTCTGGCCACAATGTGAGAAGTTTCTGACCCCTGTGCTTTCTCCACCAATGCTATCCAGCATGCCACCAGAGGTGCAAGGCTAAAACATCACCCATTCTAGAGACTGAACCTCCAGGACAATGAGCTAAAATAAATCTTTTATTTATGTTATTTATCTCAGACATTTTGTTATGGTGAAATTCAACAAACAGCCCCCACACATTTTCCCGTTGTTTGCCCTCCCTATGTCAAAAAAAAATGTGATTTTGGTTAGAATTTAGACTCACTGAGATTCTACAGGGACTAATGGAACCTGAGTTGTTCACAGGGCTATTTCACTTGGAGATACAGGGATTGGCTTTAAGCATCTCTATTAATCAAGAGAAACAAAGCACCCACTGCTCACTGGAGGGGAAGGTATTATAACTTCCCATCGTGTGACTCTGTTTGAAGGCACTTTCTCAGACCATAGAATAACTCTTAGACTTCACTGGGGCACTTAAAATAACCAAGGTGAGAGTCGAAGATGCACTTGCGACTACTGGCAGCCTAAAGTCCTATAGCATCGTGCACACATGCTAACATTTTCTCTACAGTGGACATAGCCCTGTGATATTGTACCAGAAGAAAAGATATGGCTTCCAACTCTCTTAGACATTTTTTAAGCTTTCACCAGGGAGTTTATTGTTAACTTAATAGTCTCCAGATTCTTATAGTTTGAAAATACTACATTTAATAGTACTGGAGTATAAAGAGAAAAATAAAGATGTTCTTGAAAATTCCTCTTTAAATTGCCATTAAACCATCATGCTGTGCTCTGTTATTTCAGGAATCACATTCTGAAACTCAGTGAATAAAACAACAGAGATAATGACTTCTTAAGTCTTGCAGAGAGCAGAGTGGTCTTCATAAAGAAAATGCATTTGCATCTGGATATACACATAACAGACAACTTAATTATACACAGAGAGTTCTTCATCGTCTGGGTCTAACCATGTTGAGATGCCACATAAATTCAATATGCAAAAGCAATGTTTGAAATAAATACTAGTGAAAAATATGTCCCATTGCTGCAGCCTAGATATAAGACATTTTTATGTATAATCTCAAAGCAATAATAGGCAAATATATGTCAATGAGACAGATGATCGGGTCCTTGTGGAAAATATTTTTCAATAAAAATTTAAAATCACCACTTCAGTAAACCAGCATAATCCCTAACTAAACTCCGAATATCTTATGTACATATTTGACTTTTTATGTAACAAAGAGAGATCATTACAGAAAACTCCAGCCAAACAAAATGCAGAGTTCTAGACACTAGTGCTGACTGATCTATCTTCAACATAACTCCTGCACCTAAGGCTCAGGGATCATTGTAAAAGAAAAGGTGGAAAGGACTGACAAGAGCCAAAGGGTGAGGGAGTGTCTTGAGGTTGAGCCTCCTAGGAATCTCGGGACTCACACTCAGGAAGTCTCGTGAGCCTGACACATAAACACAACTACATAAGGAAGGCAGAAATAGCCTACTGTAGACGGGGTTGGGAGAACTCACAAGGTCTCAAGCCTCAAAGGACTGGGGAAATATGAACTGCTGAGAGAGGGTAAACAGTCCTCCTCAAGGAAGAGAATATTAATTGACTCTCCAATACCAAACAATCGGCTGTCAGACGATACAATTACAAGTAACATTATAAAGACTGAAGTTTGTGTTTATGTATTTAGGAGTGTGTGTGTGTGTGTGTGTGTGTGTGTGTGTGTGTGTGTGTGCGCGCGTGTGTGTGTGTAAAAATAATTAGTGAAAAAAGAGACCATGAATTTAAATTTGAAAGAGAATAAGGTAGGGTATATGAGGTGGGGAGAAAGAGGAGAAATGATGTAATTATATTATGATCTCAAAAATAAAGGAAATAAAATTATTCTTCATACCAATACAGACAGGAGATCAATTTTTTTAAACACACCTTAAAATGCAGTTACTAATACCATTTTGGGTTGTGCTTTTAACATAGCAATTTTATCTGAAACTGTAACAGTCACCTAGGGGAAGATAACTGTAGATAAGCACCAACCGGACCCTCCAGAGCTCCCAGGGACTAAACCACCAACCAAAGAGTACACATGGAGCGACCCATGGCTCCAGCCACATAGGTAGCATAGGATGGCCTTATTGGACACCAATGGGAAGAGAGGCCCTTGCTCTTGTGAAGGCTCGATGCCCCCATGGAATGCCAGGGCAGGGAGGTGGGAGTGGGTGGGTAGGTGGAAGAACACCCTCATAGAAGTAGGGGTGGGAGGGATGGGATAGGAGTTACTGGAGGAGAAACTGAGAAAGGGGATAACATTTGAAATGTAAATAAATAAAATATCCAATATAAAAAGAAAAAGGAAAATGAATGACCTTCCATGTTTTATTTTCATTCTTCACTTGATTTTTTTAAATCAATTATAAACATTTTCTAAATTAAATAATTGTTAGTATTTCTTAAATTTCTTTACCTACCTTGTTTTCTGCTTACCAGAAGCTTGCTTTGTCTAATAGTATTTTGATATATGTATTCAGTAAGGAATAAGTCTGTACAGAATCCTAAAACATGTGTCACGTTATGTGGGTTCTTGGAATCTAAACTCAGATGTTTAAGTTTTCACTGTGTGTGTTTTACCAACTCAGTCCTTTCTCCAGCTCTAACCTACATTTCTAACGGGGCTGTAGGTAATGACAAAAGAACTTACATTGGACTTTGACAAGAAAAGCCCTCCATGAAGGGAAATCCTTCCAAGAAGAGCTCATGTTTCAATTAACATCTTGCCTAGTGAAGTAAGATTAAAGTGCTCCAAGCAGAGTAGTATATTTTGAAAAACACAAATAACGGTTCTGGTCAGTTGATAACTAGAATGTTAAGAAAGCTGACTCTTTGCTAGTGAATAACATATGAATGACTAACTTATTCTAGATACCCTTCCCGTTTTTGCTATAGTTGCATAAGAAACCATGGAGATCTAAATTGCCAGGTTCCTAGGGAAAAGTAACTGACATTGGTCACAATAAATTAATTGTCCTGTGAGTAATTCAGGAGGGCCCCAAATCTAACCTCTGAACCACCAATGAACTCTTCTGATGAACTTGGTTAAAAAAAAGAACACATAGTTGACAGTGCTCTAGTACTTCATTACACATAGGCTTCGTGGCCGATCAGAATGGCGAAGATCAAAAACTCAGGTGACAGCAGATGCTGGCGAGGATGTGGAGAAAGAGGAACACTCCTCCATTGTCGGTGGGATTGCAGACTGGTACAACCATTCTGAAATCAGTCTGGAGGTTCCTCAGAAAATTGGACATTGAACTGCCTGAGGACCAGCTATACCTCTTTGGGCATATACCCAAAAGATGCCCCAACATATAACAAAAGACACATGCTCCACTATGTTCAGCTTGCCTTATTTATAATAGCCAGAAGCTGGAAAGAACCCAGATGCCTTCAACAGAGGAATGGATACAGAAAAATGGTACATCTACACAATGGAATATTACTCAGCTATCAAAAACAATGACTTTTAAATTCATAGGCAAATGGATGGAACTGGAAAATAGCATCCTGAGTGAGGTAACCCAATCACAGAAAAACACACATGGTATGTACTCATTGATAAGTGGATATTAGCCCAAATTCTCAAATTACCCTAAATGCACAGAACACATGAAACTCAAGAAGGATGACCAAAATGCGAATGCTTCACTCCTTCTTTAAAAGGGGAATAAGAATACCCTTGGCAGGGAATAGGGAGGCAAAGATTAAAACAGAGACAGAAGGAACACCCATTCAGAGCCTGCCCCACATGTGGCTCATACATATACAGTCACCAAATTAGATAAGATAGATGAAGCAAAGAAGTGCAGGCTGACAGGAACCGGATGTAGATCTCTCCTGGGAGACACAGCCAGAATACAGCAAATACATAGTCGAATGCCAGCAGCAAACCACTGAACTGAGAACGGGACCCCCGTTGAAGGAATCAGAGAAAGAACTGGAAGAGCTTGAAGGGGCTTGAGACCCCATATGAACAACAATGCCAAGCAACCAGAGCTTCCAGGGACTAAGCCACTACCCAAAGACTACACATGGACTGACCCCGGGCCCCAACCGCATAGGTAACAATGAATATCCTAGTAAGAGCACCAGTGGAAGGGAAGCCCTTGGTCTGCCAAGACTGAACCCCAGTGAGCAGGATTGTTGTGGAAGGGGGTAATAAATGGAAGGATGGGGAAGGAACAGCCATAGAGAAGGGGAGGGGGAGGGGCTAGGGGAATGTGGCCGGGAAACCGGGAAAGGGAATAACAATCGAAATGTAAATAAGAAATACCCAAGTTAATAAAGATGGAGAAAAAAAAAAGATTTGCTCTTATTCCAACATGGCTGTATAGCACCTAACTCCTGTTGATTGTTCCTATTTTCAACAAAATCTTAAGAGTCATCAACAGAGTTTTATTGCTGAATATCGTATCTGTAAGACAATGGCCAAATGTTCTGTGTATGATACAGAACAAACTAAGACTGAATGTGGCTCGAAAAAAATTAAACTATATTGAAGTAGCGGTTCTAATTAAGAATCTACTAGATTCCTCCTAAATCGGAGTCTTCCACTACCATATGTTTGCCAGAATTCACATAAAGAGCCAGATAATGGTAGCATGCAATTGAAATTCTAGTGCCAAAGAGGTAAAAAGAGATTTGTTTGTCTCTGATGTTTTATGGTTACCCAGCCTAGCAAATTGGTAAACCCTGGGTATAAGTGAGAGACCCTATCTCAAAAGTAAGCCAGGATAGATGGCACCTTAAGTGATCGATAGCCATCACTTGAACACACATCACTCATACACATATACTAATATATATTTCTAAGCCCTTTTCTTAGAAGTGCTGCTTAGCAATTCTGCAAATACCAATACATAAGTAATAAGTGCCAGAGATAAGCTTGTCAATGTTGCTTTTTTCTCATTTATTTACTTAATCACTTTACATCCTGATCATAGCCCCTGCCTCTCCTCCCACTACCCCTCAACAGCTCCTCCCCGAAACCCACACCATCTTCTCCTCTGAGGAGGAAGAGCACCACCCCCCATCAACCCACCGTGGCATATCAAGTCACTGTAGGACTAGGCATTTCCTCTCCCAATGGGGACAGACAAGGCAGCTAGTTAGAGGAACAGGATCCACAGGCAGGCACAAGAATCAGGGATTACCTGCACTCCATTTGTTGGGGGACCTGCATAAAGACCAAGCCGTACATCTGCTACATATATGGGAAGAGCCTAGGTCTAGCCCATGCTTGATCTTGGTTGGTGGTTCAGTCTCTGGGAGTTTCCAAGGGTCCAGTTGAGTTGACACTGGTGGACTTCTTGTGGAATTCCTATCCCCTTTTGGTCCCTCAATCCTTCACGCAACTCTTCCAAAGACTCCCAACCTCCATCTAATGTTTAGCTGTGGTTCTCTGCATCTGTTTCTATCTGTTGCTTGGTAGAGCCTCTCAGAGGACATTTATGCTAGGCTCCTATCTGCAACCGTAACAGAGCATGATTAATAGTGTCAGAGATTGGTTCTTGCCCATGAGATGGGTCTCAATTTGGGCCAGTCAGTGGATGGCCATTCCCTCAGTCTCACCTCCATCTTTGTCCCTGCACTTCTTGTAGGCAGGACAAATTTAGGTTGAAAGTTTTTGTGGTTGAGTTAGTTTCTTTATCTCTCAACTAGGAGTCCTGCCTGGCTACAGAAGATGGACACTTCAGGGTTCTACATTTCCTACTGCTAGGAATTTTAGCTAAAGTAACACCATAGACTCCCTGGGGCCTCCTCCAAGCCTCCCCCAGTTCCAGGCCTCTGGTAAGTCCTAGAGATGACCCCTACCCCTAGCTGCCACATATTTCCATTCATTCTCTGGGCCCTCTCTTCCCAACTCTCCCTATACCTGATCCCCACCTCCCTCCCTACTCCCTATTCCCTACATTCCCTCCATCCATTCACCTCCAATATCTATTTATTTCCCCTTCAGAGTGAGATTCAAGCATCTTCCATTGGACCCTCCTTGTTATTTGGCTTCTCTGCGTCTGTGGACTGTCATCCTGTTCTTTATGGCTAATATCCACATACCATGTATGTCCTTTTAGGTCTGGGTTACCTCAACCAGTATGATATTTTCTAATTCCATCCATTTGCCTACAAAATTCATAATACCCTTCATTTTAATAGCTGACTATTAATCCATTGTGTAAATGAACCACATTTTTGAAAATACAGTCTTCAGCTGAGGGACTTTTGGGTTATTTCTAGTTTCTGGCTATTATAAATAAAATTGCTATGAACATAGTGGAGCACATGTCCTCGTAGTATGGTAGAGCATCATTTGAGTATATACCAGGAGTAGTATAGCTGGGTCTGGAGTTAAAACTATTACCAATTTTTTTTTTGAGGAATGGCCAAATTAATTTCCAGAATAGTTGTACAGGTTCACACTCCCACCAGCAATGGAGGAGGGTTCCCCTTGTTACACATCCCAGCCAGCATGTGCTGTCACCTGAGTTTATGATCTTAGCCACTCTGATGGGTATAAGATGGCGTCTCAGAGTTCTTTTGCTTTGTATTTTCCTGACGACTAAGGACACTGAACATTTTCTTTTTTCCTTTTTGTTATTTTATTTTTCACTTTATACTTTATAATAATTATGTATATAATTATTACACTCATTTTGAATGTTTAAACTAATACATGAAAAGTCAAGGAAAAGATAAAATTAACTCAAAACCCTACTATTCATGCTATAAACCAATGTTTCTCAAGTTTCCTGATGCTATGACCTTTTAAAATAAACCCTGAACTTGCCCTATCTCATCTGACACTGAACATTTCTACAAGTACTTCTCAGCCATTAGAGATTCCTCTGTTGAGAATTTTCTATTTAACTCCATCACCCATTTTTTGATTGGGTTATTTAGGTTGTGTCTAACTTCTTGAGTTCATTGTAAATTTTGGATATTAGCCTTCTGTCAGATGTAGGATTCATGAAGATCTTTTCCCATTCTTTAGGCTGCCATTTTGTTCTATTGATAGTGCCTTACAGAAACTTTTAAGTTTCATGAGGTCTCACTTATTAATTGTTGAACTTAGTGCTGAAACTATAGGTGTTCTATTCAAGAAGTTGTCTCCAATGCATTCATGGCTATTCCTCACTTTCTGTTCTATTGTATGTATTATGTCCATTTTTTTACATTGAAGTTTAGATGACTTGGACTTGAGTCTTGTCCAGGGTGATAAATATGGATCTATTTGCATTCTTCTACATACAGACACCCAGTTAGAACAGCACCAGTTGTTGAAGATGCATTTTTTCTAGTGTATGGGTTTGGATTATGTAAACCAAAATCAAGTGTCCATTGGTGTGTGAGTCTATTTCTGGGTCTTTAATTCCATCTATCAACCTGTCTGTTTCTGTGCCAAAACCATGAGGTTTTTATTACTATTTCTTGGTAGTACAACTTGAAGTGAGGGATGGTGTTACCTCCAGAAATTCATTTATTGTACAGGAATGTTTTAATCATCCTGGGCCTTTTGTTTCTAGAGTTGACAATTGTATTTTTCAAGGTCTATAAAGATTTTGATGGTAATTGCATTGAATCTGTAGATTGCTTTTGGCAAGATGGCCATTTTAAAAATGTTAATCCTACCAATCCATAAGCATGGGAGATCTTTCCATCTTTTCATATCTTCAGTTTTTTTCTTGTCATACAGGTATTTCATTTGCATGGTTAGAGTTACAACAAGATATTTTATATTATTTGAAGCTAATATAAGGGTGTTATTTCCCTCTTTTCTGAGACCATTTGTTGTTTGTATAAATGAGGGATACTGACTCTTCTGAATTAATTTTGTATCCAGCCAGTGTTTATTAGCTGTAGGAGTCCTCTGGTACAATTTCGGGGGTCACTTATGTATATTATCATATTATCTGTAAGTAGTAATACTTTGACTTCTTCCTTTCCTGTCTCTATCCCGTTTGTCTTCTTTAGTTGTTTTGTCACTCCAGCTAGGACTTCAAGTACTATATTGAAGATAGGGAGAGAGTAGGCAGGCTTGTTTTGTCCCTGATTTTAGTGGAATTTCTTTAAGTTTTTGTCCATTTAACTTAATGTTGACTATTGGCTTGCTATATGCTGCCTTTATTATGTTTAAGCATATACATTGTATCCCTGATCTCTCTAAGACTTTAAAGAGGAAGAGGTGTGGGATTTTTTTTCCAAAGACCTTTTCAGCATTTAATGAGACAATCATATGGATTTTTTTTCTTTTAGTTTGTTTATACAGTGGATTATGTTAATGGGTTTTCTTATGTTGAACCATCCCTGAATCTCTGGGATGATCACAGTGGATGATGCTTTTGATGTGTTCTTGGATTCAGTTTGTGAGAATTTTATTGAGTGGTTTTTGCATCAATGTTCATAAGGGAAATTGATCTGAAATTCTCATTCTTTGCTGAATCTTTGTATGGTTTAGTTATCAGCTTGACTGTGGCCTCATAGAATGAGTTTAGCAATGTTTCTTTTGTTTCTATTTTGTGGAATAGTTAGAGGAGTATTGGTATTAACTCTTCTTTCAAAGTCTGGTAGAATTTTGCACTAAAACTATCTGGCCCTTGAAGTGGAAATTTCTGGTTGTATCATGTGATGCAAACTCACATGATGTTTTGATAAAGCATACTCACATGATGTTTTGCTGAAGCAAGATCCCTGAGAGGGCATATGATGTTTGGAGTGAGTATATATAGGACCAAACAGACAGAGACAGGGTGCATGCATAGATAGCTGTGCAATACTTTGTTGGCCTCACTACTCCACTGATCTTTACTTCAAAGCAAGGCAGAAACCTGGTATTCTGGCTGGTCCTGGTCACTCTCAGTGACTCATGCCAATTTACTGAATCCAGTTTCTGCTGGATCATGCTGCCACTGCTGATTCATGTTTGGTGATATTTTTAAACTAGACTGTTGGTATCCTGACACTGCTGAGCTGGACTCCATTGTATGCTAACAATGGAGACTAGAATCACCACAGAGAACTACTTCTAAACAGATCCATATCCCCTAATTCTCCACTACCTTTGGACAATGGGCTAGCAGGGGGTGTCAAAGCATTCAAGAACAGTCCCTGAGTTTTATGTTTGTTTTGGGGGGAGGATTTTAATGACATCTTCTGTTTCCTTGGGGGTTATAGGACGATTTAAATAGTTTATCTAATCTTGATTTAACTTTAGTAAGTGGTATCTATCTAGAAAATCATCCATTTCGTTTGATTTTCCAGTTTTGTGGAGTGTAGGCTTTTGAAATAAAGCCTAATGATGCTTTGAATTTCTTTTGTTTCTGTTGTTTTGTCTCCCTTTTCATTTCTGATTTGTTAATTTGAACATTATCTCTCTGTCTTTTAGTCAGTTTGACTAAGGATTTATATATCTGGCTGATTTTCTCAAAAAACAGGTCTTGGTTTATATGATCCTTTGTATTGTTCTCTTTGTTTCCAGCCCTGAGTTTGACTATTTCCTGCCTCCTACTCTTCTAGAGTGTGTTTGCTTCCTTTTGTTCTAGAGAACTTTCAGGTGTACTTTAAATTGCTGGTATGAGAATTCTCCAATTTTGTTATGAAGGCACTTACTACTACGAGCTGTCCTCTTTGCACTGCTTTCATTGTGTCCTATAAAATTGGGTATGTTGTGCCTTCATTTGCATTGAATTCTAGAAGGTTTCTAATTTCTTTATTTCTTCGCTGACCCAGTAATCATTGTAAAGTTTCCATGAGTTTCTAGACTTTCTACTGTTTCTGTTGTTGCTAAAGTCCATCTTTAAGCCATGGTGGTCTGATATTTCAATTTTCTTGTATCTCTAGAGGCCTATTTTGTGACTGAATATATGATCAGTTTTGAAGAAGGTTCCATGAAGTGCTGAAAAGAAGGTACACTCTTTGTGTTTAGGTGAAATGTTCATTAGATATTTGTTAGGTTTGTTTGATTAATAACATTGGTTAGTTTCATTATCTCTCTCTCTCCTTAGTTTCTTCCTGGATGACCTTTCCATTTGGTGAAAGATGAACGTTGAAGTCTCCCACTATTATTGTGTGAGGTTCAATGTGTGATTTAAAATTTAGTAAAGCTTCTTTTACAAATGTGGCTGCCCTTTCATTTGAGGCATAGTTGTTTAGAATTAAGAAGTCCTCTTGTTGGATTTCTCTTTTGATGGGTATAAAGTGTCCTTCCCCATCTCTTTTGATTAGTTTTGGTTGAAAGTCTATTTTATTGGCTATTAAAATGGCTACTCCAGCTTGCTTCTTGAGTCTGTTTGCTTAGAAAATCTTTTTCCAGCCTTTTACTCTGAGGTAGTGTCTATCTTTGTTTCTGAGGTGTGTTTCTTATATGCAGCAGAATGATGGATCCTCTAATGCATCCATGATGTTAACCTATGTCTTTTTTAGGAGGAATTGACTTCATTAATATTGAGAGATATTAATGACCAATGATTTTTAATTACTGGTATTTTGCTGTTGATTGTGTTAATTTGTGTGTGTGTGTGTGTGTGTGTGTGTGTGTGTGCATGTGCATGCATGAGTGCATGCATGCATGTGGAGAGAGAGAGAGAAGAGAGAGAGACACAGAGAGAGAGAGAGACAGAGAGACAGAGACAGAGACAGAGAGAGAGAGAGAAACAGAGAGAGAGAGACAGAGAGACAGAGAGAAAGAGATTGATTCTCTTTTTTATTTTCCTGGTATGAAAATAATTATTTCTTGTGTTTTGTTATCTTTCCTATATCGAAGTTTTCCTTCTAGTATCCTCTGAAGGACTGGATTAGTTGAAAGATATTGCTTAAATTTGATTTTGTAATGGAATATCTTGGGTTTTTTTTCATCTAAAGTGATAGCTTGGTATAGTAGTCTTTGGTTGCATCTGTGATCTCTTAAAACTGTAAAACATCTACTCAGGCCCTTGTGCCTTTTAAAGTCTCTGTTGTGAAATCTGGTGTAATTTTAATATGTCTGCCATGATATATTACTTGGCCTTTTCCCCTTATGGCTTTTAATGTTTTTTTTGTTGTTGCTATTCTATATATTTAGTGTTTTTATTCTGGGAGGGATATATGAATAGGAAGATTTTTTTTGGTCCTATCTATTTGGTGCTCTGTAAGTTTCTTGTATGTTTATGACCATCTCTTGCTTGGGTTAGGGAAATTTTCTTCTATGATTTTGTTTAAAATATTTTCTGGGCATTTGAGCTTGGAATCTTCTCCTTCTTCTATTCCTATTATTCTCAGGTTTGATCTTTACATAGTGTCCCAAATTTCCTGGATGTTTCATGTTAGAAGCGTCTTAGATTTAGCATTTTCTTCTGTTGTATCTTCTATGCCTATGATTCTCTCTTCTATCTCTTGTATTTTGTTGATGATGCTTGCATCTGTATTTTCTGTTTTTCATCTCCAGGATTGCCTCAGTTGGTGTTTTCTTTATTGCTTTTTCCCATTTTCAAGTATTGAGCAGTTTTATTCATTTCCTTTACCTGTTTGATTGTATTTTCCTGTATTTCTTTGTATGTATTCATTTCCTCTTTAAGAACCTCTACCTGTTTGCATCTTCCTATATTTCTTTAAGAGGTTTATTCATTTCATCTTTAAAGTGTTCATAATATTAGATTTAAATCACCTTCTTGTGGTTCAGATGTGTTAGGGTATCCAGGTCTTACTATCGCATAATTGCTAGGAACTGGTGGTGTCATATCTCCCTAGCTTTTGTTGATTGTTCTTACCCTGGCCTTTAGCCATCTGATTGCTCCTAGTGTTGGAAGGCCTGATAGTCTCTGATGGCAGCAGACCTCTGGGACCAGTACAGCTGGTTGTCCCCAGTGGCAGTAGGCTTACAGGGATTTAAGCAGATCTGGTAGTCCCTTGTGGCTTCAGACCTTTGGTTTCACAGGTGGTAGCAGGCCTCCAGGGATAGAGGCATAACTGTGACCTGGAAAATGGAGTGCAGAGAGGACAGAGAACTCATTGCTGCTGAGTTTGCCTGGAGGGGCCAGCAGGTAGGGAATTAGGATGGGGTCTCATGTGGCTCTAGCCCTCTGGCATTGCAGGTAGAGATGAGGACCAGAAGGAGGAGCACACAAGGAAGACTTCATGGTTACTGGGCTTGCCAGACGACCCAACTGGTAGGGACTTGGGGATTGAAGATACTACCTAGTTGTTCCAGGTGGTCATAGGCCTTCAGGGATATAGGTAAACTGTGGTCCAGAAATGCAGAGCAGAGGGTACAGGGCAGAATCCATTGCTTCTGGGTTTACCCAGAGGGGCTGGCAAATAGAGAATTGGGGTAGGGGTCTCACTTGGTGGTCTCTGATGGCTGCAGTTCTCTGGGATTGCTGGTAGAGGTATGAACCCCAAGTTGCTTTTGGTCACTGTATTTTTCATAGCAATAGAAACTAAACTAGGACATACATGCTGATAAAAATAAGCTTTCTATATCTAGAGCTACACTGTTGCGAAGACTCTATGATTACCATAGTTATGTTAGGCTGTATTTAATACTGATTATAAATATCATGTTTCTAAAAGGGAGGAACTCCCAACTATGCATAACATAGAGCAAAGTCCCACACTGGGATTAAGCAATAGCTACATGGAATCTCAAACCAGACTCAAAAATTCTACAAGCAGGAAAAATTCAGGCTGAATTGCTATATAACCCTATGAAATATTAATACTTATAAAATACTGCTTTAATATACACCAAGATATTCCTACAGGTTAGGGCAGGATGGAATGTCAGTTGATTTAGATTTATCTGTGTGGAGGGATAATGAATGGGAAATTTTAGATGACTTCAGACACAGCTTTTACTTAAATATTGACTGAAGGAAGATAAACAGATGCCTGCAGGATGACCTGTGACACACTGCCACACAGACTGGACAGACAAGGTGCATAAGGTGATCAGCACATTCCTTCTAGATGCTTGTGTTTGTCATTTTTCCAAAGTGACTGGAACTCTGCTACAGTTATCCCTACACAGTTTTAGTCTGCTTAGGTATGGACCTTGAATTCCTGATCTTTTCAAGACTTTTACCATGAAGAGGTGCTTTCTCAGCATCTAATGAGATGGTCATGAAGGTTTTTTTTTCTTTGAGCTTGTTTATATAGTAGATTACGTTGGTGGATTTTCATATATTGAACCATCCCTGCATCCTGGGATGAAGCCTACTTGATCATGATAGATGATCATTTTGATGTGTTCTTGGATTTGGTTTGTGAGCACTTTATTGAGTACTTTTGCATTGATATTTATAAGAGAAATTGATTTGAAGTTCTCTTTCTTTTTGGGGTCTTTGTGTGATATAGGTATGAGTGTAATTATGGCTTCATAGAGCAAATTTGGAGTGTTCCTTCAGTTTCTATTTTGTGGAATAGTTTGAAGAGTATTGGTATTCATACTGTCCATTTGATTCTCAGACTTATTATAGGTCAGCTTCAACTCAAAACTTCATCTTCCCAAATTACTGCTTTAACAGGAAATAATGAGAATCCATTATTAAATATAAATATCTTGACATCTTCAGAATAAGTAATTATACCTACTGTAATAAAAAATAAACAAAACAATTTTTTTAAAAATCTGATCAAAAACAGTCTTCATTTAAAAGCTGCTGGCACAATACTTAACCACCTAACATTAATCCCTGCAGTGTTCCATATGGTAAAGGAGTGCACTGACTACCACAAATTGTCCTCTGAAATATGGATCTCTCCTCTCCCTTTTTCTCTCTCTCTCTCTCTCTCTCTCTCTCTCTCTCACACACTCTCACACACACACACACACACACACACACACACTAAAAAGATTAAAATTTTCAACAAAAAAATATTTTAAGTAAGTGAGTCTATTCACTAAATCCCAGAGAGTTAGAAAGACATGTCTATATACAGTGAAAAAAAAACTCAGTTAAATTTCAAGATATTTGCATAAAGTAACCCTGCCTACTTTATTCCAAGATAAAAAATTAAATAACACTTTTAGATGAAATGCCATTATGATGTAGTGTTGCACGACACTATTCCTGAGGAAATGTTAATACATATGGACTCACCCCAAATAGGAAGGAATGACAGATCAAAGGATACCCCCAAAGTCCAATCTGATGAACTAATGAGTTTATTGGAATTACTTGCAGGAATATGGATAGAGATGACTCAGAGACATTTGTATCAATAAAATTTCACATGTATGTGTGTGTGTGTGTGTGTGTGTGTGTGTGTGTGTGTGTGTGTGTGTGTGTGTGTAAGGCTCAACAGATTTGATTTCCGAGAGTAATGAGGCAGCTCTGTTGGTATGAGACAGTACTAGACAGCTGGACTGGTGTAATAGTGTCTGTCAGAAGTCAATTATTGCTTGACTCACCCAGCCTGTGACCTGCTTTTCACCTCCTGAAGTGAAGGAAGTACTTCTCCTTACAGAGCATCCTGAACATAGTCGAGTGGGTATGAGATGCCCACAAACTCTGGGAAAGACATGACAATCACATCTCTGAACAACTCACCCAAAGCTCTCAAGATGCTCTCACTTTGTCTTCATCCCTACGTCAGTTATATAACTAAGTGCCTCATGTTCCACTTCCTCGTTGCTCAATGGGAAGAGTGCCTGTCCACTGTGTGTTCGGGTTACCATAGAGACAAGTGAGGTAATGTACAGAGAGCACAACTTCAAAGTATTTCCTTTGCATATTTTTTTCTGCTAAACACTAACATTATTTGAAATCTAAGCCTTTGTTTCGATGTAGATATATTTCCCCTGTGTTCTCCTTGTAACTAATGTGTCAAACATCCTACTTGTGGTGTACATTGCTCCCTTTACTTCATTTTTTTAAATCTGTGATACAGAAACAATAGCCACAGTACCCACCATTAGAGCTGCCCCATCATTTCTTACTATTAAATACCCAAAGAGGGGAAAAGAAAGGCTCTTCGGAGACACTCTACAATTACACAAGAATACAGAGGCAAAATGTTTCCCTGTATGACTGCCTTAAAGCAGGGTTACCAGAGAAAATGCAATTAAAGCACAGTGGTTTGTCTTCTGATTGCAAAAGATCCCCCCAGGCAACTTTTACCTGAAGTTTCATAAGCAAAAATATTTTCACCGTATTTTGTGAATATTTGAAGTAATGGCTGGTTTCCAAACCTGCCACATTTACTGAGTGAGTCAGCGCAGATTAACAAATGCTGTCACACCTTCCAAATCTCCCTCCTCCTGCTTATTGAGTAGGCAGTCGTTTTCATCACAAGCATACACAAACCTCAAGAATGCCTAGGAATTTATAATAAGCTTCTCTCGACGAGAATTGCTAGAGAGAAACTGTGTCGGTAGAGGCTAATTGGCGGCTTGTAACTTGAGTGATGTGCAGAGGAGTTTGAATGTTGCAGGTACAGAGCCTAATTGTAACTTACCTGGCCCATGCTCAGCTCCCTAAAGAGCTATCTCTGTACCAAATCTAATATCCTGTGACAGGAACTAAAAGCTTCTTGGAATGCATTTACTTAACAGAACCATATTCTACACCAATCAAAAGGCTAAGGCTGTTGCTATCAGGAAGCATCCAAGGCCTATGACTAAGATTTCACTCTGGGCACTTTTACCTGCCTTTCTCATGTTCCCACAAATGGATTTCAAAAATATTTTGATTTTACGGTTTTTGTTTTGTTACTGTATACCTTCAGGAAGCTATTTGCATATTGAAACATGTAATTTAGGATAACCTAAACCTGTTTTCCCAGGACACGGTCACTCATAATTGGTTCCAGAATAAACTCTTTTCTGAGGTGAGAATGATGCTTTTACATCAATTCCTAAAGCCATTCCTTTAGAAAAAGAAGAGAAAAAGAATCTTAAAATTTACACCCTCCTATAAAACAAAGTGGAAATTTCCATCTTATACTCTGATGTTTATTTATTTATTTGTTTTGCTTTTTGGGTTTTTTTCCCCCAAAGGAAAAAGAGCCTTGTGAGCAAAAGGAAGATGACATGGGTAGCGAAGAATATCGCATAATGTGAAGCACACCTCATTTCTAGCTTTCTTCTTACAGCCACCTGCCTCTGAGAGAGACCACTAAATCACACCTTCCCATGTGTCGTCCGCAGTCATGCTCTCTGTGAGCATAGATAGACAGACAGACAGAGGTCATAAACCTAATGGTTAACTCACCCTTTGTTAACATTAAACCTCAGCTCTGAGAATCTGGGAGGGAGAGGCTTTTTCCAGAAGGAATTTGGAGAAATTGCTTTCCATTGTTAAAAGTGTAAGAAAAAAAAAGTAATGAGAACAAATGGCCAGACTATTTTTATATGTGATGAAAAATGTGTTTTAGCCAGGATTTGTAACATCAGTCACTCCCTTTGAAAGCGAGTTTCCACCCTCTGATGGAGCTCCATTATTTAGAACTGAGTCAATCTAACCGTGATGGCTTTGGAATGCCACGGGCTTTGTGAAGAGGCGCAGCCTGGGCATCCAGCACTTTCCTGGTACTAACGTCCTGGAGGAGGGCCATCCCAGGTACACCTGGTGACGTCACAAACAGGAAGATCATTTCCAATCCCATTAAGGAAAGAAAGGGGCTTTACCTTGTCAGAAGGAGGAGTCAGACGAGCAGATTGACTGAAAGCTTCCTAGGAGGCAATTACTTCAAAGTGAGTCACGCATATTCCTAGGAACAGATGAGGGCCTCAGGAAGTGCCACTCACACTTCTAGTGCCACAGGAGCCACACAAAGGGTTCCTGAACCCCTGTATTCAGTTGATCGCCAAACAGGTGACTAAACACTTCACGATCATTTCTTCCCTTCTCTCCTTTTATAGTATCATTAATTCTGTAAATACCTAAGTACTTATGCTTGAAAATGCTGTACTAGGATTCTGATAGATAATGATAACCAGAGAAGGAAAAGAAATCCTAAAGTCTTGAGCCTCATAGAAAAATTAGAAAAAATAACTGAGAAATGTGCTAACAAGAAAACAGGCCCCTGAGCAGACAGGGGAGGTCCTATTCAAGGATGTTCTGTCATCAGTCAGAGCTCTTGGTGGTCCCCTAAGAATGTGATTTACAATGGAGGAGGTAAAGAAAGGACTGAAGGAGCTGAAGGGATTTGCAACCTCATAGGAAGAACAACAATATCAACCAACCAGACCTCACCAGAGTTCCCAGGGACTAAACCCCCAACCAAAGAGTACACATGGAGGGACCCATGGCTCCAGCTGCATATGTAGCAGAGGATGGCCTTGTCAGGGATCAATGGGAAGAAAAGCCCTTGGTCCTGTGAAGGCTTCTTTCCCCAGTATACGGGAATGCCAGGGTGGGAGTGGGTGGGTGGAAGGGGGAGCATCTTCATAGAAGCAGGGGGAGGGGGGATGGGAGAGGGGAGAACTTGGAAAGGGGATAACATTTGAAATGTAAATACATAAATTATCCGGTAAAAATTTGTTAAAAATGTGAGTTACAGTCCTATAGGCAGAAAGAGTTGGCCTAGGGAAAGACTTAGGATTATCAGTATCTTCTGGAATCCGAGTCACTGTCACTGACCAAAATAAATGAAAAAAAAAAAAAAACCCTAACTAACAAACAAAAAGACAATACAACTCATGTTTGAGTAATACGCTAGGGTTTCTCTAGTTTCCAAAGTATACCTCCATTATTACCTGGACATCTGTTTGGGATCCACATTGCTAATGAAGCAGAAGCTCAGAAGAAGAGAGAAGCAGTCAGCAATCTATATGGTAAGGAACATGAAAGCTGATCCTGATGTCCACTAAAACATGTCTACCTGATACAGAGTGTTTAGCCACACGGACCACCGAGCATACCATCCATAGCTAATCTCGCTTCAAGTGTCCTGTGTTGATTACACTTTAGACTCCAAGAACTTGAGAGACACAATATAGATACATGGCTTACTAATGACTTCATAATAAGTGAATATTAAAATCTAGCTCACATAGTATTGGGTTAAGTTAGCTACATTATTAAGATTGGTTTTATCTGTATTTATTTATTTAAAGGTGGCTGCTGAAAATAATCTCAATTATACATGCAATTAGTATTATATTTCTCCTGGGCAGTATTGCACTAAACTTTGAGAAATATGGCCATAGAACAGCGGTTCTCAACTGGGGCATTTTGGTCCTGAATAGACATCTGATAATCTTTGGTAATTTTTGGCTTTCCCAGTGTGGGCAATTGTCCTTTCGGCATCTAGTAAGCAGAAACTAGGGATGCTATAAACGTTCTGTAAAGATCACGAAAGCTCCTCATAAGAAAGAATGCTCACTCCGCAGTTTGTAGGTTAGCAATCTGCTCTATTACACTGGTTCTGCCCACTAGACTCATCTAGACAGAATTGAAGATACTGACTTCCTCAGCCCACCTCCAGACCAACTAAGTCTCTGGTACGGAGGCCATGCCGGTTGTTCATCTTGATTTGGTATGGTTCCTTGTGAATTGTAATGTGCCGACGGAGTGAAGATGTCTGTAGGAACAGATGGAAACTTCTCATTCATGTAAGCCCTATACTGTCAGCACCCCTCACCCTCGTGCTGACCTGAGAATGGACATTTCAAACACAGCTCCAGGCGATGCTGAAGCCATGTATCTGGAATCTTTGGGATTATGTCCTACCATTCAACAGAATACTACAAATCCCTCCTCTCCAGCAGGAGGGTACCCCACAGACCTGACTGCCACTCCCTGCCTGAGAGAGGATAGTCCCTACATATAAGCTCTTTAGCCAAAACCTGGGGCCCTGTCAAAGTGACTTCCCTAATTTAGCTGAGGCAGAAGTAGCTCTTTCACTGAGGCAGGGCACATAAAGAAGTGGTTAAAGAGGTCAAATCCTCACGAAAAATTTTCCTGCCTATTCTGCAGGTGGGAACAGAAACTCTCAGATAGTGAATCATTTTAGTGGAACCTGTTTAATTTGACTATTTAATTCCTTTTAATATCCAGTTTAGAACACTTCAAAATAAGCTTGTACAGATGATAAAATGACATTTTATAAACAGACGAAGGTGTTCTCTTTCTCTCTCTCTCTCTCCCCCTCCCTCTCTCTCTCTCTTTCTGTCTCTCTCTCTCTGTCTCTCTATCTCTCTCTCTGTCTCTCTGTCTCTCTGTCTCTCTGTCTCTCTCTCTGTCTCTCTGTCACACACACACTCTCACACACACACACACACACACACACACACACACACACACCACACACACACACACACACACCTACTAATCTTGCTGTAACTCACACTGACTTGGCCCTAAGCAGCGCTTAGGCATTTTCGCTTAGACTCATTCCTTGAAATTTTCTGTCTAGATATTCCTGTCCCCTGGTTTTGCTCAAATGTCACCTTCTTCCTTATATGACTGCCTGCTTTTCTCATGCCTTTTCTCCTGTCCCACTGGATCGTTTGATTGTCTTAGTCACAGCGGATTACTCATTTTAATAATATCGCCAAACTTGTGTTGTCTGTTCTTTGCTTTGTTTACTGAAATTTCTCAAATGTCTAAAAATGACGCCTGATAAATAGTAGCAATATATAATAGATATTTGCTGTTTGAGTCTTTCTTTAAATCCAAAGCACTTTCTATTTTTTCAAAGCTAAATTACTTTCGTGAAAATTATTTTCAAAATTCTATTTTGGCGTTTCTATCCTTCTTGCACTCTGAGCAAATCATCAGCAGGTTTATTTCACAAGCAATACCCACATCAGTGAAAGATTCAGACAGCTTTCTGAAACAGAAATGATGACTTTGTACCTACAACATGGTAGGTGACGGGCAGTGAGTAAAGTGAAGGTCATGTAGTAGAGCACTGAGAACCTGGGGACCAGGATATGGATTTTGAGTTACACGACTGGAGAGAATGCTTAGTGTTTAAGATTGATGGGGGCTGGGGATTTAGCTCAGTGGTAGAGCGCTTACCTAGGAAGTGCAAGGCCCTGAGTTCGGTCCCCAGCTCCGAAAAAAAGAACCAAAAAAAAAAAAAAAAAGATTGATGGCTATTCCTGCAGAGGACTTGCGTTCCCTCCCCTGCACTCACACAGAGTTTACGGCTAGTTTCAGGAGATCTAGCACCCTTTTCTGGCCTGAATGAGCAAAAAGCATACATACTTACATACGTGCACTCAGAATGCCCATACACATAAAAAAAATAACTTTTAAAAACTATAATAGGTTTGGATTATAGTTTCTGATAATTAGAAAGCCTTTCTGAGCTTCAGGCAGTACATTAGACAAAGGTACTGACCATGGGTGAGGAAGGCCCATGGAGCTGCCTTGAGGGTAAGATCGTCTTTTCTTTTTCTTTTGATTTGATGAGTTATTTTTCTCTAGCTTGGAATTGTGGGGTAGAGATGCACTGTCTAAACTAGAGAGTCAGTGCTGGGGGCTGAGGAGGAGGCACATATCTCAGGCAGTCAAGTGTTTTCTCTGTAAGCACAGAGGCTAGTTTGATCCCCAACAACACGTGTTGACCCCCTTATGATCTCTGCACTAGGTTGATAGATAAGAAGATCACCAGGGCTCACAGACCAGCAACCCTAGCTTGGTAGAACAGTGCTAGGTCAATGAAAGAACTTGTCTCAAAATAACTTTGATCAGCATCTGAGTAATGACATTGTCCTCTAGCTTCTACATGGATAGCCAATCCTGCCCTGATATGTGCACATCTCACACACACACACACACACACACACACACACACACACACACACACACACACACACACGAACTACAAGCTCACATCATCTTCATAGCACACAAATTCATCCTAGATACACGGTGAACATGGGCCAACAGCAGCACATTATCTGCTGAATCCGAGGCCACAATTCAAAAATCACAAACTTGAATCTGAGTCATGGGACTTGGCTATACAAAGTTGATAAATCCCTTTGTTTGAAGCTTTATGAGGGCCATAGAGGGGAGAGATGAGAATCCTTGCTTCCCACTCTCTAGTTGCTAACCTGTGGCCTGCAGCCTGATAATTAAGAAATCTGGATTTTAGACTCAGAGCAAAAACCTGTCAAGATCAGCAAGTCTGAGAGCTCAGTATCAGAGCAAATTAAAAGAAAGATGGGAAAGAAAAACCTTCCCAGTTGTCTTTCTAGGAAAGAAGGATGGAGCGTCATGGGGGGGGGGAGGGTCAGTCTGCTTCTACCAACTCAACAAACCATGGAGAAGGATGTTAGTGTGTGAATTCAGCCCGCTTTATATTGATTTCTCTGTTATGGATAACTGAATAGCAAAAAGGCAGGCACATTCTTCAGGACCCACTCGTCTCTCTGCCATGAATATTGTTCCAATATAGATCTGTATAGCTAACTCCCTCATCTCCTTAGGTCCTTTGTCAAACTTAGAATTCCAATGCTGCCCACGTCAGCCTGACAGCTGCAAGTTGCACATGTACCTTTCCCTCACACTTCTGCAATTCTAACATCTGGCTCTCTTAGATTTTTTTAAACCCACTCTAATAAGGGTTTTTAAATACTTTAACCTCCCTTCCAACTCACCGCCCACCAGAGGTAGTGGAAAGGGAAAATTAATAGGGCAAAAGGGGAGGTGGACCTGTTCAGAAATAGGTCTGGGGCATTTCTCATCTTCGTTGTTAGGATATCAGCAGCCAGTTAACACGAATCAGGAGGGGTGGCTCAATGCACTGGAACACAACATCCATGAATCAGCAACAGTAGTTCCTCCAGGAGAAACCTCAAGGCAAGAAGCCACGGGATAACCCAATGAGCCATTTGGTGTAATTCTCTCTACAAACTCATGACAAGCAATGATCGGGGAAGAAACAAAGGCAAAGCAATGCCCACAGAATCTTCAGCAAAAACCAGCATAAGCAAAGCCCAACGAAGAGCAGCAGAGAGTGGCAAGGCAAGCCAATGCCACAGCCCCATCCACTGTCTGTTCGGTTAGACTTATACACTTTCTGAACATCATATGTTCCCTCAAGAGTTTTCTCTAGCAAAACATCATATATACCCCCTTTCCAAGCAGCTTCCAGAAAAATACTACATGTCTATTCTCAGCAAAACATCCTATCATAAGATAGTTTCCAGAAAAAAAAAAATTACATGACACAATTGAGTCTCCAAATAAGCCAAAAGTTTCCACTTCACTCACACTCGACAAACATACACCACACTTATTTGTTTAGTCTGTCTATCAATAATACCTCTTCTTGTTGGCATGCAAGCTCCACAATGGAGGGACTTAGGTTCATTCTCTGCACAAAGCTAGGCATCGAGTCTAGAGCAACGTCGGCAACCTGGTGTGTATACAACAGACACTGGCTAAATGACTGGAGAGTTTCTCAGCAGCAGTGGAGTTTTAGAAGCCAACTGTTGGACTCAAGGAGAACTTTGAATTGATCCCTGGTTTGGATGATTATGACATTCATGATCTTTATGAGTTACTGAACTTCCGAAATACCCATTTTCTCACAAGGAGGATCTGCCTCAAAGGGTGGTGATGGCATTAAACAGTACCCGAACACTGAACACTGCACAACACCCAGCCCCTCTTTACCGTTCATTCTCAAATTCCACAGTTACATCATTGTTTGAAACATTGTCTCTGATGCCTCTAGCAGCCATTGGCCATGGTTTTCCGGTAAAACTGAGGACTAGCTGCAGGTCGAGCTACACGTTCTCCTTTGCTACACAAAGAGTTGCTATGTTTTTCACTGCTCAAGAAAATAATCGCTTTCTGAACTCAGAAGCATAAAAAGCACATTTAATTCATAGTACACTTGTGTTGAAAGCACTGAGCTCATGTGGTTGGGCCTTCATTTTATCTTTTTGCTTTTTAATTTACTTTATGTCCTGACCAAAGCCCACTCCCTCCTCCCTTCCCAGTCCCTCACTTACAAATCCCTCCCTACATTGTGCCCCCTCTTGTCCTCAGAAGGGAAGCCCCACCCCCACCCTTGGGTACCCTCCACAAGAGATCAAAGACACCACAAGAAGACCCAGAGTCAAGTAACCTGGGACCATGGGGACTCACAGTGCTTGTGCCACCAACCAGGAAGCATGCAAAAGATAAACCTAGTGCTCCTTCGCATTGCAGCAAATGTGCGTCTTGGTGTTCATGTGCTTCCCCTAACAATTAGAATGGGGGCTGCCTTGGTCTCTGTTCCCTGCCCTTGGATCCCCTTCCCTCTACTTTATTTTATCTTAGCAGGTAAGGAAATGAAGGTCTAAGGTTTCAGAAAGTCACATAGCTCATTAGCAGACAGTAGAACCAAAATCTGAGTTTCTAGATTGTCAAGCCAACATTCCTTCCACACCATCTGGCATGAAAACTATTGTAAAAAGTCCCAAACTTTTCACCCTGGCAGAGTTAGCATAGTGTAGAGGATAGTTGAGGTCAGATCTGGGATGTGTTGGATTCCTCTCTATCTTAGTAGCCTCAAATAAAACATGTTCAGAGTATTTTTAACTCACAAGTAGTGGTTCGCTCAAGAGTAAACATTAGACAAATCCTGCTTATATACGAATAGAACATTAAGTTCCTTCATATACAACATAGAAGATTCTAGTCATGGAACAATAACTCAGTCAAGCCACCAATGCAATCTTTTCAGTTTTACTGTACTAATTTTGAATCTCCTATGCTGCCCCTATCAGTTGTACATTTGGATTGATATTTATCAACAAATTCATTCAGCTATTTTCGTTTAACTTTTCCCTGAATTTTGCCCAAAGGTCTCAGAAATAGTAAAAGCCAAGGAATTATTTTGATATCATTAGTAACAGCTCATAGACACATTCTCAAACTTGGCCTAAATATTCATCTGTTGGTAATTATAAACTTGGCCCACCTACCTGCACAAGCAAATAACTAGATGACAGGCAGAGGAAAAGAAAAAAATGGAGCAAGGGGTGAATGCATATTCAAGAATGCAACATGTAACAGTCTGGTCTGTGATTAAGTCTCAAAAAAAATTACTAAAAATAACCCAAGGAGGCAAATAAAACAGTTGTTATGGAAACATGTTTGAATCACTCAAAGCAAATTAAAATCGCTTCTATTTGCCAAACCACACAGACTAACTACACACAGTACAAGCCCATGCAGATCAACACCGTAAAACAATAAAAGGAGTGTAGCACCGAGGTAGACTTCCATAATAGAGCAAAACTCAGAATAACAGGCATGTACTGATTGGTAGGTGGTTCTGAATTTCTCTACCTTTAGATTCGAAACTTTTAACCCACCATAAGTTTGTTTGTTTATTTGTTCAACAAATATTTATCGAGTGTCTGACAAATAGACTTTGAAAGAACAGGAACCTAAAGATGAGTAGTATTTTTATTTATTACGTAGCTTAAAATTTAGAAAAGAAGGCCTCAACAAACGTTGTCTTATAAACAATAGGTGGATGCAGAAATGAAAATAAAAGCACTTATGTTTATCTGAGTTATATATCACAAATCCCTCAGTGCTGGACCAAGGCTAAATGTGTAATTATAGAGGGATGGTTTTGGAATAACAGATAAACAGAATTTGTAAACATTATTCTAAAAGACCAAATCTAAGCTTCAGGGGTTGGGAAGGAAACACAACAATAGTTTCATCCTAGATAAGCAGAAATATATGACCAGGGAAAGGCAAGAACCTGGCTAGCACTGATGTAAGTAGGTGGGATGAGTGAATGAGTGGAGTGGACATGGACACATTCCCTTACATCAGCACAGGGAAGTCTGCTACACAGCTGTGAGGACAGTGCAGAAATAAGGCACATGTATTTTCACCCTATTTCTTATGCAAGCAGGGACAGCACAGAAAGATGAAACCGGTTTAAAAGAATATGTTGAAGTATCAAATAATATGAAATAATAAAAAGTTCCAGGTCATTACAGCCTCTAAGAAACAAACGAATAAGCATTACTATCTGCCTAGCTTTAAAAAAGAGAAAAAATAAAGAGCAATGGAGCTGACTTTCTTGGGCTACAAAAAATAAAATTTTCTCTTTAGGGTGACTGCTTAGAACCCAGACCCTTGGATACAATCAGGCCCAACATTGCCTTGTGTGATCATAGCAGAACTAGGATTGCTAGCCTTGATTTCTTCATCGGTAATAGTGGGAAGTTCATAAGAAACTACCATGGAGATTTCATGTGGCTTTAGAAAAGGCTACCACAGATAAATATTAAATCAACTTGGCCAAAATCAGGACACGGTCTGCTTAACTATGACAGATGTGATACAGGAGCTATTAAATGCACTGAAGACAGAGTGTGATTTGTCCAACATTTTCCAAGTTCATTGTCATCCTTCCTAATTTCCTTATTAGATGTATTCAGATATTGAATTTGGCATACTGTTTACTGACATTTGCCAAAGTGTCTTGTAGAACTCTCCACACACCCTCCATCCCCTAATCTACTAACATTTATGCTTACAAAAGTGATGTCTTCACCATCTTCAGCTCTCAGACATGTATCATTCCAGTTCTTCATTAGTTGTCTATATCTAAGACTCCATAACTGAAATCTCATTTCCTACATCACCCAACAGGGGACTGGAAGAAAGTGCAGTCTTAGGACAGGACCAGTGCCGCCAAGACAAGGGTAAAGAGGAGCACCAACTGAGAAAACTGATCCTGAGAATTGTACCAAGAGTGGTGAATGCTTTCTGACTCAGTGGACCTCACTGGCAATGGTTAATTTTGCAGTCTTCTACCAGCACCTAGCAATAAACTATTCGTGGAATAGATAATATATTTAGTGTGTAAAATTAAATCTTTAAATTACAATGCAAATGATAATTCAAGTACAAACAAAACAATAATAAAAAATAGAAACATCATTCTTGACCTTGTGATAGCTTTTTTTTAATCAATAAAACTAATCTATTCAGATTAGAACTCAAATATGATCTTGAGACCCTAGATCAAAGGGGCCTAAAGATACCAGACAAATTACTTTAGGGAGAATTGTAGCTGTTTAGAATATATAATTAAAAACATCACTTTCTGGTTCCTTCTCAATTATCTCTAAATGGCATTGCAAAACTGTGGTTAAGAATAATTGTTCTTCTCTTCACACCCTCCCTTACACAAGACTGAAAAAGCAATTGATGCTGTATGGACCCATCTTCTCCTTTATACCTCAAATGACTTTACCTTTTTAGCTCTAACGATACAAGAAATTACTCTGTGTGTGTGTGTGTGTGTGTGTGTGTGTGTGTGTGTGTGTGTGTGTGTGTGTAATCACTGGGAATAAATGAGAGAAAGCCTGCCCAGTTTGCTCACATTCATAGCATAGCATTCTACAGAGAAGACAAAACAAAACGTTAGACAGA
The DNA here is from genome assembly GCF_011064425.1 of Rattus rattus. Classification (NCBI taxonomy): domain Eukaryota; kingdom Metazoa; phylum Chordata; class Mammalia; order Rodentia; family Muridae; genus Rattus; species Rattus rattus. The sequence continues at coordinate 174,152,449 of NC_046156.1, read as the reverse complement.
AGGCATAAGCAATAATGAGTTGGCTCATCCTGGTTATTAATTTTTCTCTGCATTATTTGAAAATCTGTTCAATCCTCCTGCCAGTAGCATCTCTTTCATTGTCTTCTAAGCCAATGCCACACTCGATCCCAAACACTTGAGAGAGGACAAATCATTTTCATTCAATATCATTTAATTTCCTGAATGAATATATTTTTAAAATATGAGGTTCAAGTACACATATAGAGCTTATTTTAATTTCCTGTTTCCTTGTAATTGTGGCTTTAGGAAAACTGATAAATATTTGAAATGAATTTTCTGTCCATATGGTTGTTTTCTTCTTTAAAAAAAAGACAACCATGCATTTTTAAAAACTGGTGCCCACATGAAATCTCTGGTTAATTATGTTTTAGATAACTGAGTTGCTAATAATTGGGCACAACACACTTTTACACTGGGGCATGGTAGGTAGAACAGAATATGAAGCTAAAAAATTACAATATGTTTCTGTATTGCCAAGACTGAGAGTTGAACTTAAAAAAAAAATTGAAAATAGTGAAAAATGCTGCAGATACTTATTTCCTGGTATATTGTTACTTTAAAAGTAATTTGTAAGTATAAAACAACAACAATAGCACTATAAAGGCAAGTTCCTTTATAACTTTTTCTGCTCCATTTTCTTCCTAAATATTAGGTTTGTATGTTTCAAGTTTATACAAGTTCCAAGAAGCAAAAAAATCAGTTGATAGGATTATAATATGTATGAGTTTTAATCCATTATTCTCTCACTCTTAGATTATAAAACCTTCTATCTCTAATTGTAAATTAAGCTCATGCTTTTATTAAAAATTCATACTGTTTCATAGAATGCTTAAAAACTGAAATTTACTTAATCACCTCCTTACTTACGGACATCTTTGTCAGCTCTATGGATAGATGATTCCAGTATTTATTACTCAAAAGGATCCCGCAGAATGGCCTCTCTTTATGCCTTTGTGCTGCAGTAAGAGAAGCTTAGAGGTGGGAGTCTAAGCTCAGCTACACACACAGCATCTTCAAATACCACGTTAAAATATATGAAATCTCCTGGTGCTACTATACAAACCATGAGGTTGCTCATAGTCCTGCATCCTCACAAGCAAATACTGTGATCTGGTTTTCTTATATGCTGTTCAAAGCAGGTCCTAAGCCAAAAATGAGAATGCAACAATTTGTTTAGAGGATAACACCAGGAATTACTGTTAATGACGTAAGGAAGTGAGTTTAGAGAAAAAATAACCAAGAAGGATCACCCTGAGTTACCACTTACCTCTTTTTAAGGAGTGCTCACCTTACTGATCTGAGTGAAGCTGAAGTAGATCCCAGAATATAGAATTTTAAGCTACAACTGGGATAGCTCCAAAGATATAAGTTGGCCACCCTACAAACAAATGGATCTCAATATTTTTGAAGACATTCCAACCGACTGTCCAAAGAGCCCTTAAGTTTATACTTCAGTTATTTTTACAAAAATAAGTCGAACCCTGGTATCTAAGTTAATACTCCAGAAGAAAGAACAAGGAAGTTGTTAGCATCACAGAGAACCATCTGAAAGCATGCTCTGAATTCACCCAAGGGGAGGAGATAAGGCATCAACTCAACCTGAAACAGAACTGCTTTCTCCAAGCAGGTTGGCAGAGGATCCTATGTCAATGATGTTTTCATTAGTATGGCCTACTAAATAGGGAACATGACCTTGTTTCACATTTGTATCCTTCTTGAGATTCCAAATTTTTTAGTTCTATTTTTTTTAATTGGATATTTCTTTATTTACATTTCAAATGGTATTCCCTTTCCCGGTTTCCTGTCCATAAGCCTCCTATGCCATTCCCCTCCCCTTCTTCTATAAGGGTGTTCCCCTCCCCATCCACCCCCCTTACCGTGCACCCCCCAACATTCCCTTACACTTGGGGTCCAACCTTGGCAGGACCAAGGGCTTCTCCTTCCATTGCTGCTCAACAAGAATATCCTCTGCTACTTATGTAGCTGGAGCCATGGGTCAGTCCATGTATAGTCTTTCGGAAGTGGTTTAGACCCTGGAAGCTCTGGTTGGTTGTCATTGCTGTTCTTATGGGGTTGCAAGCCCCTTCAGCTCTTTCAATCTTTCTCTAATTCCTTCAACTGGAGTCCTGTTCTCAGTTCAGTGGATTCCTGCTAGCATTCACCTCTTTATTTGACATGTTCTGACTGTGTCTCTCAGGAAAGATCTACATACACTTTCTGTCACCATGCACTTCTCAGTTTCATCAATCTTATCTAGTTTTGGTGGCTGTGTTTATATGGGCCACATGTGGGGCAGGCCCTGAATGGCCATTCCTTCAGTCTCTGCTCTAAACTTTGCCTCCATATGCCCTCCTATGAATATATTTGTTCCCCTTTTTAAGAAGGAGTGAAGCATCCACATTCTGGTCATCCTTCTTCTTGAGCTTCCTGTGATCTGTAGATTGCATCTAGGGTAATTCCAGCTGTTGGGCTAATATCCACTTATCAGTGAGTGCATACCATGTATGTTTTTCTGTGATTGGGTTACCTCACTCAGGATGATGTTTTCTAGTTCAATCCATTTGCTTATGGACCTCATAAAGTCATTGTTTTTGATAGCTGAGCAGTTCACCATTGTGAAGATGTACCTCATTTTCAGTACCTATTCCTCTGTTGAAGAGGATCTGGGTTCTTTCCAGCTTCTGGCTATTGTGTCCTCGTTATATATTAGAGCATCTTTTGGGTATATACACAGGAGAGGTATGGCTGGGTCCTCAGGTAGTGCAATGTCCAATTTTCTGAGGAACCTCCAGTCTGATTTCCAGAATGGTTGTACCAGCTTGCAATCCCACCCACAGTGGAGGAGTGTTCCTCTTTCTCCACATTCTCGACAGCATCTGCTGTCGCCTGAGTTTTTGATCTTTGTCATTCTGACTGATTTGAGCGGGAATCTCAGGGTTGTTTTGATTTGCATTTCCCTGATGACTAAGGATGTTAAACATTTCTTTAGGTAATTCTCAGCCATTCCATATTTCTCAGCTGAGTATACTTTGTTTAGTTCTATACCCCCATTTAATAGGATTAGTTGGCTCTCTGGAGTCTAACTTCGTGAGTTCTTTAAATATTTTGAATATAAGGCCTCTATCAGTTGTAGGATTGGTAAAGATCTTTTCCCAATCTGTTGGTTGCTGTTTTGTCCTAACAACAGTGCCCCTTGCCTTACAAAAGCTTTGCAGTTTTATGAGATCCCACTTGTTGATTCTTGATCTTACAGCATAAGCAATTGGTGTTTTGTTCAGGAAAATTTCCCCAGTGCTCATGTGATCCAGATTATTTTCCTGCTTTTTCTTTTATTAGTTTGAGTATATCTGGTTTGAGGTGGAGGATCTTGATCCACTTGGACTTAAGCTTTGTACAGGGTGATAAGAATGGGTTGATTTAGATTATACATATTGACCTCCAGTTGAACCAGCACCATTTGTTGAAAATGCTATCTTTTTTCCATTAGATGCTTTTAGCTCCTTTGTCAAAGATCTGGTGACCATAGGTGTGTGGGTTCATTTCTGGGTCTTCAATTCCATTCCATTGGTCTATCTGCTTGTCTCTGTACCAATACCATACAGTTTTTATCACTATTGCTCTGTAATACTGCTTGAGGTCAGGGATGGTGATTCCCCAAGAAATTCTTTTATTGTTGAGAATAGTTTTAGCTATCCTGGGTTTTTTGTCATTCCAAATGAATTTGCAAATTGCTCTTTCTATCTCTTTGAAGAATTGAGTTGAAATTTTCATGGGGATTGCATTGAATCTATAGATTGCTTTTGGCAAAATGGCCATTTTTATTATACTAATCCTGCCAATCTATAAGCATTGGAGGTCTTTCCATCTTCTGAGATCTTCAATTTCTTTCTTCAGAGACTTGAAGTTCTTTTCAAACCGAACTTTCACTTTTGTGGTTGAAGTCACACTAAGGTATTTTATATTATTTGGGACTATTGTGAAGGGTGTCATTTCCTTAATTTCTTTCTCAGCCTGTCTATCCTTTGAGTAGATAAAGGCTACTGATTTGTTTCAGTTAATTTTATACCCAGACACTTTGCTGAAAGTGTTTATCAAGTTTAGTAGTTCTCTGGAGGAACTTTTGGGGTCTCTTAAGTATACTATCATTTTAGCTGCAAAGCGTGATACTTTGACTTCTTTCTTTCCAATTTGTATCCCTTTGACCTCCTTTCATTGTCTGAATGCTCTGGCTAAGGCTTCGAGTACTATATTGAATAAGTATGGAGAGAGTGGACAGCCTTGTCTAGTCCCTGATTTTAGTGGGATTTCTTCCAGTTCCTCTCCATTTAGTTTGACATTAGCTAATGATTTGCTGTATATTGTTTTTACTATGTTTAGGTGTGGGCATTGAATTCCTGATTTTTCCAGGACTTTTATCATGAAGGGGTATTGAATTTTCTCAAATGCTCTCTCAGTATCTAATGAAGTGGTTATATGGTTTTGTCTTTGAGTTTGTTTATATAGTGGATTACATTGATGGATTTCTGTATACTGAACCATCCCTTCATCCCTGGGATGAAGCCTATTTGATCATGATGGATGATCATTTTGATGTGTTCATGCATTCAGTTTGAAAGAATTTTATTGAGTATTTTTGTGTCAATAACCATAAGGAAAATTGGTCTGAAGTTCTCTTTCTTTTTGGGGGGGTCTTTGTGTGGTTTTTGGTATAAAGTAATTGTGGCTTCAAAGAAGCAATTTGGTAGTGCTTTGTTTCTATTTTGTGAAATAGTTTGGAAAGTATTGGTATGAGGTCTTCTATGAATGTCTGATAGAATTCTGTGCTAAACTGATCTGGTTCTGGGCTCTTTTTGGTTAGAAGATTTTAATAACTGTTTCTATTTCTTTAGGAGTTATGGAGTTGTTTAGATGGTTTATCTGTTCCTGATTTAACTTTGGTACATGGTATTTGTCTAGAATATTGTCCATTTCCTCCCCATTTTCAAGTTTTGTTGAATGTAGACTTTTGTAGTAGGATCTGATGATTATTTTAATTTCCTCGGGTTCTGTTGTTATGTCTCCCTTTTCATTTCTGATTTTTTTTAATTTGGATACACTCCTTGTGCCCTCTTATTGGTCTGGCTAAGGGTTTATCTATCTTGTCAATTTTCTCAAAGAACCAGCTCCTGGTTTTGCTGATTCTTTGTATAGTCCTTTTTGTTTCTACTTGGTTGATCTCAGCCCTGAGTTTGATTATTTCCTGCCTTCTACTCCTCTTGAGTGTATTTGCTTCTTTTTGTTCTAGAGCTTTAAGGTGTGCTGTCAAGCTGCTGATGTATGCTCTCTCCTGTTTCTTTTTGCAGACACTCAGATTTATGAGTTTTCCTTTTAGCACTGCTTTCATTGTGTCCCGTAAATTTGGGTATGTTGTACCTTCAGTTTCATTAAATTCTAAGAAGTTTTTAATTTCTTCCTTGACCAGGTTATCATTGAGTAGAGTCTTGTACTTCCATGTATATGTGGGTCTTCTGTCATTATTGTTGTTATTGAAGACCAGACTTCATCTGTAGTGATCTGATAGGATTCATGGGATTATTTCTATCTTCCTGTATCTATTGAGGCCTGTTTTGTGACTGATTATATGGTCAATTTTGCAGAAGATTCCATGAGATGCTGAGAAGAAGGTATATCTGTTTGTTTTAGGATGGAATGTTCTATAAATATCTGTTCAGTCCATTTGGTTCATAACTTCTCTTAGTTTCTCTATGTCTCTGTTTAATTTCTATTTCCATGATCTGTCCATTGATGAGAGCGGGGTGTTGAAATCTTCTACTATTATTGTGTGAGGTGCAATGCATTATTTGATCTTCAGTAAGATTTCTTTTATGAATGTAGGTGCCCTTGCATTTGGAGCATAGATATTTAGGAATGATATTTAATGTATGTCTTAGAGAGTGTAGGTATGAGGGATGGGATAGATTCTTTCACGTGACCTAAAGTTGACAATTGTTGATGTAGTCATGGAATTCCTCGGTTGCACTTCCCTATAATGTGAGAACAGAACTGAAAGTCTTGGATGTACTGTTCAGTCTTAAGGTTCTCACTGAGTCAACTTACAGCCACAACTCATACACATCTCTCCGAAAAGATTTCATTCACACCACATTTCCTCCACGTGTGTTTTCAAATGGCTCCTCAATCTCTACAAGACTGTCAACTGCCATGAGTCTACACTTCATCTCTGTACTACTGCAGTAACCACTGCTGTCTATTTTGTTCAAGACTCTACCATTTGATTCTAATTTACCCATGGAGGAAAATTAACAGAGTTTTCCAGGACTATTATCACTGATATTTAGCATATCCAAATTCTTGTGCAACTTCAAATGATGCTTTTATAGTGTCATTTAATAATATCAAATGGTATTGAATAGATCATAAGCTGTAGTCTTTGGTATTCACTAAACCAGAGAAAATTCAGAAGTTATCTAAACATAAATTGACACTTAAGGCTCTCTTGCTTCATTAATAAAGTTTTCATCTATTTCCCCAAGCTCCTGGGACCTGCTGCTGTTCATCTTACCCAGTTCTTTGGATTACACTTCACTTGTTTTTCTTCTCCAATTACAGATTTTCACTAAGGCTTCCTTCCAATCATGATTCAAACTGCCAGAGTACAAAGATAAATGACATAGTGATAGTTTTATTTCAGAGTAAGAGGCCCTCCTTAGCCTTTCAGCCTCATAAACTAAACGAATTTATTCATCTTTTTCTGATAAAGTTTCTTCTTAGCTGCTTCCTTTTTGAAGAGTAAAACAACCCTTGCTTTATAACTGTAAACCTAATATTCAAAGCAGCAAGTGAATTGCCTAGGCTACAAAAGTCATGACCAAGGGCAGAGCTCCTGTAGAGCATTTTCTGCTGCCTTTTCTCCATTTATGCTTTCCATCCTCTCTCTCTCTCTCTCTCTCTCTCTCTCTCTCTCTCTCTCTCTCTCTCTCTCTCTCTTCTCTGGAAAGAAGCTATCTCAGGCATTCATCTACCATCCACCTACCTGGTTTAGCCTTAGGTCTCTCAGTACTTTCTACTACCATTGCTATACTCTAAAATCACTGTATAGCAGAGAAGCTCTGACTAGCTTTTCTCCTAAACATCTTCATAGCATCCACCTCCATAGATATACTGTGAATGCCAGAGCATGAAAAGTCTCTCCCTGATACTTGATTTTCTCAAAGCATTATCTGTATAGCAATTTGCCTCTTTATATATGGAGTTTCTAGCTACAAAACCCAAGTTGAAGACCACTGAGTTCTTACATTTATATAATTCTTTGTATTCTCTACCATATCTGACTGCTTATCATAATATACACAGTAGACATTCCCAAGTCTTTAGTGAAGTTGATGAAAAATTCATGTACCTTTTGAACTTATGTTATGTATGTTTTTAACTTAAGTATGTGGTGTGCCTTTATAATGTGCATGGTTACACATTTATAGCCTAGGGTTTTTAGTCTTGAAAATGAAATAGTTAAGAAAATGGTAAAAGATAATTGTTTAGAAAAGAACAGACCTGAACCCACAACTGTGACTTTCTTTAATAAGACAGGTTGTTTCTTTGGTTTTGTTTCATTATGCTTTTTTTTATGAGAGCAATTTAGTTAAATATCTGGAGGAATTTATATTTAAAGAACTGACAATATGGTTTTTCTGACATAAAATTCATTATTTAATATACTTTCTTAGAGAGGCCAAAGCACTGCAACCTAGAAATCAAAGTCTATAGCATTTCAGCAGCTAAGAAAGCCTCAAGGTAATTTCTGTGGCAAGCCCGGGGATTAAGGAAGCGTTAGACACAGGAGAACACTTCCACAGGTCAGTGGGCAGTAGAACCAGAGGAAGCAGCTCATACTATTTTTAGTAGAAGGAAATCCTTCTTTAAAAACTTGAAAGAAAAAAAATGCTTCAAGGTGTTTGAAAATAATCAGTGGTCACCCTCTCTTTCTACCTGATTAAAACAGGTATGAATCCCATATTGTTGGAAAGTGTATGAGCAAAAGAGAATACATCTGAAGAAAAAGAGAGTATAGTTCTACCTTGACAAAAAACTAATGCCCAAGTCTAGACAGAGAGGTTTAGGCTTTCTTTCAGTACACTAGCACAGAGACAGAAATTTAAATTCCTCAGTATACATGAAAAATTTAATACTTAGATTTATAATTCACATGTTTTAGTGTCCCCAAGAGAAATTTCATATCAAAAAGTTAACATTTCAGAGAACTAGGACAGGGGGATGCCTGGGAAGAACTGTTTCTACAGATACTTTGGAGATAGCTTACTCAGTGTGCTTAAAGCCACTAAGACTATTTTCTTAATCAGAGGCAACAAGTTTTAGAGCTTACCATTTAAAGTAGTCAATAAACACTTGACTTAATGAATTATACAAAACTATGCAACCTATGATAGTACAGGGGGGAGCTATTGATATGAAAAACTAATATTGATGCTAATTCTGTTGGGTCAGAAGGTAGGGAGTCTAAGAACACCAGTCACAAAGGCCATTGATCTGCACAACTCTGTCTTAGAGAAAAAGCAAATACAGAAGGCCCATCAGTAAAGACTGAAAACATGCATGCACAAAGGTTGTTCAAAAGACATTGTGAAAGAAAAAAAAAAGTTGTTTTCCTATTTTGATGGAATTGAAAGGGTTTGGTACAATTCCTTCTGAGAACAAGGAATTCTTTATGGACTATATCACAAAATGAGTGGTCTTCCGCAGGAGATATACCCACATCTCCTTTTTACCTTTTAAATTTTGACACAGAATCTGTTAAATTCCTCATGCCTCACCATCCTAAGTGAGGTTACCAATCTTTGCCAACAGGACTAGTTTGGACATCAAGTTTCTAAGGCCAAAATGCTGTGATTTATCATATGCTATGGGAAGGATCTAGGAGGCTAGACAAAAGAAGGTTGGAATGGACTCAAGCATTCACCCAGGCTATGCCCAGAAGAGCCGGTCCCTAGTTAGCCAGCCTATGGTGGTCAGAAGAGAGATACTCCAGCACCCATTCTGGTCACACAGGCCCATGGAAGCCAGAAGAAAGACACTGATGTACCTAAGAGGGAAAAGTTCATGATGGAGAAATGGGAAAGACGGAAGAGAAAGGAAAGCTAAGGGGATTGTACACTGTGGAGAAAGTAGGACTGGACACTTGATGGCAGTGAGGAACAGACAGATATGAGGAGGCCACGGTGAGGTCATGGCCCTTGGAAACTGCCCAGGACCATGTCTGTGTCTGTGGTCCTGCTACAGCTGTGGTCTGTGTTGATGTCCATGTCCTGAGATACCACCAAAGACCATGTAGATGTCAGCGGTCTGGCCTGTCACCAGAAACTGTGGATAACTGAAGATTGTCCTACTGAGGGGGACATGCTGGTCTGAGTGCCTTCACTGCCACCTGAGGGCATGGGGACATCTAGGCCTAGTATGCTCGTGGGGTGGGGGACATGTCTTGGTCCATGATCCTATGGCAGCCACAGTCTATGTTGGTTTCTCAGGTTTGTGTTACCACCAGAGGCCATGCAGATGAGGCACTGTGGAGAGCTGCCACCTCACTGGTCAACACACTCTGGAGAACTGGTTCCTCCCCATCACCTGAACAGCACAGTGGAGCTAACCCTGAAAGCAGAAACTCAGGAGAGCTAGTTCCATCCCTAGTCTGCTGTGAGGTAGCATGGGAGAGGGAGAGATTCCCTACACACACACACACACACACACACACACACACACACACACATCCCATCCCTGCCACAAGGAAAGCTGGCTCTGGGAGAGCTGACCCAGAGGTCATGAGAGTGGGAGAGCTGCCTCGCCCCCTCCCCTCCACTGCTGGATGCTGTACCCAAAAGAGTGCCTTGTACCTTACCTGGGCAATGCAGTAGAGCTGTGAGCCAGCCCTGAGGACCCTGAGGAGAGCTGACGCTGCCTCTTGCCAGCTACAGCATTAGCTGAGCCACCAAGGAAGTACCAGAGAGCTCACCCTGGTGGTGGGAGCATAGGAGAACTGGTGGGCTGACCAACTCAGTTACCTCTCAGGCCCAGATCCAAGGCTTTGAGTTGACCCACCCCAACATCTTTCTCCTCTATGATCTGCTGGAGCACATGAAAGGGACAGTCCTGCAGATCCAAAGCTACAGGATCTCCATGACACAGGGCAACAACAGAATAACCAGGAGGTGTCCCAATGAGGTTCTAGTATTGATAGTATAGCAGAAGCCAGAGGCCTCACACTAGACCAATATTGCTATGAACATTTGCAAGCAAAGAAGTGTGGACAAAAGGGTACACTGTATGACACACTATAGCTTCCATGACAATATTTTTTATTCTATCTTTTCACTTATTTAATTTAATTTAGAGTGGGGAGGTTGCAAGGGAAGAGGGCAGATACAAATGGATGGCATTTAGAGATGAGTGGGATTGAACTGCATGATGCAAAATTCACAAAGAATCAATAGAACATTTTATTTTTAAAGAAAGTAATGTCTATGTTTTTAACCTATGTTTATCATGAACCATCGTATGGGGCAGATGTGTGATTAGGGTAAAGCACTTGAGATAGAAAAACAGGAAGGGGCATAGAAAAAATAGGAGAGAAGGAAAGAGGAAGAAAGGAAGGGAGGAAGGGAGGAGGAAGGCATGGAGGAAAGGTGGAAAAAAACTTTGTCACATCCTGAAAAAGTCTAAGTTAAGACCCAAACCTGAGTAGCTTACCTAAAGTATAGTTTAGAAGATGAAGTGCATACGTAGGACGGGTAAGTACTGTGGGAGAAAAGTCAGCCTTTAACTCTTATGCTTGCATTTTCAGAAGTTCCTGGTTAAACTACAAATGCGTATACCACATAGTTTTATCAAGATTGTTCTAGTAACTCGAAGACTGTAACATTCTTCTGAAGGACTGGGCCTAACTTCAGTACCAAGGGAACAGAAAGTAGACACCATGGGAAAGAACCAAAGGCAGTGAAGAGTAGTGTTGTCTCTTTCTTCAGCTCATCAAAGGAATTCAGGGTAATAGCTGTCTCTTTAAGGGGACTAATATCTCAATGTTCTTCTCTTGATGGCCCCAGAGAAACCAGGGAAAGGTCAGAGTAGTCTCTGGTACAGCTGACACACTTCTGATTCCTCTCCACACCACCCACAGGCCAGAGAAGAAATGGTAGCTCTCCAGAGCTTCCCTCTTATATTAAAAGAATGTTAAGTAATCTTATTTGAGACAACATGTGGTCACTGTCCCACTAGGAACTTCTTTGTGAATTCCGGACTGTGCTAGTAAGTCAGACGATGAACTGCAGTGTGTGCTAAAGTCAGAAAGAGCCAGTCAGCTCTTAGGATAAAATTTCGTAGTCACACAACTAGAGATGTATTTGGTAAAAAAGAAAAATAGGATGTCATGGGGATTTCCAAAATCTCCTAACTAGGGGATAAGAGCAGCAGTGAGTTGGTGGAGAGAGTCGACCAATGACGGAGCTCTAGCTTGTTTTTAAGGAAAAGGAAACTTGATGACCAGAAGGGGGGAAAATGTGTCAAGAAGAGACCTGAAAATGATCAGTCCGGTTGTGAGGGGAAAATGCTTCACAGAAAACCATTTCACAGCAAACGTCAAAGTGGCCTCCTATCAAACCTCATTGTTCATGTTTTGCAGATCTCTGAAGACGTTAAACGAAGTGGTTTCCCTTTTCACTACATTATAAAGCGTTTTCAAAGGCTTGAACTATCTGCGTTCGTAGTATCTGATAGTGAAGGGGCAGAGTTCATTTTTAGCCAATAAAATAACTCTTCATGAGGTTGTGTATTTGAGCCCAGACAAGCCACAAAAATACAGACTCGATCTAGACGTTCAAAGTTCTTGAAACGCACACATACATCACCGCTAACAGTAAATACAGAAACCACAGACCGTTCTCCAGCACTGGTCAGTTTTGATTAACTCTTTTGCCATGAAAAAGCATCTCTGGGATGCCTTGTACTAGAAAGAAAAGGACAAAAATATCCAACCCTGGTTTTCTCACCGGGCAAACCTTTTCCTTTCTCTGTGTGAAAACTTCAAGGGTTTCTGATTGCCCACAAAATTTTTACAAGTTAGTCCCACGACATAATGTGACTTTTTTAAAGAACAAGGAAGTGCAACAGCCTCTCAGGCAGTGGCAGCGACTTTAACTGCTGGTGTTAGCCACAACAGCCTTGCATCTGCTGCTAACAGCTTTGACCACCAGCCCTCAGCTGTGGGAAGAGAAACAAATACCCAGCATAATACAGGAAAGAAGCACCAACTGTGGTAACTCACGGCTGAGACCTACAGAGAATGGAAACAGTCACTAAAGTAGATCTAAGGTAGAAGAAAAGACCAGAATTCTCCATTTGGCAAAGTCAAATACAAGCATTATCTTTCTGACCTTGCTGGCAAGCAAGGATACCCGAGGTGATAGAAAAGCACCAGAAGGGTATTGAATTTTGTTCTTTGACAGACTGAACCCAAGACGTAACATCTGCCACTGGGCTATGTCTGCAGCTTTAGCAACAATGTTTCAAATGCCTTTCATTCCCTCTCACTTTTGATATATTTAAATGTTACAGCATGCATGTAAGATACATGTTCTCTTTATATATTATAAGCAACAATATTTTCTCTCAAAAACTGTGTGATACAAACCAAGATTATTTTTTATTCTTCCACAATTTTATGTATGTATACACTGAACTGGACTTAGGGCATTTTCACCCCTTCTTATGACTTTCTTACTCTTTCCATCTGATCTTTCTCTTATGTCTTGAATTGTCTCCTGAAAACTTTCTTCTTTCCGACAAGATGACATTTGATGACATTTCTGTCTTAACCACTGGGTTTAGTTATAGTTGTTTGAATGGATATGAGTGGAGGGTCATTAGCTCCAATAGAGACAACTTATTAGTGGATGCACCAATACAGAAAGTGAACTCTTTCCCTCAAAACCTTTTAACTGACTGTAGTCCCTCAATGAGAAGTGGAGCCTCAGGAACCTACAACAGATGCATGAGGAAAGTGATGGTTCCAGTCTTGTGCAAGTCTTATATGGCTAGCACCACTACAGTGAGTTCACGGATTCAATGGCTGGGTCATGTACAGAAGATAATATATTTTATGCTTTTTTTAATTGGATAATTTTTATTTACATTGCGATTGTTATCTCCTTTCCCAGTTTTCCATCCATAAACCCCTTTTCCCATCCCCTTTCCCCCTGCTTCTATGAGGCTGTTCCCCAACCCACCCACCCCTTCCCACCTCCTACCCTGACCTTCCCCTACACTGGGGCATCAAGTCTTGGCAGGACCAAAGGATTCTCCTCCCATTGATGCCCAACAAGGTCATCCTCTGCAACATATGCAGCTGGAGCCATGGGTCTGTCCGTGTGTACTCTTTGGATGGTGGTTTAGTCCCTGGGAGCTCTGGTTGGTTGATATTGTTGTTCTTATGAGGTTGCAAACCCCTTCAGCTCCTTCAATCCTTTCTCAAACTCCTTCACTGGGGACCCTAGTCTCAGTTCAATGGTTGGCTTTGAGCATTCGCCCCTGTGTCATGCTCTGGCAGAGCCTCTCAGGAGACAACTATATCAGGCTCCTGTCAGTGTGCACTTCTTGGCATCAGCAATATTGTCTGGGTTTAGTGGCTATATATGGGCTGGATATATACAGCCCCCAGGTGGGCAGTCTCTGGATGGCCTTTCCTTCAGTCTCTGCTCCAAACTTTGTTTCCATATTTTCTCCTGTGAATATTTTTGTTCCCCCAAGCTTTTATTTGGTTATTTATTTTGTAAATGTGCCTATGAGGAGAGGTGTTAATGTATAAGATTGTGTATATATGTGAACACATGAGTGCACACATTCACTATATGCAGAGATCAGAAAACAACTTACAGGAAGTGGTTCTCTCCTACTGGCCATATGGATTATAGGAATCAAATCAAGTTTAGCAACGAAGGCCCTTACCAAGTACGTTATGTTATTGTCCCATAGTAAACTTTCTTAGCACTCCATTCCAACCTCTGTCTCTTAAATATGTTCTCCCTTCTTCTTCCTCAGTGTTTCTTGAGTAAATAGAGAGTGAGTAATGTCATGAGTAAATAGACATCTCGTTGAGGAACAAGCACTCTCTGATTATTTACTCTCTGGATTGTGACTAGTTGTAGATCTCTAAATTAGCCACTGCCTACTGTAAAAAGAAACTTCTCTAATGAATGCTTAGAGCAGCACCAATCTCTGGGTATAAACTTTAGCATTTGGAAGACAGTTTAATACCATGCCCATCTAAGATAACAGTGACAAGCTGAGGAACTCTTCTAAACTAATTTCTATTGGAGAAAATACTGACATAATTCATCTTCTTTTAGAGTCATGGACAAAAAACATGCTTTGGGATGCTTAATTCACTTCAGTATCTTCTTTCTTCAATATGTTAACTTTAACAAATGCACCTTTAGTGAGCTAATAATTTTTATCTCCTTGTGGGCAACAATGAAGGACATCCCATCCACAAGTAGAAGATGATAGCTTTGAAATTAGATCATCCTGGATCGTGTGTTCTTAAATAGCTAGAATCTGCTCAGTCAGGGTCAATATTGATTTTTCATTCAACCAGCAGGCCATCATTTTAAAAATACTCCTCCATCGAAAAAGTGGGATCTAATCCCCTGACCTCCCAGGTCTTCGATCTGGTAAGCACTATGACGACCTATGTGGCAGAAACGACATTCTGCTGACACTAGCTCTTAACACTAAGAGAAATTGCAGTTTTGTCTTACTTTTGTTTTAACAGCATTGGGTGTCACATTAGAAATCTCACTTGTATTTCAGAGACCATTTGGTGATGCTACGATACGATATATAAAGGCAGGGTCAGCGACCAAACCCAGTCTGATAGTAACCCCCACCAAATAGCCAGCATTGGAGTCATCAAAGAAACCAGGACAAAAGGCAGATACACCAGGTAACACCTATGGAGGCCACATGGACAGAAACATTATCCAGATAAGCCCTCTGAATTCCTAAGCAATGAAAAAATTATATAATGAGAAAGAAACTGTTCCTGAGTTTGTGCTGTTGTTATTCACCAGATTTGGGAGATAATTTGCATCCATTAAGGACCAACACACAATCTCTGAGAAGCGTATATACATTATAACACCAATGATCCTCCACCATGAAAATCTTGATTCACTCCAAATTTAGTGATTAGGTAAAAAGCAGATTCCTTAGTTATGCATGATCCATGATATGCACACCAAGAAAAGAAAAGCTTAGGAAACAGTGCAGAGAACATGCCTGTCAGAGAGACTTTCTGATGAAAGTTGTGGAACATAGCCTTCTAAAAGCTGTATAAAAGGCTGGAGAGTCATCTCCATGTTTCAGAGTACTTGCTGTTCTATCAGAGGACCAGAGTTCCAATTTAAGGATCCATGTCAAATGACTCACAACAGCCTAAAATTCCAGCCCCAGAATACCTAGTGTCCCCTTTTGATCTCTGAAGGTACATGTATGCATCATACACACACACACACACACACACACACACACACAAATACACACACACACATGCACACAAGCACACGTGCATGCACACAACACATGGCAAACAAATAGAAACTAAAATAAGTCTTTAAAAACCTAGTGAAAATAAAATTTGTCTGTATGCTGCTTACTGTGTATTTTTGCAACAAATGCTTTCATGTAACTGCTAAATATGTCATTTTGTTTGTTATCCACTAAGGCAACAACAATTCTATATATGAAATTTCTGCCCAGGAAAATCCAATTTTTCTAGTAGAACATTATTAATATGATTTAAAACATGTTTAAATGAAGGATTAGGATATTTTTGCAAAGAGCCGATAGTAAACATTGTTGACATTGTGCTCAAAGCAATTTCTAACACTATATGAAGAAATAAACACAGCCAAGTTCCAAAAACACCAGAGCTTAAGTATATGATTCCCATGTGCTTTAATGTACATCTTAAAATGTACAACCTGGATATTTTTTATTTACATTTCAAATGGTATCTTCTTTTCCAGTTTCTCCTCCAGAAACCCCCATCCCATCCCCCATCCCCCTGCTTCTATGAGAGTGCTCCCCCACCCACCCACTAATATCCAAGAAAAGAAAAGAAAATGCACAACCTGTTCTCACCTTACAAATGACACGAAAGTAAATGGACTAAGTCTTTTTTTTCGGTTCGTTCAGATGGACCAAAAGCAAATAAAACTCCATAAATTAATAAATACAGTGCTCTATCCTGGTGATTCTGTTGTGTTGACTTGCTGTGGGTGCAAATAATAATCTGCCTTCTGCTTCTGATTCCTTCCATCTGCAAATGTAGGGGCGGAAAAGCTTGAAGACCCCAGATGAGGCTGGTGTGGGAAAGGGTGTTGAGCTTATTGGAGATGAGGAAGAAGCAGAGAGTGAGAGGGATGTACAGTCACAGGAAGACTGGCCTGTAGGCAGCAACCAGAAAGCATTGGGGCAATAGCAGTGACCCTTTGAGGGGCAAAGAACAGAACACCATCACTTTCCATTTCTAACATTTGTGAACTTCCAGATCCTCCGATCAAAGTTTGTTGCAGAAGCTCCTTGAGATCCCTGGAGATGGACAAATTAGAAAGTCAGAAATAAAAGTGAGAACTTAAAATGTTCTGGCTATTGAAAAGTGATTTCTCGTTTCTTTCTTTCTGGCAGGCACCCACCTTTCTTTTATCTTTTGTCGTTGCACTTTGTACTATAACAAGTTCAGTTTGGCGAATAGATTGCTAAAGATTTGATAATTTTCATACTTACTCGTTGTAATTGCTTTGTCCTCACATAAAATCATCTAAAACCGTTGTAAAACTGCCAATGTGTGTAATAGTTCTTCACAGGAAGTCGCGTTGCACCCACACAGGGGCCGACAAGGACGATTACATAAAGGAACTGTTTCTAGTGAGAGAAAAGACACACACACTCTGCCCTTTGTATACAGGGTGGTTTGATTCCTTTGTGTGTTCTTCTCATGCTTTTGGGCATAGAAATACGCTCTAGTTCATCAGGGAAGCTGCTGTCATCTACGTCATCATGTTCTAGTGCACTTTGTGGCTTCCCTTCACTCCAGGGGCAAGGATGCCGAGTCCAATTCAGCTTCCACTAACTGATGACGTCAGACATATGAGTCCATGGAGACACTCAAACAACAGGAGTGACCTAATCAAGTAAATGATTCTAAGATAGGTCTGGTTTTACTCCGGAGGGAAAACTAGAAAGTCAAACACTTTATATGATTTTACAACTGATGAGTAACGCTATGAGCAGTAGGGGTTTTGGTTAATTCTGAAACTCACATGATTTTTTCCCTCAGCTTTCCACTAGATGTTTCCACTTTGCTAAATTTAATAAAACAAAGCTTCCAACGTCTCACAATTTTTGAAGGACAGGATGCGCTATGTTGCTCAGACTGACCGCGACTCCTGAGCCCACAACGTGCTCCAGCCTCGGTTTCCCTGGTAACTTTTAAAAAGTAGATTGTGTGACTCCTTCTCCATCTCCCTTCCTCATTCCTTAATACTTTGGCTCCTTAGGGAAGAATCTAACAAATGTTTTAAACTTTGACTATAGAAGACGGTTCACTGATATGATTTAGCATTGTGTTTGCTTAGAATGGGCCCAGGTTTAACTTGATGGACACAGAACCAGATTAGATACAAAGAATGCTTAGATAATCGTGGCTTCCCAACACATATCAGGAGTCAAAATTTGCAGGCAGAGAGGAAAGGGATAGGGGAGGAAAAGAATAAAGGGAAAAATGAAAGGAGGGAAGTAAAAGGATCATAGTTTCCCTCTAAAACATATTTGGCCCTTATTTCTATCCTGGTGAGCCGGGATTCTAGAGTCACTAGGGATCCTCCCCACCCTTCCCTCTGTGTTTTCCCAATAAGCAGTTTAACCTTTCCCCTACTAAAGGGGAAGCCCTTACTACCTTCCTGCTCTGTAAATCCTAGCAGCAAATCCATTAAGTCATTGTCTAGGGGGTGAGGCAATGAAGCTCCTTCAAACTTGCCAGCTGTGACCCAGCTTCTCTTTCCACCTGGCAGACTGCTAACAGCTCTGGGACAGCAGTGTTGTGCCAGCAGCCAGACCACCTGTGGAGCGGAAGGAAGTCCTTCTTACATGTCAACACCCAACCTCGGATGGCTGCGTCCTATATTCTGAAACACAACCTTTCTTTCCAGTCCCTTTGTTCTTTAGGAAGCTGCAGCACATTCACACACACACACACACACACACACACACACACACACACACACACACACACACACACACACAACCTTGAAATGTAATTCTGTGGCAAAAATACTTAGTTTGGATTCCATTCCTAGCATTCCTAGCACCCTAAAAACAGAACAAGGAGGGTGGCTTACTTGGTAAATTAGCTGCCACAAGCATGACGTCCCAAGAAGCCATGTTTAAAACAACAACAACAAAAGTTTCCTGTTTCTCTAACCCTAGCTATTGAGATAGGGGAAAGGACACAGGTGGACATAGGTGGATCTCTGGAGTTCTTGGCTTTTCAGTAGATAAAGCCCGACACTGAAATGTTTGAAAAAGCAGCTATACGTGAATATTAAAATCTTCTGGTTACAGCTGACTAGTTTCACTATTGCTGTCCCTTTAAAGTGTGACATAATTAACTGACAAGATGGGGCTCATGAAGAAAAGCATGGCCCCACCACATGTGTTGTGAAATTAGTGGATTACGTGTCAAAGACACTAAGAATAGAAGGGATGATGACACCTATTTTCCCTACAAGCAAAAAGGAAAAGTGAAGACATATTGGGAGGAAAAGTGTCAAACATTTAATATTTGTTCATGCTTGTTTTTTTTTTAATCTTTGCAGGGAGACTTGTTTATTGCTACTCTTTTAATGTGATTAATATTCAAATCCCCCAAATTAAAAAATGAAATGAAACCTTCTTTTTTTTTTTTTTTGCTTCACCTCTCATTTCTTTTTTTTTTTTTTTTTTTTATTAACTTGTGTATATTTTTCCATCCCCTTCCCCCCCAAACCCTCCCCCATTGCCCCCTCCCGCAACAGTCTAGTTCAATGTATTAGCAGGCTCCACTGGTGCTTACTAGATATTCATTGCTAATGAGGTCAGAGTCCAGGGTCAGTCCATGTATAGTCTTTAGGTAGTGGCTTAGTCCCAGAACATATAGGTCTCGAGCCCCTTCAAATAACGGGGGTCCTATTCTCAGTTCCGAGGTTTGCTGCTGACATTCGCCTCTGTATTTGCTGTATTCTGGCTGTGTCTCTCAGGAGCGATCTACACTTCTGCACTTCTTTGCTTCATCCATCTTGTCTAATTGGGTGGCTGTATATATATGGGCCACATGTGGGGCAGGCTCTGAATGGATGTTCCTTCAGTCTCTGTTTTAATCTTTTGCTCTCTTCCCCTGCAAAATGGTATTCTTGTTCCCCCCTTTTAAAGAAAGAAGCATTCACATTTGATCATCCGTCTTGAGTTTCATTTGTTCTAGGCATCTAGGGTAACAGAGTCAATGAGTGCAAGATAGTCTTTCTGACACAAGATGATATTTTCCACCAACCGAAATGAAACCTTCCTGTGTATATTTCTCCATGTGGGTTTTCCCCCAAAGTATGGACAATGGCTCATTTGTATCAGAATATTTTGTTTCCTTCTCTAATAATGATCTGCGCGAGCCTTAAAGGCTAAGGCCGCACGCCTCTATTGACAGCAGTCTTGCAAGATAGTTCTGACACAGAGTTACCAATTTCCTGTTAATTTCTTACAGCAATCCTATGAAAACAGTACCGATGAAATCTTCCTGTACAGATGAAATCCAGGTGAACCTAAAATTGACATAAACATCATTCTCACTGAAACAGCATCACTCCACCTGTTAGTTAGGTAACATTTGCCACATCATAGAGACCTTTGTAAGTGGGAGTTTCTTATCTACTAGGTGTGTGACCTGGAAATACCTTTTGCCTTAATTCCTTATGTGGGAACTAATAGGATGGTGTCCTTGTTCCATTGCAAGAGCTGATTAGCTAATTCCCCCAGTCCTAGGAGTATTATCTGATGAAGCTCAAAGACCCCAGGCATCCTCCCCCTTATCTCGACTAAAGGGATTCCCAATCGCTGTCTCTACTCACATATTCAAAGACTCCAACTGTATAAAAAGGACAGATACACATGCACACACACACACACACACACACACACACACACACACACACACACACACACACACACACACACACACACACACAAATGCACAAAGGCACATGAAGGAAAAAAGGCTTACAATCTTAAACATCACCAAACAATGTTGAGTGGTGGAACATACACTTAATCCCAGCACTAGGGAGGTAGAGAGATGTGGATCTCTGAGTTTGAGGCCAGCCTGGTCTACAGAACTAGTTCCAGGACAGCCAGGACTACACAAAGAAACCCTGTCTCAGAGAACAAAATAAGACAAATGAATGAACCAAAATACTCTAAAATCATAGAGTTTGAGAAAGGGCCCAGTGGGCATTGGAACTCAAAACACATCTTATGAAAAGAACTAAAATAAAAAGTCATTAGTTTAAAAACCACATTTCTTCCTATGTTACCTCACTGACTTTTCTATATAGTCTCAGTGATACCAGAAAAGTCCCCATGCATTCACACTACAAACAACTTGTACTGTATCTACAGCCACTCCCCACATGTCAAGTAAACACCATCATTATTAATTTCAAATTCACTGAACCTACAACCCATCTATCTGTTTGTTCAATAAGAAATAAAGAGCTTCCAGTTGGGGAGGGGGATTATCTGAAAATGAATGAGCACGCCCTCAAAGTGTCTCATTCAGCACTCAGAACAAATCAGCTGTGATTCTCGTTCTCCTCTTTTTCTTGGTAAGGCTCAATTTCAGGACCATCTACCAACTTGACATGTATTTATTAAGTAGCCATATGAACACACCAAGCACTGGTAATAAGAAAAGTCGGCAAGACAATTGCCTTAAATAAAATCTATTTCAATTAAGTACACTCCTAGAAACAGAAAGAAATGAAAAGATGTGTCACAAAATGTTAGGTGTCCACATTTTATACATAAACAATGATGGTTTTTTTTTTCATTTTTCTGTGGTGAATATTATCATTATAATCATGAAAAGAGCTCCCTTTGAAGATACCGTCTTCATCGTTGACTTCTAAGTTAGTATGGCAGGCAACTTATCAACACTGAGAATGTGCTAGATCTCATCTAATTTATTAGTGCCAAGATTTGGATCTTGGGCTTTCAGAATTGAAAATCCCATTTTATCACTACTATCCCAAACTGCCTCTGGTGACATTTTCACTCACATGGTGATTTGTCTAAAAAAAAACTGTTAAATTTAAGTTACAGGCTTCAGAGGGAAATGGCCACCACGTGAACCTAGATTTGACTTCTGTGGCATCTACCAAGGCTGCTGGTGACCTTCCCTCCTTGTCTTCACCCACAGGTCTCTGAAGCAAAGGAAATGTGGTATCTGTGAGAATCTGATCAGATAGCCCCTGAAAAACATGCTTCAGAGGCAATTTAATACTTTTCAAAATACTCATCACGCTATTACATCTGCCCTATCACTTAATTCTGAAACATACCTACTCCGTTATGAAAATGATACTATCCAAGGCCAAAGGAAGCCTCAGATTCTTTCTCCTTAACTAAGTTACTCATTTGCAAAAGAAATAATTATCGAACCCAATACTTCAAAGTCAATATTTCCAATAGCTTCCAAATTATAACATTGGTATATTAATTTGTCGATCTATAACTGATGCCCTTTTCAGTCTTATAGCAAAAGTCTCATGAATCTTATTGGAATTATTCTAAGTTTCCTAGCTTTATAAATATGTTCAACTCCACTATTCATATCAGATCAGAAATCATCAGCAACACATTGCTATGTTCCTGCCAACCTGGGTGATTTATTGAACACAGAATAAAGAATAAACACTAACAGATTCATTTACTGTTATAATTAGGCTTGAGGGACTTTCTATAAATCTCAAAGATAGAACAGAATGATTAATCTCTTACGATAAATCTTGTGATTGTTGACTTTAAGCCTAATAATTATTCAGAAGCAAAATTTCCAACTTTACCTTTCTGATATCTTTCTGGCTTTCTTATGCTGCATCTGGAATGGAATTCTTAGCAACCTGGTTTTTTAAGAAAGACTGCAGCAAATGCAGGGTACCAAATTCCTCTAGGTTCTCTATTTTCCTGTAATCCCAACCTTTCTTTTCACAGTTTAGTTTCTTCGGTCAAAAGTTAACATTAGACACCTTTCCCTCCCCACAAGTACCCAGCCCAGATAGGTAATGAGATGCAGGCCCTTGGCCTCTAGTGTGCACTGCGTCATCTGCCACCATCTGCCCAGACAGAGAGCAGGGGTGAATGCAGAGACTTGCTGCTCGATGTGCTTGCAATGGTTACTGAGAGATCAGCACTAAACAGGGCATACACACCACCACTTCTAAGACACAGGAAATACTGCAAAAAGGGTAGAGAGCACGTAAGAGCTGTAGAATTTTAAGAGAAAAAAAGGCTGCAAAATGCTATCTATCTTCAAGACACAACACATCCACTGCAAGCACAAGGCTGGGCCTTGTAAAAGTTTGATCTGGTTCTTCCTCCCAGACGCATGCTCCCAGAAATAAGACTTAGACTCAAAATATATTTACGAATACCTTGGCCATATAGCTAGGTCTTCTCTGACTAGCTCATAATTTAATATAACTCATTTATTCTGATCTTCATTCTGCCACGTGGCTGGTTACCTATGCTCTGGTACTGTGTGTTCATTTTTTCACATCTTCCCGGACAAATCTCCCATGCCTTGCCCTATCCCAGAATTCTTTCTGCTTCTTGGATATCCCACATTCTATTCTATCCTTTCCTATAGGATATAGGATTTTTTAATCAATAGATCATGCATACATATAACACACAAGATGTTTTATCTACAGAGCCTGTCAACAGCAAGTCATGCTTTGGGATAGGCTCATAGCACTCTACTCTTTTTTTTTTTTTTTTTAATTAACTTGAGTATTTCTTATATACATTTCGACTGTTATTCCCTTTCCCGGTTTCCGGGCAAACATGCCCCTAACCCCTCCCCCTCTATATGGCTGTTCCCCTCCCCATCCCCCCCATTGCCGCCCTCCCCCAACAATCACGTTTACTGGGGTTCATCTTAGCAGGACCCAGGGCTTCCCCTTCCACTGGTAATCTTACTAGGATATTCAATGCCACCTATGAGGTTAGAGTCCAGGGTCAGTCCAGGTATAGTCTTTAGGTAGTGACTTAGTCCCTGGGAGCTCTGGTTGCTTGGCATTGTTGTACATATGGGGTCTCGAGCCCCTTCAAGCTCTTCCAGTTCTTTCTCTGATTCCTTCAACGGGGGTCCTATTCTCAGTTCAGTGGTTTGCTGCTGGCATTCGCCTCTGTATTTGCTATATTCTGGCTGTGTCTCTCAGGAGAGATCTACATCCGGCTCCTGTCTGCCTGCACTTCTTTGCTTCATCCATCTTGTCTAATTGGGTGGCTGTATATGTATGGGCCACATGTGGGGCAGGCTCTGAATGGGTGTTCCTTCTATCTCTGTTTTAATGTTTGCCTCTCTATTCTCTGACAAGGGTATTCTTGTTCCCCTTTTAAAGAAGGAGTGAAGCATTCACATTTTGATCATCCATCTTGAGTTTATGTGTTCTAGGCATCTAGGGTAATTCAAGCATTTGCGCTAATAGCCACTTATCAATCAGTGCATACCATGTGTGTTTTTCTGTGATTGGGTTACCTCACTCAGGATGATATTTTCCAGTTCCGACCATTTGCCTACGAATTTCATAAAGTCGTTGTTTTTGATAGCTGAGTAATATTCCATTGTGTAGATGTACCACATTTTCTGTATCCATTCCTCTGTTGAAGGGCATCTGGGTTCTTTCCAGCTTCTGGCTATTATAAATAAGGCTGCGATGAACATAGTGGAGCATGTGTCTTTTTTATATGTTGGGGTATCTTTTGGGTATATGCCCAAGAAAGGTATAGCTGGATCCTCAGGCAGTTCAATGTCCAAATTTCTGAGGAACCTCCAGACTGATTTCCAGAATGGTTGTACCAGTCATAGCACTCTACTCTTCCCTGCTAAACTATCGGCTACTGATGGATTCAGGGGGCGGGGCAGGGAGAAAAGCCTTTGATTGCAAACCCACTAGTGAGCACACCAGCTCCAATGAATAGTTCCAAACCTGTAGCCACACAAACTGACTAAAAGCCATGGGTAGCAAAGCAGAGGGAGGAAAGGTGGGCAGGAGTCCTGTAAGGAAGGGAGCAGGTAGGAGGTATGGGAGGAACATGAGAAAGGAGGAGTTAAGGGAAGCAACCCCATACTATATGCATGCATGAAACTGTCAAAGAACAAATTGAATCAATAAAAAAAATCAAAATTAAAATGTTTAGTTTTAAGATTTTTGGTTAGCTTGATTTGTGATTCTTGAATCAGGCAAAACGAGTCTACAAAATACAATGGTTGTTCCAATAAACTGAGCAGACACAGAAGAGCGGAAAACCAGAAACAAAGCACAAGAAGACTTGTTCATGAAAGGTTACCTTCTGTGCAAGGTAGAAACAGGAAAACAGAGAAATGGAAAATTAATCAACTGGCTCAAATCAGGTTTAGTTTTCTGAATGAGTTAAAACAGGAGATTTCAGTTAGTCCAACTGAATTGCCCTGTCTTGAAACTCAATGTTTATTTTCCTAATTTATCAGGGAAAACCTGGATAAGCGTCTCAGTTACAATTGGATGCTAGAGAATTTTGATAAATGACTCCGCTTCATTGTTCTAGTGTGTCACCTAACAAATCATTCTCTATTACTTTATATCACGGTATAAAATACTACCTTGCAGTTAAAATCTACATCAACTGAGGTCACCATTCTCTGAGCAAGCAGTAGAATAGTCTGATGAGAGAGCATGTGATTTAGAGCAAGCGTGACAGTGTGACTTCAAAGTATGCCATCACTCCACCCGTAGCTGCCTGTGTACAGTCAGATCCTTCTGCAACCACAAAACAAAGTACAGAGGAGGAGGACAAAGGGGGAGAGAAAAAATGTGGAAGGAAGAGGAAATGAAAAGAAGGGAATTTTTAATTCATTGCCAAAACAAAGCACTCACTTAACATGCACTAAAAGGATTAAGAGATTTATAAATGGCAAAGAGATGGGATGTTTGCCTCTAAACATGACTTCAAAGGCTCAGAACAGAGATGGGAAAATATATTAGGAATCTTTAAAAATTTTTCATTCTTTCCATGAGGGATGTGTTCAGAATTATTGTTTGTCTTTGTACATTGCAGTTTAAAATGTTGTATATAGCATTGATGGAGAAAAGAAATAGTTCTAGAAAAAAAGGCAGTATTGATGCTATTGTCCAAGATTAATAGCAAATTCAATATAAATATTGTTTTAAAATCAGTTATTTGAATCATAGTCATTACTGAAGGCAAACATAATATTAATAATATATTATCATATTAATAAAATATATATTACTATATATTATATTGGTAATATAGTTATATATGTATGCGTATAGAACAAATTTGACCAAAAACAAAAAGCTCACATCCTAATTATATCTCCCCAGAGATGTGTATTTTTTTAAATCCCACATTTTAAACATTATGTTTCAAAATAAATCTTTTATACAACAAAAATCCAAAGACCATTCCCAAAACTTAGGAACTCTTCTTCAATGCCAGACCCCTAAACCAGTTAGACTATAATCTAGTACTAATAGACTGTCACTTCAGTATTGAGTGCTACATCCCAAATCACGGTCCTCTACTCATGTTGAATAACTAGTTAACTCTTATTGAGTGCTTCTGCTGTAAAGAATGTTTTTGTATTATCTCATTTTGAACTCATTTAGCCCTCTAAGGAGAGATTCACATGGTGCCCGGGTTTGCACTTATTCAGAAGCATGGTTCACTAGTAATGGCAGAGACCAGTTTCATGTGATTCAGTCATCAGCCAGAGCCCTTGGTCTGACCCATAGAGCACCTGGGAACATGATAAGCAGCTGAAAACCAGCAGATTCCTGACACTTCTGTACAAGTGCAAACATGACAAGCAGATCAGGTAAGGATATGTATTTTCTTGGCATTCTATTTGAAAAAATAGTTTCTTCTCCCCATCAGTTAGAAAATGTTAGATCTAGTTTCTATTTCCTGGTTGTCCCAATTCTTGCCTTTCCTGACAGTTCTGGAGTCTTTAGCTATTAGATTTTCCTGCAAAGTATCATGAGATTTCCTGATAACTGTTCAGAGAATACAGTGTTTTATGCTATCGATGATATGTGGCCAGTAAACTGTAAAGGCAATGGTGCCCCAGAGTGATCTTTGAGACCCAGACATCAGATGATGCCTTCCAAGGTTTCACATCTAGCAGAGGTCAAAGTCTCCACCATGTAGCAGAGCTTTGTCCTCCCCCTCCTCCTCCCCTCCTCCCTTCTCCACCTTCCCTCTTCTTCTTCCTCTTCCTCCCCCTCCTCCTCACTCTCTTCTCGTCCCCCTCTCATCACCCCCTCTTCTATTCTCTATCCCTTTCTCGGTCTTCCCTCTCTCTTTTCCTTCCTCGAATTCTCTTCATCCTTAGTGTCATATCCAGGATGACCTTTGAACCCCATTAATGTCTCCACTTTATCACTTCTCATATCTCTTCTGCTGCCTGATTGTGTATTTTATGTTCACCTATTTCCTTGATTTCGTCTCCTTACAGTCTGTGAAGTCTAGTCCTGGACCCTGTCTACTACAGTAGCTGCCACACCTAATAAATATCTCTTGACACAAAAATTAATATCTCTTGAGATGGGATAGCCAAGTTATTCAAGATGTAGAAATGCATACGATACTCCCTCCAGCTGATTACTAAGCGACGAAACAGTTTGCATTCTTATCTCCTTTTGTGTGTCATAGGTTAGGGATGAGCTATATTTTCATCCAATGCCTCAGGGCTAGAAGACTGAAAATCAAACTCTCCCCTCTCCCTTGCTCACTGAGCTCTATTCTACTGGTGTCAACATGTACAAGAAAATAGTTTTCACTTAAAAAAGAAACTAGAAGTGAATAACTTCAAATTGCTCTCAGTTTTGCAGCCAAAACACAACTGATCTGAAGTGCAGTATTCTAGGCACTGTGACTACCAAATATACCACACACGCACACACACACACACACACACACACACACACACACACACACACACACACCACACACACACCCTCACCCCACACCCACACCCACCCACCACACACACACACACACACACACACACACACACACACACACACACACACACACACACACACACCATATCACACAGAGATTGAAAAACAACTGAAAACACCTACCCATGGAAACAGGACAAATCAGAATAGGACTGTAGAAAATGTATCACAGTCTCATTCCATATTTTACAACTGAAAAAAAAGTGCCTGTAATTGTCCAACAGATAAATGACAAGGTCAGCACCATGGAACAAAAGGTATTAGCAAGCTACCCACATCTGTCTGCAAATCGAGTCTAACTGTAGAAATAGCCAGATGCAATCAATAGAGGTATCAGGACTAGCCAGCAGGTGAAGGAAGTATTATAGTTTCAAGGAACTACACACCCAACCTCTCAACGTGCCCTAACAGTCACTGATAACCGCACGGACTGAAAGCCTAGTTGCTCTTCAGGGAAACTGGGATGTCCCACACAAAGTCACCTGTGTGGCAAATTGTGAAGAATGGTAAAGAAGTCTACTTTGTCTTGGTTTCTAGCATTCCAAACATTACAGATTGGTTTTTTTTTTAATTTACTAGATGTACAGAGTTTTAAAGACTTATTTTAAACACAGCCTCTTGCTAGGATTCTTTTAAAAACAAGTTCCACTTCCCATCACCCTGGAGTTATTATTCTTCCTTATACAGACCCAAGCCCAAAGGCAGGTAGGAAATGACTTGTCAGAAAACATCATCGGTTCCTGAAAGTAAGCAGGACTCAAAGCAAGGGGGTAGGGGTGGGGGGTAGGGGACGACAACGACAATTCCTGTGTACTGTAAAATAGTGATGTCAAAGTTCTGCTAAGAAGTCACTAATGAAAATATTGGATCTTGTCTTGACCCATTCTGCTAACCCTAAGAAATATAAAATGCGCCTTAATTGATACTCTCCTGACCTAGAACTGTGAAGAGACAAGAACCATGTTCTCCGGTTCCCAGTTGCCAGCCAAGAAAGTTCATCACAGGGGACAGCATGAGCCTCCTGTCTGTGGTTCCTCTCCACTTCTCCTTGTGTCTTTGCTATTCTATGGCAATCTGAGTTTCCAAGGAATTCCGCAATGACTCTGAGGATGTGTTTGTACTCTTTCAATCTGCTCAAGATGTTCATGTTCAGTGGTATTGGGAATATGGAGATAAAGACAAGATTCCTTGGGGTAGGGGTGGGGGATTGAATTGTGCATTACTTGGGTTCCTTTCAGTGGCCAATGTTGAATGCATTGAGGGTTTGAGGACACATTTACTCGTTACTCTTTCCTGGCCTATCTAGCCATGTTATAAGGAAAGGATGCTCCACACCCAGCTCTGTCACACACACATGCTGCCTGACTAACTGCTGACCAAAAAAGAACTCAGGAAAAGCCTGGAGGTGAAAGCATCATTGGTCTGCTGAAGTCACTCACCCCCCATAGGCAAGCTCGTGTGAGGCAGACACAAAATCCCTAAGACGGAAGTCGAGTTCCGTTCCCTCAGTTTTAACTACCTGAAATCCTTCTAAATTTCAGACAAATACAAGACAATCTAGGTATAGAACACGAAGTTCCATGTTGGAGGATATAGTTCCAGGAAAGGAGAGAGAGATCCAGTAAAGCTGCTTGTGAACGTACAAGTACATCCATCACTTACTGCCAAAGCCACTCAGATGTGATAGAAAATGTGACTTCTTTGGACAAACTGAGGTAACTTTTACTACACATCTTCTAGATTTCCAAAGCATTTTTCACTCCTTCCTGGTTTTGGTCAATATGAGTT
Source organism: Rattus rattus (assembly GCF_011064425.1). Lineage (NCBI taxonomy): Eukaryota > Metazoa > Chordata > Mammalia > Rodentia > Muridae > Rattus > Rattus rattus. Next base: position 174,123,245 of record NC_046156.1, on the reverse strand, counting down.
CAACTTTGAGGCTGCTCTGTTGTCCAGCTGGACTAGAGCTTTATTGAGTTTTAGCAGTCCTCAGGGCAAACAACTCAATAGGCAGAAAGCCTCAAGAAATCTTTCTGACCATCAGAGCTGTCTAACCCTGGAACGTATTTTTAGAAGCCATGTGTTTTCCTGGTCTTCTGTTCTGTGTCTTTGACTTGTGTTTCTAGTCACACTTTCTTCCCGGTCCACTGACATTCTTCACGCCTATTTCTAAAATGTGTTTTGGCTTCTTCTGAGATAAGGCATGAGGGGAACCTTTGCTAGTACATTGTGCAGCACAGAAAGAGAGAAAGAAAAGAAGCGCCTTGCTTAGATTTATTTGTAATCTGTAGCTGTCCATAAGCTAAAAATAGAGAAGTGGTAATTACAAATCCAGTTGCATCTGCACTTCTAAAGTTCTACTTATTAACAGCCTTGAAGTATTCAGTTATAACAAATATTTTCTTTTCCCCTGTAACATAGATTTATTTTTATTTCTACCTGAAAAGTAAATCAGTTAGATAGAATGCGTATTTTACAGAATACGTCTTGGTGGTTTGTTCCCAGGAGCTCAGGTGTGTCTGGTTGGTTGATATTTTTGTTCTTCCTATGGGTTTGCAAGCCCCTTGTGCTACTTCAGTCCTTTCTCTAACTCCTCCACTGGGGACCCCATTCTCAGTCCAATAGTCCACCTCTGTATTTGTCAGGCTCTGGCAGAGTCTCTCAGGAGACAACTATATCTGGCTCCTGTCAGCATGCACGTCTTGGCATCTGCAAGAGTGTCTGGGTTTGGTGGCTGTATATGGGATGCAACCCCATGTGGGGCAGTCTCTGGATGGCCTTTCCCTCAGTCTCTGCTACACACTTTGTCTCCATATTTTCTCCTTTGAGTATTTTGTTCCTCCTTCTAAGAAGTACTGAAGCATCCACACTTTGCTGTTCCTTCTACTTGAGCTTCATGTGGTCTGTAAATTACATCTTGAGTATTCCGAGCTTTTGAGCTATATCCACTTATCAATGAGTGCACTCCATGTGTGTTCTTTTGTGATTGGGTTACCTCACTCAGGATGATATTTTCTAGTTCCATCTATTTGCCCATGAATTTCATGAAGTCATTCTTTTCAATAGCTGAGTAGTACTCCATTGTGTAAATGTACCACATTGTCTGTATCCATTCCTCTGTTGAAGGACATCTGGGTTCTTTCCAGCTTCTGGCTATTATAAATAAGGCTGCGATGAACATAGGAGCATGTGTCCTTGCTATACATTGGAGCATCTTTTAGGTATATGCCCAGGAGTGGTATACCAGGGTCCTCAAGTAGTACTATGTCCAATTTTCTGAGGAACCTCCAGACTGATTTCCAGAGTGGTTGGACCAGCTTGCAATCCCACCAATAAGGAGGAGTGTTCCTCTTTCTCAACATCCTCTCCAGCATCTGTTGTCACCTGAGTTTTTGACCTTAGCCATTCTGACTGGTTTGACGTAGAATCTCCGTGTTGTTTTGATTTGCATTTCCCTGATGACTAAGGATGTTGAGCATTTCTTTAAGTGCTTCTTGGCCATTCAGTATTCTTCAGTTGAGAGTTATTTAATTGGCTCTGTACTCCTCTTATTTTTAAGTTCTAAATGTCTAGGGTTCACAGCATTTTTATTAAGTTTTTTTATTTATTCATTTTTACACCCCAGATTTTATTCCCCTCCTGGTCCACTCCCCCAACTGTTTCACATCATATACCTCCTACCTCCCACCCCCTGTACACACAAGAATGTCCCCACCCCACCCACCCCACCAGATCTATAAACTCCCTGGGGCCTGCAGTCTCTTGAGGGTTAGGTTCATCTTCTCTGATTGAACCCAGACCCAGCAGTCCTCTACTGTATATGTGTTGGAGGCCCCATCTTAGTTGTCTGTGCTATCTGATGATACAGTCTCTGAGAGACCTCAGGGGTCCAGGTTAATTGAGACTGCTGATCCTCATAGAGGGTTGCCTTCCTCCTCACCATCCTCCAGCTTTTCCCTAATTCAACAGCAGCTTCTGTTCATTGGTTGGGTGCACATATATGTATCTGACTCTTTCAGCTGCTTGTTGGGTTTTTTGAATGGCATTCATGGTAGGTCGCTTTCTGTGGATGCCCTATAGCTCAGTAATGATGTAAGGTATTGGGGCCTCCCCTTGAGTTCTTTGTATATGTTGGATATTAGCTCTCTCTCAGATGTAGGGTTGGTAAAGATATTTTCCAAATCTGTGGGTTGCTGTTTTGTCACATTGACAGTGTCCTTTGCCTTACAGAAGCTTTGCAATTTTATGAGGTCTCGTTTATCTATTGTTAATCGTAGAGCATAAGCCATTGGTGCTCTGTTCAAGAAAATGTCCCCCATGCCCATGTGTTTGAGGCTCTTCCCCACTTTCTTTTCTTTTAGTTTCAGTGTATCTGGCTGTATGTAGAGATTTGATCCACTTGGAGTTGAGCTTTGTACAAGGAGATAAGAATAGATCAATTTCCATTCTTCTACACGCTGACCACCAGTTTGAACCAGCACTATTTGTTGAAAAATGCTATCTTTTTTCACTGGATGGTTTTGGCTTCTTTGTCAAAGATTAAGTGACCAGAGGTGTGTGGGTTCATTTCTGGGTCTTCAATTCTATTTCATTGATCAAACTGCCTGCCTCTGTACCAATACCATACAGTTTTTACGACTATTGCTCTGTAATATTGCTTGAGGTCAGGGATGGTGACGCCCTCAGAAGTTCTTCTATTGTTGAGAATAGTTTTCGCTATCCTGGGTTTTTTTGTTATTTTAAATGAATTTGCAAATTGCTCTTTCTAACTTTATGAAGAATTGAGCTGCAATTTTGATGGGGATTACATTGAATCTACAGATTTCTTTTGGCAAGACGGCCATTTTTACTATATTAACCCTGCCAATCCATGAGCACGGCAGGTCTTTCCATTTCTGAGATCTTCAATTTCTTTCTTCAGAGAATTAAAGTTCTTGTCATACACATCTTTTATTTTCTTGGTTAGAGTCACACAAAGGTATTTTATGTTGTGTGGGACTATTGTGAAGGGTGTCATTTCCCTAATTTCTTTCTCCTCAGCCTATATATTCTTTGAGTAGAGGAAAGCTACTGATTTGTTTGAGTTACTTTTATACCTAGCCACTATGCTGAAGTTGTTTATCAGGTTTAGGAGTTCTCTGGTAGAATTTTTGGAGTCACTTAAGTATATTATAATATCATTTGCAAACAGTAATATTTTGACTACTTCCTTTCCAATTTATATCCGTTTGACCTCCTTTTGTTGTCTGATTGCTCTGGCTAGGACTTCTAGTTCTATATTGAATAAGTAGGGAGATAGTAGGCAGCCTTGTCTAGTCCCTGATTTTAGAGGATTGCTTCAAGTTTCTCTCCATTTAGTTTGATGTCGGCTACTGGTTTGCTGTATATTGCTTTTACTATGTTTATGTATGGGCCTTGAACTCCTGGTATTTCCAAGACTTTTACCATGAAGGGATGTTGAATTTTGTCAAAAGTTTTCTCAGTATCTAATGAGATGTTCATGTGTTTTTTTTTCTTTGAGTTTGTTTATATAGTAGAGCCATCCCTGCATCCCTGGGGTGAAGCCTACTTGATCATGATGGGTAATCATTTTGATGTGTTCTTGGATTTGGTTTGCAAGAATTTTACTGAGTGTTTTAGCTTCGATTTTCATAAGTGAAATTGGTCTGAATTTCTCTTTCTTTGATGGGTGTTTGTGTGGTTTAGGTATGAGTGTAATTGTGGCTTCATAGAATTGGGTAGTGTTCCTTCTGTTTCTATTTTGTGGAATAGATTGAAAAGTATTGGTATTAGGTCTTCTATGAAGGTCTGATAAAATTCTACACTGAACACAAGTGGTCCTGGCCTTTTTTTTGGTTGGGAGACTTTTTGCTATTTCTGTAGGAGTTATGGGGTTGTTTAGATGGTTTATCTGATGCTGATTTAACTTTGATACCTGGTATCTGTCTAGAAAAGTAGACATTTTATCCAGATTTTCCAGCTTTGTTAAGTATAGGCTTTTGTAGTGGGACTTGATGATTTTTTTGAATTTCCTAAGTTGCTATTATTATGTCTCCCTTTTCATTTATGATTTTATTAATTTGGATACTGACTCTGTTCCCTCTGGTTAATCTGGCTAAGGGTTGATCTATCTTGTTGATTTTCTCAAAGAACCAGCTCCTGGTTTTGTTGATTCTTTGTATAGTCCTTTTTGTTTCTACTTGATTGATTTCAGCCCTGAGTTTGATTATTTCCTGCCATCTGCTCCTCTTGGGGGTATTTGCTTCTTTTTGTTCTAGAGCTTTCAGGTGTGCTGTCAGGCTGCTAGTTATGCCCTTTAGACTTTCTTTTTGATGGCACCCAGATCTATGAGTATTCCTCTTAGCACTGCTTTCATTGTGTCCCATAAGTTTTGGTATGTGTCTTCATTTTCATTAATTTCTTTAATTTCTTTCTTTATTCCTTCCTTGGTCAAGTTATCATTGAGTAGAGCGTTGTTCAGCTTCCATGTGTATGTGGGCCTTCTGTTGTTTTTTTTTGTTTGTTTGTTTGTTTGTTTTTTGTTACTGAAGACCAGCCTTAACCCATGGTCATCTGATAGGATGCATGGGATTATTTCAATTTTCTTGTATCTGTTGAGGCCCGTTTTGTGACCAATTATGTGGTCAATTTTGGAGAAGGTACCACGAGGTACTGAGAAGAAGGTATATTCTTTTGTTTTAGGATGAAATGTTCTACAGATATGTTAAACCCATTTGGTTCATAATTTCTGTTAGTTTTCAGGGTGTATCTGTTTAATTTCTCTTTCCATGATCTGTTCATTGATGTGAGTGTGTTGTTGAAATCTCCCACTATTATTGGGTTTGGTGTAATGTGTGCTTTGAGCTTTAGTAAAGTTTATTTTATGAATGTGGATGTCCTTGCATTTGGAGAGTAGATGCTCAGTATTGAGAGTTCATCTTGGTGGATGTTTTTTCCTTTGATGATTATGAAATATCCTTCCTTATCTTTATTGACAACTTTTAGTTGGAAGTCAGTTTTATTCAATATTAGAATGGCTACTCCAGCTTTTTTCTTGGGACCATTTGCTTGGAAATTTTTCTACACACCTTTTGCTCTAAGGTAGTGTCTGTCTTTGTCACTGAAGTATGTTTCCTGTATGCAGCAAAATACTGGGTCCTCTTTATGTATCGAGTCTATTAGTCTATGTCTTTTTATTGGTCAATTGAGTCAATTGATGTTAAGTAATATTAAGGAATAGTGATCGTTGCTTCCTGTTATTTTTGTTGTTAGAGGTTGAATTATGTTTGTGTGGGTATCTTCTTTTGGGGTTGTTGCAAGAAGATTACTTTCTTGCTTTTTCAAGTCTGTAGTTTTCCTCCTGGTGTTGGAATTTTCCATCTATTATCCTTTGTAGCGTTTAATTTATGGAAAGATATTGTGTAAATTTGGTTTTGTCATGGAATATCTCCTTTTCTTCATCTATGTTATTTGAGAGTTTTTCTGGGTATAGTAGCCTGAGCTAGTATTTCTCTTAGTGTCTGTATGACATTTGCCCAGAATCTTCTGGCTTTCATATTCTCTGGTGAGAAGTTTGGTATAATTCTGATAGGTCTGCCTTTATATGTTATATGTCCTTTTATCCTTACTGCTTTTAATATTTTTTATTTGTTTGTTTGGTGTTTTCATCATTATGTGACAGAAGGAGTTTTTTTTCTGGTCCAGTCTATTTGGAGTTCTGTGGGCTTCTTGTGTGTTCACGGGCATCTCTTTCTTTAGGTTAGGAAAGTTTTCTTCCATAATTTTGTTAAAGATATTTACTGGCCCTTTAAGCTAGGAATCTTCGCTGTCTTCTATATCTCTTATCCTTAGGTTTGGTCTTCTCATTGTGTCCTGGGTTTGCTGAATGTTTGAGTTTTCTGCGTTTTACATTATCTTTGACTGTTGTGTCAATGTTTTTTATGGTATCTTCGGCCCCTGAGATTCTCTGTTCTATTTCTTGCAATCTGTTGGTGATGCTTACATCTATGACTCCTGATCTCTTTCCTGGGTTTACTATCTCCAGGGTTGTCTCTCTTTGTGATTTCTTTATTGTTTTTATTTCAGTTTTTATATCATGTATGTTTTTGTTCAATTCTTTCACCTGTTTGGTTGTGTTTTCCTGTAATTCTTTAAGGGATTTTTATGTTTCCTCTTTAAGGGCTTCTACTTGTTTACCTGTGTTTTCCTGTATTTCTTTTTTTTTTTTTTTTGGTTTTTTTTTTTTCGGAGCTGGGGACCGAACCCAGGGCCTTGCGCTTCCTAGGTAAGCGCTCTACCACTGAGCTAAATCCCCAGCCCCTCCTGTATTTCTTTAAGGTAGTTATTTATGTCCTTCCTAAAGTCCTCTATCATGATCATGAGATGTGATTTTAAATCCAAATCTTGCTTTTTGGTGTGATGGAGTATCTAGGACATGCTGTAATGGGAGAATTGGGCTCCGATGATGCCAAGAAGCCTTTGTTCTTGTGCTTTAGTCTAGCCATCTGGATATCTCTAGTGCTACCTGTCCTTTCTGGTGCCTGTCCCTCCTGTGATCCCGGTTGTGTCCAAACTCCTGAGTCCAAGTGTCTCTATAATCCTGGGGTTCTGGGATCCTATGATCCTGAGATCCTGGTTGTGTCACAACTCTTGGGAGTCAAACTGCCTCTGGTATCCTGAAATCCTGGTGTGACCAAGCTCATGAGATCCTGTTGTGTCAGAGCCTTTTGGAGTCAAGCTTTCTCAGGGTGTTGTAGGAGTTGTTGGGAAGTCAGAGCCCTGGGTTTGCTCTGGGCACTGGTGCAAGCTGGAAGGAACCTTTGCCTCTGGTTGAGTGGGTGATATTTGTTTCCCTGGTTCCTATGAGGATCCCAGTTATGCTGGGTTTTGGAAAAGATGTTGTGGCCTCTACTGTGATCTTGAGTGTGTCAGAGCTCCAGTGTTCCTTGCTGTGTCTGATCTCCTGTGAGTTGAGCTTCCTTTGTGATCCTGTGATCCTGGGTGTTTCAGAGCACCTGGGAGCAAGGCTCCCTTTGGGTGTTGTAAGAGTGGATGCAGAGCCAGCACCTCAAGTCTGCTCTGGGTCCAGGTTCAGACCAGAAGAAACCTGTGCCACTGGCTGGGTGGGGGTTCCTGTGTCCCTGGATACTAGAGGTCCTAGTTACTCCAGGTGATGGGGCAGAGCCTCCTCATCTGTCATCCTGGGCGTGTTAGAGCACCTGAGAGTTGGGCTTTCTCTGGGTGTTGTGGGACTGGGTGCAGAGCCAGCACCCAAGGTCTGCTCAGAGCACTGGTTCTAACAATAATTTCTAATAAAATAGAAGCACTTATTTCATAGTGCTCAATGGTAAAATACATAAGTATATGCAAAACATATTCTTCTCCATAATAAGATATCATTATTTATTGAGAAGATTACTTTCACCATGGCATAAGTGATCATTTGTTCGGCTATTTTGTTTTGTTGAGGTTTATTTGATGTAATCTCATGTAGACTCAGCTGGTTATGTAGCTAAGAAGTCCTTTCCCATTCATATATGAAAACTCTGCCTTCTAGTCCAAAGAGGTCTCCATGTTTCCACACAACTGTCTTTTCTATCTACAGGCTGAGTGAAGATGGCTTGAGTTTTGTCTCAACCTCTGAGCCTCTTGCTTCTACTTCCCTAGGTCTGGGATTATAGGCACATGGCATCGTACATGACTCACATAAATAATATACAAATACAAAATGTAGCTTTCATCTAGCTAAGAAACTTTACATGCTTGCAATATAAAATCAGTACTAAAAGGCCAATAAAGGGCAGGGACAATCTGAGAAACTTTTAGACTCCTGAGCCTGCCCAAATGGTTACAACTGAGGAAGCAAACAGGTCCTTGAGAGGTTTTGATTTATAAATATGAGCTGCTATGAGAAACATGAGAAAATGCCCTAGGAAAGGAGGTACAGGAAGTGAAGACCAGAACCTAAATCAGCCTGATGGGACCTTTATACATTACACAATGTAAAGAAAGAGTGGTTAGTGATCAAGGGAGTCCCTAGTCCTCACTGCTGTGACAGACAGAAGAAAAGGAACTCTGTGGATCCCTTCAGCAATAGTTCACTAAGACGGCTGAGAGATTTGGAAAGCAAATTAATATGAGGCCTGGAAGGAGTTACCCAACCAGCAAAGTCTCCTCAGGTAGCCAATGAGAGAAGAATTGCTTCCCCATGTACCCTAGTCACTCACCATGGTTTGTGTGATGCCATCATTCCAGGTGAACTTAAGCCAATCACCTTGGACTTTGAATGGCTCTTCTGATTTTTAGGCATTGTAATATTTTTCCACCTTCCAATCTAATACATCACAGCTCTAAGATCTCTGGCTTGGTCCTTTTGTTGGAGATATTCACATGAGCATTTCAACCAGTCTGATTGACATCACCCACTACATAAGTTGTCAACCATAATGAAAGAAGGGTTTTTGTTATTTGGGTATCTCATTGAAAACAATATAAGGTAAACTTGGCAATTCTTCAAGTTACTTATAGTCATATATACAATAAAATATTTTACAGTAAATTCAAGGAAAACAATAATATACAGTAAGTCTTAAAACTGCAGACATTCTGTATAAAATGCAACTAATTTAAATATTAAATTCAATTTATAGTGAATAATACAATATACAATAGTTCTCTCTTGCCACAAGGAATATATCCCAATACCTTTAGTGGATGCTGGAAACTGTGGAGGCTACCAACTCCAAACATACTAGCTTTTTTTCCTGGACACACATAAATGAATGCATTCCTATGAGGAAACTTAATTTATAAATTAGGAACCTTTAATGAATGTTAGTATATGGGGTTACCTGTAATATGAGAGCAATAACAAAATTTCAAACAAAATAGAACAAGTATGATGCTATACAGTAATTGAATTGCCAGGTCCATGGATTGTATTTTTTGGACCATTATTAAATAAAATAAAAGTAACTTGAACATAAGCACTACAGCATCCCCCATGGTTAATGTGGTGACTACCAGGAAGAGTGTAGATACAGTGGATAAATCAGTGATAACCTGGAAAGAATGTGGTGCTTTATTATGAGTAACCTAAGAATTAAGCTTTCTGTTTCTTTCTTCCTTGGTTCTAAGTATAAAAGACAAGAAATGTTTCTGGTCATCTATTTTCTTATATATAAAAGAATAAATATCACTTGTGAGGTTTTTGACACTATAGTCTACAGTTCTATAAATATTTTCTGTTTGAGAATTAAGAGGAAGTTGAAAGAAAATATTGCTGACAGACAGGTCAGAAGAGAGTGAGTGGATCTCCTTCCTTGGAGAACCCCAATTTTATCAAGTAAAGCAATACGAATGTGTTTAATGGGTCACTATGCAAGACGGAAATTTTGACATGAGGATAAATCTGAGGGAAGTTTTGGAAGTCTTTGAAGATGGAAATGTTGGCATTCTGCTTTGGACTTTACACATTATGCATTTTTATATTTCTGGAACATGTAAATTAATCTAGAGACACCACAGCCAACACTGACCCTAGGGTAGCAAACAAAACATCAATTTGTCACATTTTGGAATAATGAAATATAAAAAAAAAAATCACACAGGGCCCTAACAACATTCCTAGATTAGCCTGATTTGTGTGTGTGTGTGTGTGTGTATGTGTGTGTATACCCAAATTCCTACATAATTTCTAATATAAACTCAATTTTAAATTATAGAGAAACCTCCCAAACTAAGATTAAATCATACATAATAGTTATCATTATACAGTATTTAAAATAAAACATAGGTATCCTTGCCTAAAGTGATCTAGTTATAGTTTGATATTAGATAAGAAAATCCTGGATAAAGACTTCCCACCATAATCCATAAACATGTGTTATTACAAAGCAGAGCATGCTTTATGAAACGTGATGAGTGACTGCCCTCATCCCTTTTGGTGACAGGTGTTTGTTTGTTTTTTTTCATATTTTGTTTTTTAACTTGGATTATTGCAACAGTCACAGACTCCAGATCATTCTCTGGCGATAACAGAAACTTTGTCCAATGAGACCAATCATCAGGGCTTCGGTCCTGCACCAAGACCAAGCTTAGGGGGATGAAGAATTGAGAGGAGTTTAAACTTGTGATCAAGAGGGCCTCCCTGTAGATACACAAGCGTCCAATTGTGAATCGTAGTATTATTCAAAATGTAAGGAAATTGGTTGATACAAAAAGCTGAGGTTTTTGTAAAGTGAACAATGAGAAGACATGATGATGAGAGACAGGTTGTTCCCTGCAAGGAAAAAGGAGCATTTGGGTGAGGAAAGGGGGCAGCAAAATGAGGCTGAAGAGATGTGGTAGTGAGGCAGGGGGATGAGTTAGAACGAAGTATTATGACACACCTATGAGAAAGCCATCATGGGACTTGCACGTTTGTGCTCTAACCTTAAAAATTAACTTAAAAGGCATAAAAATAGTGAGTGATCGCTTTGGATCACTTTGTTCAGTTGCTGTCCATAGTCCACAGAGAAGTCTTCTCTCCTTATTCCCTTTCCCTCAATACAAATAAAAGCAATCTAGGAAAACAAACATGGCTTATTTGTGTTTACACTTCCTCCTATTCTTACCCACTTCTCACAGAATGCACATGTGCAACACACACACACACACACACACACACACACACACACACACACACAGGCATATATAAGCAGGAACATTTTTGTCAATTGTGGATTTAATAATTTGGGGACTCTGAGTCCTCTTCATTGTCTGTCTTTTTACCTCTATCTGTTATAATCTTTATCTCAATTTTATCTGATACTTTTGAATTATTTATGAAACTCTTGAAGCAACTTTTATCTAACTTCTAAATATACCAGTTAGTGGCTGTGTGTCATAGGCAAATTCTAGAACTCCATCAGCCTGGCTTCTGATCTGTGATGCTGAGATATAGACAGCTCACTTCTGGATTGTTGTGAGACTGACACGAGTGAATGAATTCTCTGTGTTTTGTTAAGGAATTAAATGAATCATCTGGAACTCTTAGCAGGGTCTTTAGACAGCCAATGGTCATCAGATGTTAACCTAAATGAACAAGATAATTTAAAGACACGATTTTAAGATCATTGAACTTGAAGCAATAATTCGTTCTTAATTATAACAATTTAACCTTTTGTTAAGCATTAGATTGTGGGCACCATGTACAACACGCTTAGCCATCAGAGAAATGCAAGTCAAAATGACCTTGAGATTCCACTTTGCTCCAATCAAAATGGCCAAAATCAAACCCTCAAATGACAGCACATGCTGGCAAGGATGTGGAAAAAGGGGAACACTTCTCCATTGTTGGTGGGAGTTCAAACTTGTACAACCACTCTGGAAATTTATCTGGTGTTTTCTCAAAAAATTGGAAAATAATTCTCCCTAAAGACCCAGATATTCCACTCCTGGACATATATCCAAAAGATGTTCCATCATACCACAAGGATGTGCACTCCACTATGTTCACAATAGCCTTATTTATAATAGCCAGAAATAGAAACAACCCACATGTCCCTTAACCAAAGAAAGGATGCAGACAATATGGTTCGTTTACACAAAAGAATACTATTCAGCTATTTTTAAAAAATCAAGAATTTTGCACGCAAATGGATAGAACTAGAAAATATCATCCCGAATGAGGTAATCCAGGCCCAAAAGGACATGCATAGTATGTACAGACTCATAAGTGGACATTCGCTGTAAAGTACAGGATACCTGTGATACACCCAAGACCCAAAGAAGTTAAACAAGAAGGAAGACCTAAGTGATGATGCTCAAATTCCACCTAGAAGGGAAAACATAATAGTCATGAGAGGCAAAGAGGGGAGGAAAATATATGGGAGAGGAGAGCTTGAGGGGAATAGGAAGGCAGGTTCCGGTGTGGGAAGAGATGAGAAAGGCCCAGAGGTCCAGGAGACTAAATGGAAATCTACAGCTGCTGAAGACGGGGAGAGGGGAATGCTAGACTGTCCCTGAGACCGGAGGTGAAGGAGGCTCCCAGGAGTCAATGAGGGTGACCTTAGCTGAGATGCAGATCAGTGGGGACATGGAACCTGAAGATAACACCTCTCGTAGTCAGGCAGGATACCCAGGGGATGGATAAGGACACCAATCCACCCGCAAAACTTTCAACCCAAAATTTGTCCTGTCTAAGAGAAACGTAGGACCAAAGATGGATCAGAAACTGAGGAAATGACCAACCAATAACTGATCCAACTCATAGGCAAGTACCAATCCCTGACACTATTAATGATCCTTTGTTATGCTTAGAGACAGGAGCCTAGCATGACTGTCCTCTGAGAGGCTCTACCCAGGAGCTGACCAAAAAGGATGCAGATACCCACAGCCAAACATTGGATGGAGGTCGGGACTCTTATGGGATTAAAGGCCCTGAAGGGGATAGGAACTTCACAGGAAGACCAACAGTGTCAACTAACAGGGACCCCTGGGAGCTCTCAGAGGCTGAGACACCAAGCAGAGACCCTACCTCGGCTGGACCAAGGACCCCGGCACACATGTAGCAGAGGGTTCCATGCCTTGTCTTGCCTCAGTGGGAGAGGATGATCCTAATCCTGAAAACTCAATTTGACAGGGTAAGGGGATACCCAGGGTGGGGGGCCCACCCTCTCAGAGGCAAAAGAGAGGGGTTGGTGGAAGGGACTCCATGAAGGAGGAACCATGAGGAAGGGCAGCGTTTGGGATGTAAATGAATAAATCATTTTTTAAAAATTAACTGTAACTTCCCCATTAAGTCCTGGATGAAGTAGCTTGAAAAATAAAAATAAAATACCCTGCTTTGCCATCCTGTGTTAAGTGTTTCTTCTTTCTTTCTGCTGCCTTTCAAGGTTGTCATGAGTTCACAGTAGACAAGTTTCTTCAGCACCACTGATCAGGCTCTATAGTGTATTCTTCCTTCTTTAAACATAGGGTTAATAGGCAGAGATTACACTAGAAGGAGAGTAAAATCTTTAAACCTAAGTATTAAGCTCCCTGGTTGAATACCCTACCATCCTTTATCTGCATGAATCACTGCTCTGGGTCAGTCCCTCCCCATTCCTCCCATAAGTATCTCTAGCTTTTATTCCTCCTACAGATTACCTTATCTCCCCGATCTCCTGATCCAGTCAGTGACCCAGTCTCTAACACCTCCATCCTGGAGATGTAAAGGGCACCTTCATCCTACCCTTTTCGAGATACAATAGGCAGGTGCTGGGGAATGACAGACAGTTCATGACTTTGTATCCCAACTGGCTGATCTCTCAATGAGAGGCATTTTGCATCCTGAGTTCTTTCTTCCATTTTGTTGAGGGAGTCACATAACTGGGCTCCATCCCTCATTTCTCACAAACCACTATCTATATGCGACAATTCCTCAGTATTAGAAAAAGAAATACTAAAGAAACACTAAATTCCTTCACCTACAGAATGCAAAGAACAGCTGCGGACACAGATGTCGGTACTCACTGGACTGGAAGACATTGCAGTCACTGCCACCGGAAAATGGTGCGCAAAGTATCATGGTACCAAAGCTCAGTGCCATTAACTACAACCCTCAAAAGCTTAAATATGCCCACCCCATAGGTGTAACCATCTTCCCAGGTGTGACCAACTTTATCATGTGGAAGCACACCTGGTCAAATACAAATTCCCACTCCCGCCCAACTGGGCCTCAGCCTTGTGAAAAAAGTACCATGAACCCGATCTCGGTATTTTTCTGAATACATGCTTCCATTTTGAAATGATTTCTAAAAGCAAGAAGTAGCACTTTCACTTCTGCAGTGGGATTCCCTCCATGTCCCCCTAAAGATACAACATCACTGTGTTCCCTTTAAATTTCTCAGATTGGGCCAGTTTCTTACACAGATAGCACAAGGCTGCTGGCTAGGATCCACCAACTTCATGTTGCCCACCTCACGTCTATTACTTAATAGTCATCTTGGCAACAGTACTTGGGATGCTGGTGGGAAAGGTCCATCACGCTTAGTATTTCTCAAGAGGAAAATTGTCTAGTGGTTAAAATCAAGAATGAGTCATAGAGATGCCAATCCTAACCCAGGCTGTGATTCATTCTGTGACCCTTACCCTACTCTCTCCACCCTGGGTTTCTCAATATGTTGTGCTACAAACCTCCATTTTCTACCATAAGTAATGAACTATATTTAGAGATTATTTGCAAACTGACTAACATTGGGAGACCTAACATGTTCGAGGTAATGTGTCACCGGCTTGAAATCATAAATGGGTGTTCATAACAAGTCATTTTCTAAAAGTTAATCATTGACTGAAGAAAGAATGTGATCAAATCCTTCGAAGATCAGGTCCCTCCAGTCGTCTTTGTTCCTGACTTTCAGAGATGCATACACTGAAGTCCAGCCAGCTAAGCCTCCTCCACTAAGTTTTGCTGTGCCCAAGTTTATACTACACAGTGGAAACGGAATTTAGGCTATTCACAAGAGCCACAGGTCTAATTTTCAATTTTCTAGTAAGTACAGTTTTATTTCATAAGTTAAGATTAATTTCAGTAATACATTTTAACATGTACATAATACACCTCACTTCAATATCTAATCAATGTTAAATGTATTAATGAGCTCTTTTTTCTGGTGTTTTTCCCCATACACAATCTTCAAGACACAGTGAGCATCTTACATTTCGAGTGCGTCACAGTTCATACTAGCCATAAACCAAGTGCTTTCAAAGCCCCATGAGACCACTAGCCACCCAGTCTCTTGGTTCCATTCAACATAAACTAATGTGCAAAACTGCAAGACCACAGAACTTTTTGAGCCTACTACAGCCCTATCACTGTTCTAAATTCTCTGTGATCCTTTTCTGAAGACCACATTTTTCTGTGTAATATCTTCAGCCTTTCTATTTCTATTCTGGGCCTTGACTCTGATTAAATCTTTGAAATTTTTTTTTCTGTTTACATAGGCTCTCTAAGTATGTCTGGGGAAATTATCAGTAGGGATTTTCTTATTGCTTGGAAATTATCTTTAATTCCTAAAATTTCCTCTCTTTTTTCCTGCTTTGTCTGAAAGCATTCCAACAGATATTAACTTCAAAATGAGCGCCAGCTCATTCTGCCATCAGCTGGTGACCTCATGAGAAGAACAGAGAGTTGTCATTACTTTCAATCCCACCCAGAAGCTATGGTAATTTTCCCAACATCTCTCTCACTCTCAATAGTGTTACGCCTTAATACACTTTTCCCTTGAACCCTTAAACACAGGAAAGCATGAAGAAATTGAAAATCTCCAAAGGTGGATGTTTTAATTGATTTGGTTATTATACGTTTCATACAAGTATTGAATTACTGTAATGTACCCCTTGAATAAACATGTTTATAAAAATATAAATATATAATATAAATATAAAAATATATTTGTATATATTATATATGTGTGTATATAAATATATAAATAATTAGATAAATATATATTTGCAAAATCACTAAGTACAGATGGATGTGATCCAAGGTACACATGCAAAAACTTCTATGGCTCTCTTAGAGAAACTATAGTCCGAGGACTGTTAGATTCGTTGCAAGAACAAATTATCTAGAACAACAACGGACACTGTAAACTGTTCAATAAATATGTAACATGAATATACTTCAAATTTCCATTGTCACTGACTTTTTTGACAGTAAGCAAGAGAATTTAATTATAGTAACGTGAAAGTAAAACTAGAAGCTGCCAGCAAAAGCCAATCCACACCACCAGAGCTGAATGTTCCACTTAGAGACGCCGTTTAGTATTTCCTGCAGCTAAGGCATGACACTGTAATTCAGTCAACAGTCAAAAAGTAGCATGGCAGGAAGAAGGGAAATGGGAGAAAGGCTCAAAACATGAAGAAAGGGGGCAGAAGAATGAGTCACAGACAAGAAACCATTGCAGTAGGTAACGTGTGCGTGTGTGCTGCGTGCAAGCTGCGTGTGTGCATGCGTGTGCCTGCATGTGTGTTTGAATAAGGACAATGCCCTAAGACATTCTTTATGATCTTGAGATCTCCCAGCTTTACAAAATAGGGTGTAGATGCCAAAAAAGTGGGTGTAAAATCAGCTTCCTTGTGCTCTAACAACCACGTGTTGGAGGTAGAACGCCTAAGTTCTCCTCAAAGCTCCACTCCAGGGAACAATGTGGTTTAGATCTTATAGCTGATCTTCATTTGCAAACTTTAACCAGTTCTTAGATTCCTTGGGTGCTCAACAGAGGGGGAAAAAAACTGTGATGATACACACAGAGACGTCTTAGAAGAGGGAAGCTTGTGAGAAAGTTGTGGAATAGCGACAGGAAAGAAACCAGATGTTAATAGCCCTCCCTCCCACGCATTCCCAACTACACCCCCTCCTTCTGAGAGCCTGCCTCTGGCACTCAGATCTTGACAAAGTTCAGAGCAACTCTAACTGCTGCCCCCTCAATTCACACCCAGCCACACATACTATCACCAAGGAGATCCTGAGAACGTAAAGGTAACATAACAAAGATAACCAGGGAAGCAGAACTTAACAGATCAGCGCTAGACCGACGACGATGTGTATGTAAACCACTGCCTCCTCCTACCACACCCAACCCCGGCTAACTATAGGGCTGTTATGAATATGAATACATTGTTTGACTGTGCGGACCCAGTCGTTGGTTTACCATGGAAACAGAAGTACCTCAGTTTGGGCCACAGCAGCCACTTTAAAAGCTGGGTCCAGTGCTGTGCCCTTGTAACTGCAGTGATGGAGAAGCTGAGAAAGGAGGGTCCCTATACTTGCTGGCCAGATAGTGTAGTCTAATTAGTGAGTCAAAAGAAAGACCTTTTCTAAAAAGGGTACACAGGCTCTGAGTACTGACACCCAAGGTTGGTTTTTGTCCTCTACTTGCACATGTGTACATGCATCCATCCATATAGATATCTGCATTACATGCATATGAACACATACCAGGACTAAGCATCCTAAATTGGACATACGATATAAACTATGGGTTTTACTACTGTTTAATTTTTATTACTTTGAGAATTTCATGTGTGAGTAGTGATTAAATCATCTATACCCCTTCCTTCTACCCCTCCCTAATCCTTCCTGTCCTCACAACTTCCTCTCATAACCTCTTCTAGGTTACACACACACACACGCACACATACACACACACACACACACACACACATGTTGAGCATATATGTGTGTATATATGTTGAGTTGCTCTTCTGCATATATATTTAAGGCTATTTGGAACTAGATAACCTATCAGAAGTTTATCAGTGAAGAAAACATACATTTCTCTCTCTCTCTCTCTCTCTCTCTCTCTCTCTCTCTCTCTCCATTTGTTACCTATTTTTGAGTTTTACTATTGATGGGGAAGTTCATATTTATATCTATATTTTATAGCCAATATAATAACCACTAACCGATCAGGAAGACATCTAGATCTTTGTCATGGGTATTATTTACCTGATGGCTTAAATCAGCTTTGGTTCTGGGAGAGAAACTCTTACTTAATCCTTAATCTCCAAGAGAATGGCACAAAGTGATAGAACATCAAACTGGCATCTCTAGTCTGAAAAGCCCCAACCATTGTACCAATAGACTGTGCTGTTTTGTCTTTCTTAAAATGGCATAAATTATCTTTCCCCTGGTGCTGCCAAGTTCATGTGAACTGCTTTAAAATGCATTGTATATGCAGTAATAAAGACTGTGAAAAAGACTTCAAGGAAGCCCTGCTGTTTCATGAGATTTGTGGTCATAGAAGTTAAATGTTTAATCTGAAAAAAAAAATGTTTAATCTGGCAGGGACTCAAAGTCCAGGCAGCCTCAGGTTCTCAACTACGTTCTGAAAGTATATAGATTAGCACTCAGATTTCATTTCATTTCAACAGGACTAGTGCTGTGAACACCAGGTTCCTTGCCAGCAAATGACGCCTGGTGTCATTGCCACACGGATGTTTACAGTAGATGTGGTTGGCATGAGTGTTGTTTTAAAACAGTCGAGCTCTACATATGCATGCCCCCACTTGCATTCTCTCTGGGAAACACGGAAAACAAAAACTGTCTATTCATGTTCATAAAGTTATTCAACATAAACCCATGGTGTCTTCATTCTGATATCAGAGTGGGGCTTACATTTTACTTTGAAAATACCACAAAGTCTTCATATTTCACATCTAATGAGTAAATTAACATGGGTGATCAGATTTATGTTCAAGTGCGTTTATGAGATATATGTGTGTGTGTGTGCACATATGCATGAGGATGCATTTGCACATCTGTGTGTTTCTATGGGGGCCAGATGTCAATTCTGGTTATCTACCTCTATTGTTCACCACATCATTAAAACAAACAAACAAACAAACAAAAACACTGTATTTTGCTGAGTCTGGAGTTTGCTATTTAGCTTGGGTATCGAGTCAATGAACCCCTGGGATACATCTGCCCCCACTTCGATCCCCAACAGCAGGATACAAGCATATATCAGCATACCAGCTTTTTATGTAAGTATCAGGATCCAAACTCAGGTCCTCATACTTGCACAGCAAAGACTTCACCCATTGAATTATCACCCGAGGATTTTATGTCTGATTGTTTATATTTACCTGTCACAGGACTAAACCACTACCCAAAGACTATACATACACTGACCCTGGCTCCAACTGCATAGGTAACAGTGAATAGCCTTGTTGGGGCACCGGTGGAAAGGAAGCCCTTGGTCCTGCCAAGGTTGGAACCCCAGTGTAGGGGATTGTTGGGGGGGGGTGATAATGGGAGGGTGGATGGGGAGGGGAACACCCATATAGAAGGGGACGTGGAGGGGATAGGGAGCTGATGGACAGGAAACCGGGAAAGGGAATAACATTTGAAATGTAAATAAGAAATACCCAATTTGATAAAAATGAAAAAAATTACTTGTCACAAATGGAAGGAAGAAAAGAATCTTGACTTCCACACACCAGGTACAGCATGCATGTACCACACATCCATCCACACATACAAAGAAAGCACAAAGTAAATGAATGTAATTTTTATAACTTTTAAAAAAAAGTCAACTTTACAGATTTGAGATGAATTAGAGTAAGGTAACATGCTATGCCTTTCCCAAAAAATAGCACATCAACTGTCACTAGTTACCTGAAATCTATTTATAATAGAAAGAAATGTAAAGGAAAATTCTCCTCAAAATAATACATACATTGACTTGATGTGTTTGTAACTGTTGGTAAGAAGCAGGTTAATAGACCAATATTTTCTAATTTTAAAGGTTTTTTAATTTACTGAAACTGTCTCTTTTTGTGATTAATATTGTAGTGCCAAAACCAGGCATTTCTGTCTTCTTCCTGTCTTTCTAGGTATGGACCACACTACCACCCATTTAATATTTCTTGAGATGAAGTTGCTTCTTATATTTGTGACTGAACCTGAATGATCTGTGGGAAGAAACTTTCTCAAGATCAAGAAAGTGAGACTAAAAGATGGAACAAGCCATTGGTCTCTTACTAGGTCATGATAGTTAGATTTTCAAGTTCATCTTGAAAATAATGATGAGAGGAGCTAAAATGAAATAATAGATTATTTCACTGATAACAATGTCCTCTAGGTTCATCATCCTCTCACAAAAAATATAATTTCCTTCTTTTTTGAGGATCAATAATATCCCATTGTGTGTACCCTTATCTGTGGTCTTCATGGCTTCATTACCCACAGCTAACCATTCTTCAAAAGTAGAAAAAAATAAATTTCCAAAAATAAATAAAAATTACTATGTCAAAAACAAAAGATTAAAAATTCCACAAATAAACAATCCATGAATTTTAAATGCCATGTCATTCTGAATAGCATAGTGAAATCTTTCCCCATCCCATCAAGACTTAAATCATCTCCCTCCAGTGAATCCACACTTTGTAAAGCACCCACCCATTATCCACTTAACAACGGTCTTGTTTACTAGATGAGCTTGAGTCACTGTGACCAAGTTCAGCTATCTATTAATTTACTTCACAGTGACCTTCACATCACAGGTGCAATAAAGCAAAAATGACATCATAAGTGCATACAAAACCTACAGAACAAGATTAACTATGTGATAACACTGTAGGGCATAAAGGAAACAAAGCACGTTTAAGGTCTAGTATTAGCTGCAGTTCCTATCATTCGATGACATCTTGGAACACAGCCTTTATGATATAGGACTATTTCTAACTTCATTCTGTTGCTATGACAAAGTGTTCACACCAAAAGCAACTTTGGAAATAAAATGTTTATTTGGCTTATACTTTCTGGTCACAAGCCATGATGGATCAAAGTTAGGGCAGAAACTCACAGAAAGACCTGACGCAGAAACCATGGAGGAACCGTGCTTACTGGGTGACTCTTTGGCTCACTCAAGCTTATGTCCTGGTATCTTGTTTATTCCTCCCAGGGAATTGTACCAACCACAGTGGGCTGGGTCCTTTTACACAATTATCAATCAGGACAATCTCTCATAGACATCCTCAGAGACCACATAAAGCTAATTATTCAAGTGATTTTCTTTTTCAGAGTGATTCGAGACTATCAGTACTAAAAACCATATGTGTTTTATGAATTTATCTACTTATAAACACTTAGATTAGTTAGTTAGTTAGTTAGTTAGTTAGCTAGTTAGTTAGTTAGTTTAATACTGCATTTCTCCCTTCCTTTCCCTTTCTTCAAATCCTCCTATATACCCCTGCCCACTCTCCTTCAAATTCATAGCCTCTTTTTCATCCATAATTATGACATACACATATCTATTTATATACATATACATATATATTCCTAATATAATCTGTTGAGTTTATACAATGTCACTTATATGTATTTTTTTCAGGGCTAACCATTGAGCACTAGAAAACTTGTTAGTATCCTCTTCCCAGAAGAGCCCCTTCTGCAACTGTAAGCTTCACTCGCTTGCCTGTAGTTGCCTGTGTAGGGCCGAGGCCTCATGGGCTTTTCTCTGTTCAGTCTGGCATGTTCATTGGTGTTCTTTCTTGTTTAGCTCATTTGGGGATAGTCATGTTGGCACGACTGTATAGGTATAGCTTCTAATGTTACCAGAAGGCACAGTCTCACAGCAAATTCACTGATCTGGCTCTGTACAATCTTTCTATGGAATCTGAAATGTTCTCTCATCCTTGGAGGGGGAGTGTTTTGTAGATATATCATTAGGACTTGGCATATGGACTGGTTGGGGTTTTCTGTAGTGGTCTCTATTTTTGCCAAAGGGAAATTTCCATAACAAAGAAGGAACACTACACTTATCTGTGTGTTATACGAGCAAATATTTATATAGTGTTATTAGGGAATATGCTGGTGGTTTAGTATATTAGTGGTTGTGGAGTCTTCTTCAATGTCTCTATCACTGATTAGGTAGCTATGTTTAAAGTACGAAGCATATGACCCCCTCGTTGAGCAGGTCTTAAGTCCAATGAGTATTGGGAACTGTGAAGTTAGGTGTGCCACTACTAAACTTGTTCATAGGTAACATAGCTGGGTTGGACTGTTGGTTCCTCCCTCCTTTGGAAGCTTGCATGGCACCTTCTAGTACCATGAAATCTAGTCATCAGGGAGGGTGCCATTCATGTCAGTTCCAGCTCAGGACTGTGTTTCTGAAGTGCTAGGTGGCTTCGGCAATAGTCACACTGTTCATTCTTAGTTAATTCTTTAGCTATTGTCTGTACTGCTGCAGTGCACATGAGAGTGCAGATTTTTTCCTTCAATATAGTAACTTCATCTCCTGAGGCTATATGCCCTCTATAGAATTAATAGACTATACCACATGGTGGGTGTGTGTGTGTGTGTGTGTGTGTGTGTGTGTGTGTGTGTGTGTGTGTGGACATGTATGGTTGTGTGTAGTCATGTGTGTAAATGCCTATAGAGGCCAGTGATTAACTTTAGTTATCTTCGTGTATAGATATCAGGGTTTTTTTTTGAAACAGCATCATTCCCTGAACCTGAAATTGATCAAGTTGCTTAGGCTTACCAACCAATGAGCTTCAGGAACCTGCCTGTCTCGATTTCTGACCTGCTGACCTGCCATCTCTAGGTTACAGATATTTGCTTCTACTCTCAACTCTTACATGAACACTGGGATCCAAAGTTAAGTACTGATGTTTGCACAGCAAGAACTGTAAAAACTGAGCACCTTAGATGTGTATTTATAATCTAGGGACATAGCAGAGTCAGGCACTGTGGGAAGTGCATACAACCTACAAAATTGTATCTTTAATCTTTTATGAGTATCTAGAAAATGGAGAGAACCTACAGATTTGTTATAACCTTGGGGGAATCCTAGAAATCAAAGTGATTAAAACCCTCAGCCTGGAGTTTTTCCTCACACACGATTGTGCATACTCTTTATGAAATAGATGAAAGGAGAGTGTAATAAGTCTGACAGAGTAGGGAAGATTGGTTAATCTTTGATTAGTTCTCCAAAGATAACAAAGCAGTTAACATGTGAAAGAAGAAAATATGTTAGGAGAAAAGTATGGAGAGGGGTAACAAGCCCAAGACAGATGCTTACAGTCTACCAATACAGGAGGATATTACAGTGGAAGAAGGGAAAATGTCCTTACAACTGAGAAATTTATCTACTTAAGTGACTCAGGTCCTTAGAATCTTGATAAAATCTAATTAGGGACAGAATACATGTCAAAAAGCATAGTGAGGAACTGTAAACACCTGGATGGTTTCCTCTAAAACGCCTTGATAAATGGTTTTCCTTCACTGCTTATGCCCTTCCTAATCCTACCGTGTTGACAACTACATCCTAGTGTTGATATAGAACAGCTTCCCATTGCTGGAAGTACTGAGAAGGCAAGTTGAGATGGAAAGTTTTGCATCTCATAAGCAGTTAGAGCAGGCAATAACCTTTTCTTCCCAAAACAATCTTGCATGGTTATGCCCAGAGGCAAGGGTAGAAATGGAAAATAATGGAGCTGTCGTTTACAGTTCAATTTTCCAAGTGACTGGCATTAAAAATAATCAGTCAACCACATTCTCATACTACCCTACCTGTTCTCGAACATCTAACTACAAGTTGGGCACTTAAGTCACAACCCAGTAAACATGATGAGTGCCAACAAGATTCAGGTTGATTTCAAAGTGAAGTACTATCGGTTTAAAACAAAAACTTGCCATTCATACAACAAAAGAAAAAAATCAATAGATATGATCCTCTTATAAGGAATTTTTAATATTTTACAAATCAGTTTCTTCTACTTTTTTTGTTTTATGCTCATACTATAAAACACCGCTTTAAGTTCATTTCCAGCCTGAAATTCCTACAATGTATGTCTGTGCTGTGTAGTCTCAGTTCTTGGTCACCCAAGCAATGTCAGGTATGGGTTCTAGCTCATAGAGTGGAGTTTCGGTCAAATCAGATATTGGTTGGCTACAAACTTTATGCCCCCATTTTTTTCAGCATACCTTGCAAGCAGGATACCCTTATAGATGAAAGGCTCATGTTATCTCCTTTTGTAGAGTGCAAGGTTCTTTGTGGACCAAAGACACTGGGGTGTATGAGTGAAGGTTCTATGTAGACAACTGCAGCTCAACTTGTCTATGTGGAGGTGGTGGATTCAGCAATGTACCATGCAGTCAGCTTGTGAAGAGCTGCCTAATACTCTAACCCAAGAGAGTGCCGGAAGCTTCATTTAGTAACAAGAGATAGCCAGGTGGGGTTCTCTCTCCTTCAGTATTTGGCAATTTCATTTAAATCACTTTCATATATGTATACATTTTAGGAAATCTCTACTAAATTTAGTTTCCATAGCATCAAACAAATGGCTGGTAATTTCATCTGTCTCCCCATATTCCCTCCACAACCCATCCCCAGCCCCCCACACTTGATGCTCCCATTCTAGCCACCACCATCCCATCAATAACTATCTATTCTATTTCTTTTTCCTCATGAGATCTATTGGTATCCTCTAGTCCCTTACTCTACTCATACTATCTGTGTTTCTACAGATTGTATCCTGACTATTTTTGACTTAGTATCTAATAACCACATATAATTGAATGCATACCATATTTGTCTTTCTGGGTCTAGGATACTATTGGTCTTAAAAGTTAGTGATAAAATAACTTCTAATGATATTCTGCTACACTCACAGATCACGGCCTTGTTGAGCCACCATCAAAGAAACTTCTTCCTACAGCAGCGAGGAACAAATACAGATTACTAGAGCCAGACACTATATAGACAGGGAGAGATCTTGGAGAAGTCAGTCCTAAATGAGATCTCTGTCAAATTCCTCCACTTAGAGCTTAGGGAACCCCATGGGAGAGGAGACAGAAAGAATATAGGAATCAAAGGGGGTGGAGAACACTCAGAAAACTAGGCCCTCTTAATCAATGGAATCAAAACTCACATGAACTCATGGAAACTGAAGCAGCCTTTACAGGGCCTGCATGGGTCAACACCAGGTCCTCTGAGTATAAATTATGGCTTCCAGTTCAGTATTTTTTTATGGAATTTCAAAATACAAAAACAAGTGGGTCTCTGATATTTGTGGCCTCCCTTGTGTTCTTTTCCTTCTGTAAGTCTATCTTATCTAACTTCAATGTGATTGTTTTTGTTTTATTATATTTTGTTTTATTTTATTATTATCTCTTAGAAACCCTATGTTTTTCTAATGAGAGAGGAAGTGGATATGAATGAGAGAGGAGGTTGGGAGAAAAGTGAGAAGAGTAAAGGGATGGGAAACTGTAATCAAGATATGATATATGAGAAAGGAATCTATTTTCAATTACAAAAAAGAAATAAACATATATGTGTGCCTTAGTCAGTGTTTGATGGCTGTGAAGAGACACCTTGATCACAGCAACTCATTAAAAAAAAAAACATTTAGTTGGGGCTGGCTTTCAGGTTCGGAGATTTAGCCCATTGTCATCATGGCAGGAGATATGGTGGCATACAGGCAGACATGGTGGAAGAGAAGGAGCCAAGATAAGGGCACCAGTGGAAGGAGAAACCCTTGGTCCTGCCAAGACTGAACCCCAGTGAACAGAATTGTTGGGGGAAGGGTGGTAATGGGGGAAGGATGGGGAGGGGAACACCCATATAGAAGGGTAGGGGGAGGGATTAGGGGGACGTTGGCCTGGAAACTGGGAAGGGGAATAACAATCAAAATGTAAATAAGAAATACTCAAGTTAATAAAGATGGAGGGGGAAAAAAAGAGTTCTCCAAACAGATGAGCAGAGAGTAGGAAGACAGAGTGAGCCTCTGATCCCGGATTGAACTTCTGAAACCTCAAAGCCCAGTGACATTCTACCTCCAACAGGGCTACAATTTCAAAGTCTTTCAAATTATGCCACTCCCTATGAGCCTATGAGAGGGCATTTTTATCCAGCTGCCACAATGTGCATATATATCTGCATAGGAAGTGTATTATCTCTGACAGCATCAGCCTGGTTACTGTTGCCTAGCAAGAACATTTTTATGCCTTTCTACTAGTGCTTTTATATGAAAATATCACAATTTTCCATACATCTCAAATTTTATAAAAATGTTTGTTCTTATTAGGCACAACGTGATTGCAGATATGACCTACTAGAGTGCAAAGTCCTGTCTTCTGACTATTTTATGTCTAGTTTCATTGCATGTACATCCAAGCACGTAACATTGTTCAGTGAACTATAACTCTAGTTCTCCTCACATTCTGTTTTGCTTACCAAACACATGACTTCAGGTTTATTTCAAGCCACTAGTAATATATATAAAATTTCAAGCAGAAATAAGTACTTAATGTTAAGCATATTGAGCATCACAAAATACCTGTTGTTTGAAAAGACAGTCAAATACACCAGAAGTTTGTAGACTACATTTAGTCTAGTTTAAAATAGTGCTGGCTTGCTTACATACATTTCTTAGGGTGATGCATTTTTATGCTGCAATAATGTTTAATGAAAGAATTGCATAAAATCAAAATCTGAAAAAATGTCAATAGTATGTTAAATACTTTGGAGTTTATGAAAGTAATACACAACACTTTATCTGCCCTCTGGGAGCCCTGAGGGAGCACTGGAAATGTAGTAGAAGTAAGGAGAACAGATGGAAAACAGCATAAACCAGTAAGTAACTAGATGTCTACCGTAGGATAAAAATAGTAAGTGCTGGAGTATTCAAACAGAGACCTTAGTGGATAAAACATTGAGAAAACTCTCAGAGATGTCAGAGAAAAATTGGCACCATCATCATCATCATCATCATCATCATCATCATCATCATCAATTTAGAACTCTTATACAAAAACAAGAAAATAGAATCAGTGAAACTAGGAATAGACTTAAGACACAGAAAAGATGATGAAATTGACTAGAAAAATAGGCATCATTCCTGAGAAAGTACCAATTTATAAGGTAAGTAGGTAAGTCATGTCTATAAATGACTATAAGACATGTATGATAAAAGCAAGAGCATGATTTGAAAGATATTGAAACTATCACTACATTATATGAGGTTTCACAAAGTACCCCATTAGTTTCTTACCAAGAAACCTCACTGGGGAAATTCCACTTAAGAGCAGACAACTAGTTTTTAATCAAGAATGAGATAAGAGAGCAAGGGTACCAGAGGTACTCATTGAGCTTTTTCATACAACCTATACCTGGACTTCATGTCTGAAACATCTCTTCTTACACCATGTACCAGAATTTGTGGTGAGGAATATAGTATATTCAATAGATGAATACAAACACATACACACATATACACACCCAAGTACAAATGAAAGATTTAGCAGAAGGGCTTTGAAGAGCACATGCCCATATTTAATCAACAAGACACTGCAAGACCAATGTACTTTCTTAACCAATGAGCCAGACATTTCATGGTACAGAGTAGTTCTCCCTGCGTCCTGCTTTGGTCACCAAATGAATGGCTTCAGGTTTATTTTAAGTCATTAAGAATATATATATATATATTTTTTTTTTTTTTTCAAAATCCGGTGGGAGAGAGAGCTGAACACCCAGAAGTGTGAGCAATCCTGAGACTGCAGGGCAGGACAGACTTCCACTTCTGCCCACCTTTGCCCACATCGATGGCCCAAGAGGAAACTACAAAGTGCCTCTGGACACAGGAATATAGGAACAGTGCAGAAGTCTGCACCCAGATCTGAACTGAACCGGTCAAACAGCTCCTTGCACCCAAATCCTATAGGTGGGAGAACTAGACCCTTAGAAGTGTGGACGCTCCTAAGAAACTAGAGGAGATTACTCGCTGCCCACGTTCCCGACTTAAGAGAAAAACACCTAGTGCCATCTGTGCTCCCTGAACACAGGGATCTAGGAGTAGTAGAGGCAGGACCCTTCCGGTTGCTGCCTAGAGCTGAAAGCAGCTGCCAGGAACGACTACACGCCTCAGAGCAGAACACTCTGTTCCCATAACTGGCTGAAAGAAAACAGGAAAACAGGTCTACAGGCGTGCTGACACACAGGCCCACAGGAGGATCAAGCCACCATCAGAAACAGCAAGACAAGCTAAAACTACACAACCTGATGACAAGAGGCAAGTGCAGGAACCCAAGCAACAGAAACCAATACCATTTGGCATCATCAGAGCCCAGTTTTCTGACCAAAGCAGACACTGGATACCTGAACACACCAGAAAAGAAAGATTTAGATTTAAAACCACATTTTGTCATGAAGATGGAGGACTTTAAGAAGATCATAAACAACTACCTTAAGGAAATACAGGAAAACACAACCAAACAAAAGAAGGAAATGAACAAAACCATCCAGGAGTTAAAAATAGAAATAGAAACAATAAAGAAAGCACAAAGGGAGAAAACCCTGGAGATAGAAAACCTAGGGAAGAGATCAGGATTCATAGATGTGAGCATCACCAACAGAATAAGAGATAGAAGAGAGAATCTCAGGGGCAGAAGATTCCATAGAAAACATCAACACAACTGTCAAAGATAATGTAAAACAGAAAAAGCTCCTAGCCCAAAACATACAAGAAAGCCACGACACAATGAGAACATCAAACCTAAGGATAATAGGTATAGAAGAGAGTGAAGACTCCCAACTTAAATGGCCAGTAAATATCTTCAACAAAATCATAGAAGAAAACTTCCTTAACCTAAAGAAAGAGATGCCCATAAACATACAAGAAGCTACAGAACTCCAAATATATTGGATCAGAAAAGAAATTCCTCCCATCACATAATAGTTAAACAGCAAATGCACAAAACAAAGAAGGAATATTAAAAGCAGTAAGGGAAAAAAAGTCAAGTAACATATAAAGGCAGACCTATCAGAATTACACCAGACTTCTCACCAGAGACTCTGAAAGTTAGAAGATCCTGGACAGATGTCATACTGACCCTAAGAGAACACAAATGCCAGCCCAGGCTACTATATCCATCAAAACTATCAATTAACATTGAGGGAGAAATCAAGATATTCCATGACAAAATCAAATTTACACAATATCTTTCTACAAATACATCCCTACAAAGGATAATAAATGGAAAAGCCCAACACAAGGAGGGAAAGTACACCTAGAAAAGGCAAGAAAGTAACTCCTTGCAACAAAACCAAAAGAGGAGAAGCACACAAGCATAATCCCACCTCTAAATACAAAAATAACAGGAAGCAACAACCACTATTCTTTAATATCTGTCAACCTCAATGGACTCAATTCCCTAATAAAAAAGACACAAATTAATAAACTGGATACATAAAGAAGACCCAGCATTTTGCTCCCTACAGGAAACACACCGCAGAGACACAGAGACAGGCAGATAGACCAGTGGAATAGAATTAAGGACCTAGAAATGAACCCACATACATACGGTCACTTGATTTTTGACAAAGGAGCCAAAACCATCCAATGGAAAAAAGATAGCATGTTCAACAAATGCTGCTGGTTCAACTGGAGGTCACCATGTAGAAAAATGCAAATCGATCCATTCTTATTACCCCATACAAAGCCTAAGTCCTAGTGGTTCAAGGACCTCCACGCAAACCAGATACACTCCAACTAATAGAAGAAAAAAAGGGAAATAGCCTCAAACACATGGGCACTGCGGAAATTTTCCTGAACAGAACACCGATGGCTTATGCTCTAAGATCAAGAATGGACTAATGGGACCTCATAAAACTACAAAGCTTCTGTAAGGCAAAGGACACTGTAATTAGGACAAAATGGAAACCAACAGATTGGAAAAGATTTTTATCAATCCTACATCCTATAGAAGGCTAATATCCAAAATATACAAAGAACTCACGAAGTTAGACTCCAGAGAGCCAAATAACCCTATTAAAAAATGGGGTGCAGAGCTAAACATAGAATTCCCAGATGAGGAATATCGAATGGCTGAGAAGCACCTAAAGAAATGTTCAACATCCTTGGTCATCAGGGAAATGCAAATAAAAACAACCCTGAGATTCCACCTCACACGAGTCAGAATGGCTAAGATAAAAACTCAGGTGACAGCAAATGCTGGAGAGGATGTGGAGAAAAAGGAACACTCCTCCATTGTTGGTGGGATTGCAAATTGGTACAACCTCTCTGGAAATCAGTCTGAAGGTTCCTCAGAAAATTGGACATTCCACTACCTGAGGACCCAGCTATATCTCTTCTGGGCATATACCCAAAAGATGCTCCAACATACAACAAAGACCCATGTTCCACCATGTTCATAGCAGCCTTATTTATAATAGCCAGAAGCTGGAAAGAACCCAGATGGCCTTCAACAGAGGAATTGATTACAAAATGTAGTACATCTACACATTGGAGTATTACTCAGCTATCAGAAACAATGATTTCATGAAATTCATAAGCAAATGGATAGAACTAGAAAATATCATCCTGAGTGAGGTAACCCAATCACAGGAAAACACACATGGCATGGACTCATTGATAAGTGGACCAAATGCTCAAATTACCCAAGATGCACAAACCACATGAATCTCAAGAAAAATGACAAAATTGTGGGTGCTTCACTCCTTCTTTAAAAGGGGAACAAAAATATCCATAGGAGGGAAGAGGGAGGCAAAGTTTAGAACAAAGACCAAAAGAACGTCCATTCACATATGGCCCATACATATACAGCCACCAAAACTAGATAAGATTGATGAAGCTAAGAAGTGAATGCTGATAGGAACCAGATATAGATCTCTCCTGAGAGACACAGCCAGAACACGTCAAATACAGAGGTGAATGCCAGCAGCAAACCACTGAACTAAGAACAGGCCCCTGTTGGAGGAATCAGAGAAAGGACTGAAAGGACTGAAGGGGCTTGCAACCTCATAAGAAAAACAATGTCAACCAACCAGAGCTTCCAGGGACTAAATCACTACCCAAAGATTAAACCACTACCATGGACTGACCCTGGGCTCCAACTGCATATGTAGCAGAGGATGGCCTTGTTGGGGCACCAGTGGAAGGGGAAGCCCTTGGTCCTGCCAAAGTTGGACCCCCAGTGTAGGGTATTGTGGGGGAGGGGGGTTAAGGGGAGTGGATGAGGAGGAGAATACCCATATAGAAGGGGAGGCAGAGGGGTTAGGGGGCTGATGGACAGGAAGAATTACCCAATTTAATAAAAATTGGAAAACAAAAAGAATATATTTTTCCAGTGGAAATAAAGCACATCAGGACATAAAAGAATCACTGGTGGCCCAACAAGGCTATTCACCATGGACACCAGAGGTTTGTACTGTACATTAACCTTCAATGACATAGGTTTTCTTACATCATTTCTTGTCATTAAAATATTTTTTAACAATTTAATGAGGGAAAGAATTCTTTTTTTAATTGATGGGAAAGCCATCAAGTAGAAACACACAAAACAAATGATTTCTTACAGTTTAGTTGATGAGCAGGTATTTCACTACTTATAAGGCTTAGGGAGAAATTTATCACTCTAGTTGGCAGCATATACCTGAGAAAGAAGAGCCTAAAATTGAGACCATCTAACATCTTCTGCCATACCCAACTTTATTCAGAGCATCAGACAATTTATACTCTGAGAGTTAAGAAGAATCACCTGAATAAAGTATACAATCACAGTGACAAGCTGTGTGTGGCAAAAATATATTTTTAAATAGAGACTTATGAATAACAACAGTTGAGGTAAAATCACTCCTATCCTCTATGCTTGGAGGAAACACGAAAACACATTCCAGGAAGAATTCTACACCCAGGTTTTAATGACACCCAGATCACAAAACTCGTATCCTCTCTTCTTGGAATTTTCTCACAAGCACTCAGAAATCTCCTCAAACAATTTTATTCCTGATCCATGCTCCAACAGGGAAATATTGTGACCTATTGTCATTTATTTGACTGTTTGTTGCTGTGTTATAGGTTTGAGAAATTTGCTAATGTAAGAAAATGTATATTACAACATAGCATGTGCAATAGAATTCAGAAAGCCCCATATCTTTTTCTAGGGAATACTTTCATAGCTAAGCGGTGGGCCTGCTCTTGACTGGAGGTCACAGAAACGGTACTCTTTAAATGCCTTTTGGAGGGGGCCTTGTGGGACATGCACACTTAGAAACGACAAAATGGTAAAGGAATTCTCAACAAATGCCTTGGGTTTTGTTTGTTTGTTGTTGGCCTCATCATCATTAATTTTATATTTTAATTTATGTATATGGATGTTTTGTCTGCTTATATGTCTGTGCATCACACATATGCTACAGAGACCAGAAGGGAGTGTTGGCTTCCCTGGAACTGGAGTTAAAAGTGTGGTGAGTTCCTATGTGAGTGCTGGGACTTGAAGCCAGGTCTTCTGGGAGAGCAGCCAGCACTCTTAACAGCTAAGCTTAGACATTTCTCCTGTTTCCATACCTTGATTCTTTTCATTCTAATATATGTTTCATATATTTTAATGTTCCTAAAATATTGGGGTGTGCCTTACTGCATGTGTGACTTTGATATAGAAATCTTCCTTCTGATGATAGTGTTAAATTGGTAATACCTTTCATATAACATCTTTTAATCGCTAATAGGTTTTAACAATGAGAATTGTTAACAAAAGAGAATTTGTATGGGTATTTGTGAGTGGCTTGGGAGTACGTGGGGATGGTCTTCTCAATTCTTCCTTCTATCACAAAGGATAGGACTATACTCATCATTGAAAAGCTAAAAGTATAACTCGGAGTTCGAGCTTCATCTCAGTGACTAAGTATTCTTGTCACCTCCACCTTCCATCTTTGTAATCAATTATCAATTCATTTATGAAAAGCATTGTAAACCTTTTACCTTCTTGTTTCCATCAAGAATGACATTTAGGGAAGCAAATGCCAGATCAATGGCTGGTATCAGGGAGCAAAATCCCATTTAGGAAGGAAGCAGGCTCAGAGAGGAGGGGCAAGGGCAAGGACAGAATGACATGAGTTTAACCCTTTGTCTTCACCTAAGCTTACATAAACTTCCTTGGCCCCTTTGCTTGTCCCCAGATAATCACTCCCAGTACAGAATCACTCCCAGTACAGTGCTGACGCACTTCCTAAGGCTCTTCTGTCCGGAAACGAGTAATGCTTTCAAAAGCTTTTCACTGTCATTATTGAAATTTGTAATTTAAAAATCCAAACAGTTTAATATTCTTTAAGCTCTTATTTTGCAAAAGCATGCTGCCCTCTTTTTAATGGAGCCCTTTATCAGAGATCAAAACTAAGTGTGGTATTTACGGAAGAAAAAGTTTATATGGAAAATAGAATTGCCACAGAAACCAAGTTTGGACACTCAGACAGATGATAGTTACTAGCTGTAATCTGTGTTAAGCAAGACCGTTCCATTCGTGTAAAAGGCTCACCTACACTCATGCTTCTCACTACATTTCTTGGTAACAGAGTTCACAGAGCCAAAGTCGACAAATACCTAGATCTGGAAAACAGCTTTTCATCCATGAAAATGTACCAAGAACAGTTTGTGAGAAACAAGGTAAAGGACGAATAAAGACAGACAGCAAGTGGGTGTCTGTGACCACATCAAAGCCAATAATATAAATGCACCTTCTTTCCCTGGGGAAAGCGTTAAGAGCAATCAAGGTCAGCCATCTCTGTGCTGGGGGAAAGCCCAACTTAGAAAATGCAGTAGATCTGTATCACTAATGTGGGTTACATCTACAGATCTCCTCCACCTTCAATGAGGGCAACACTTCTCTATTCAAAGGAGAGGAACCCTGACAAAACTAAACTTTCTTCATAAATACAAGGATTCCCATGGACACACAAGAATGGTCTAGTTAGTATTAGTTACTTGTGTTCACAGGAGACTTCATTGCATAGACGTCAGTTTACAAGATGACTCCTACCTGCTAAGTTCTGAAATTCCACATCACTGCTTTAAGCAAAGATTCTCCACCTGTGCGTCCAGATGCCTTTAGCAAAACTCTATTTCCAAAAATATTCACATTCTGATTCATAATATTAGCAAACTAATAGTTATGAAGTAGTAATGAAAATAATTTTAGAGTTGGGAGTCACCACAACATGAGGAAATGTGTTGAAGGGTCTCGGCATTTGGAAGGCTAGGAACCTCTGGCTTAAAGCCCTTTACGACCTTCCAGCAGCTTTTCCCTCAGCTTCTCTAACTCTCTTCTCTACAGTGTTTCTATAAACCAAATGCCTGTCCTGACTGTGATCTGCCTCTCTCCTTCCTCCCTCCTCATCTTCCTCCTCATCCTTTTCCTCCCCACTCCTTCCTCACAAATACACACATTTTTATGCTTGCCCACGATGATGCTTACTATAGAATAATAGTCCTATCCAAGAATGATAACTCCATAAAAATGAGCATTGTTCACTGTTTCATCCAATAGCAATGAAAAAAAAAAGTGGCTAAAGCGCATGTGAATCAGAGAGAGAGAGAGAGAGAGAGAGAGAGAGAGAGAGAATTAAAACAGAATCAGAGGAATTCAAAAAAGAATGTGAAGCAGAGAAAACAAGAAAAATAGCCAATGTGAACTCAGTTACTTGACTAACTGCATTAAATGTGAATAAATTAAATAAATCAAAGCCAGTCTGGCTACAAAACCAGGCCTGCTCTGTGTACAGGAGACACACAGTATGTTCAGAGATGCAAAAGGTTGAAAGTGAAAGGAAGACAAGATTATACAAACAACAAAAACAAGAAAGCTGGAATGGTTCTATCAAATCATTCAAACTGGGCTTCAAATTAAAGTAACAGAGGATAAGACTGAGCCTCCAAGTGATAAGATAGTTGGTCCATCAGAAAATTAGAATAATCTGGAACCCAAATAATTTGAACAAAACACAAAAGCTTTTAACATTTTTAAGGAGAACTGAGTGATACTGAGATCACTTATTTTTAGAAGTGTGTAGAAAGAAGAGAGTAGGGGGAAGATAAGAATAGAACACTAGGAATCAGCCTCTGTCACATCTCTACAAAGTACTCTGGCCAGTGACCGCAGAATTGGCACTTCTTTTATATACACATCTGAGTTTCACCATAGGGTATGTGTTCCACCATAGGGTATGTGTGTTCAAAGAAGACTCATAAAGTTGATAAAGGAATGAAATTATGTAAAATTTCTACTGCACAGCCATGGGATGTAATTAGAAACCAATAGCAGAAGAAAATACAGAATGTTTACAAATACCTGGAAAGCAAGCAATAATTTTCTGAATAATCAACAGATCAAATTAAATCACACAGAAATATTAAAACCTGTCAGACAAACGAAAACAAAAGTGTAACCAACCACAATTTGTGGGATGCTATGAAGGCACTGTTTGGAGAGAAATATATAGGTAGAAATATTTTCAATGATATTAAAAAGTGACAGAAGAAAACAGAGCTCAGCTTGAAAATAAAGGAGGATAGGATAGGTTAAATTGAAGTAGAAGGAAGAAAGGAGCCAACAGTTGGGAGCTGGTGAAACTGGAAACAGCTAGGCAAGCAGAAAAATCAATAATATCAAAACATTCCTATAAAAAGACTTCATTGACAAAGTACCTTTATGACTAAGAAGCACAAGAGAGGTTCAGGCCATTAATATCGGGAAGAAAAGAGGATATCTGATTATAACCATTCAAGATCAAGGAATAATACAAGATGATGTGGTGAACTCATAACACTAAGTTAAACAACTTAAGTGAAGTACACAAACTCTGAGAATGACACGGTTTTCTAAACTGTCCTAAGAGGCAATAGACATTTAGTAGATAGATAGATAGATAGATAGATAGATAGATAGATAGATAGATAGATAGATAGATAGATAGATAGAGACAGATGTGTGTATACATATATTTGTGTATATGTATGTTGAAGACTTTACCTTAATGATCTTTAAACGTTCCATAAAGAAAAAACCTAGATTCAATGAATTCCCTACTGAATTCTAAATATTTAAATAAATAATGCCTATCCTTTGTGAGCTCTTCAAAGAAAAACATTATTTCCCAACTAATTCTTCTAGGCCAGTATTACCTCATAACAAAACCAAGCAAACATACTGCAAAAGAAAAAGAAAAACATAGGCCAATGTATCCCTTATACCTAGACCCAAAAATCTTCAGAAAATGCTATCACACTATGATTAAGAGACATGAATCCTGGGGGAATCACTATCCCTCAACTCAAGCAGTATTACAGAGCAATGGTGACAAAAACTATATGATATTGGTACAGCGACAGGCAGATAGACCAGTGGAATAGAATTGAAGACCTAGAAATGAACCCACACACCTATGGTCACTTGATCTTTGACGAAAGAGCCAAAACCATCCAATGGAAAAAAGATAGCATTTTCAGCAAATGGTGCTGGTTCAACTGGAGGTCAGCATGTAGAAGAATGCAGATCGATCCATTCTTATCACCCTGTACAAAGCTTAAGTCCAAGTGGATCAAGGACCTCCACATCAAACCAGATACACTCAAACTAAAGGAAAAAAAATGGGGAAGAATCTCAAACACATGGGCACTGGAGAAAATTTCCTGAACAAAACACTGATGGTTTATACTCTAAGATTAAGAATCAACAAATGGGATCTCATAAAACTACAAAGCTTCTCTAAGGCAAAGGACACTGTTGTTAGGACAAAACGGTAACCAATAGATTGGGAAAAGATCTTTACCAATCCCACAACTAATAGAGGGCTTATATCCAAAATATACAAAGGACTCATGAAGTTAGACTGCAGGGAGACAAATAACCCTATTAAAAATGGGGTTCAGAGCTAAACATAGAATTCACAGCTGAGGAATGCCGAATGGCTGAGAAACACCTAAAGAAATGTTCAACATCTTTAGTCATAAGGGAAATGCAAATCAAAACAACCCTGAGATTTCACCTCAGATTCCCTTGGGAAGGAAAAGGGAGGCAAAGTTTAGAACAGAGGCTGAAGGAACGCCCATTCAGAGCCTGCCTCACATGTGACCCATACATATACAGCCACCAAACTAGATTAAATGGATGAAGCAAAGAAGTTCAGGCTGACAGGAACCAGATGTAGATCTTTCCTGAGAGACACAGCCAGAATATGGCAAATACATAGGCAAATGCCAGCAGCAAACCACTGAACTGAGAACGGGACTGAAAGAGCTTGAAGAGGCTTGAGATCCCATATGAACAACAATGCCAACCAACCAGAGCTTCCAGGGACTAAGCCACTACCCAAAGACTATACATGGACTGACCCTGGACTCTGACCTCATAGGTATCAATGAATATCCTAGTAAGAGCACCAGTGGAAGGGGAAGCCCTGGGTCCTGCTAAGACTGAACCCCCAGTGAACAGGATTGTTGGGAGGAGGGCGGTAATAGGGGGAGGATGGGGAGGGGAACACCCATATAGAAGGGGAGGGGGAGGGGTGAGGGGGATGTTGGCCTGGAAACCTGAAAAGATAATAACAATTGAAATGTAAATAAGAAATACCCAATTTGATAAAGATGGAGAAAAAAAATCAGAGAGAGAGAGAGAGAGATGAATCCTAAGAACATGTAATTGGCTTCACAGACAAATTTTATCAGTAAAATGGCATTATATTATATCAATAAAACATATACTGTATTTTGTCAATAAAATAAAGGACAAAACTGTACTGTCATATCTCCTTTAATAACTTCATCTACTAATTTTGTGTAGAAGGTAGTATGTGTGTGATTTATGTACACACATACTCATGAGTGCCTGTATATGGAGGTCAGAGGAGGAAGTTGTGTACTGATTTATTACCCGCAGAGTTTTTCCTTTGAGAAAGTCTCAGTCTCTCTCTCTCTCTCTCTCTCTCTCTCTCTCTCTCTCTCTCTCTCTCTCTCTCTCTCTCTGATCTGGGAGCTCAGTTCTTCTAAACTAACCAACCAAAGAGCACCAGGCATCTTTCTGTCTCTAGCCTCAACAGCTCTGGAGTTCTAGACTTTTCTGTTCTCTATGTGGCCACTGGAACTTGAGCTGACAAGATTGTCTGCTGTTGATATTTCTGCTCAGTGTGGTCAGAACAATTAGGCAAGTAAAAAGAAAAATGGAGGCACTAAAATTGGAAAAGTAGAGGAAACACTATCTCTAATATAGATGATTGTCTTAGGATCTTTATTGCTGCAACAAAACACCATAACCAAAAGCAAGTTGGGGAGGAAAGAATTTATTCAGCTTACACTTCCATATTGCTGTTCATCACCAAAGAGAAAGCAAAGAACTCCGACAGGGATGGACCCTGTAATCATGAGCTGATGCAGAAGCCATGGAGAGGTGCTGCTTACTGGCTTGGTCCCCATGGCTTACTTAGTCTGCTTTTTTTTTTTTTTTTTTTGTAGAAACCAGGACCTTCAGCCCACAGATGGCACTACCCACAATAGCCAGGGCCCTTCTCCATTGATCGCTAATTTGAAAATGCCTTACAGCTGAATCTCATGGAAACATTTCCTCAACCGAGGCCCCTTCCTCTCTGATAACTGTAGCATATGTCAAGTTGACAAAACCAGGCAGTATAATGATTATCTTTTTTTCTATTTTTCTCGTATTGAAAATAGATTCTTT
This sequence comes from Rattus rattus, assembly GCF_011064425.1. NCBI lineage: Eukaryota > Metazoa > Chordata > Mammalia > Rodentia > Muridae > Rattus > Rattus rattus. The sequence continues at coordinate 174,085,177 of NC_046156.1, read as the reverse complement.
CCATACGTATATTTTTTAACCATGATTTCTCTTCTCCAACTCCTCCAAGATCCTCTCCAGATTTCCCCTTCAATCTAAATCCACACCCTGTCTCTCCTTAGAACACTGTTAGTAGTTTCCTAAAGGACACTTCTAATGACCCTAAGTTTTAGCTGTCCCTCCCTGCATCACCTCTTGCTCCCCTCCCTCCCCTCCTGTTTGATCTTCTCATTCCTGACCCCTCATTTATCCATAACTATCTATTCTATTTCCCTTTCTAGAGAGCTCTATCTCCCTTCCCCAGTCCCTTAATCTGTATTAAACCTCTGTGAGTATATGGATTTTAGCTTCTTTATGAAAGACTTAGCAGCTAACATCGACATATGAACACACACATTTGGCTTTCTGGGTCTTAGTTACTTCATTCAAGATGATTATTTTTTAGGTTCATCCATTTACCTGTGAATTCCATTATTTCATTTTTTTAACCTCTCAATAATATTCCATTGTGTAAATGTACCACCACATTTTTATCCATTCATCCACTGACAGACATCTAGGCTGTTTCTAATTTCTAGCTATTGTGAATAGAGGAGCAATGAACATGGATGACCAACTGTCTCTGTAGTACAATAAATCATCCTTGGTGTATATTCCAAAGAGTTATATAGGTGGATCTTGAGGTGGATCTAGTCCCAGCTTCCTGAGAGACTGCCACACTGATTTCCATAGTAGTTAGACAACTTCGCTTTCCTGTTAGCAATGGATGAGTGTTTCCCTTACTCTACATCCTTGCAAACATATAGAGAACATTCTAAGAAAGGTCAAAAGGCCCATTTTAGCTAATAGCTATAACCTTGCCATGTGGTAGGATACAAAATCAATGTTTTTGCACCCACTGGTAATGAATAAATGAAGTTTAAAAAACATTTGATTATTTCACTTATAAAAACAATCAAAATAATAAAATGCTTAGGAAGAAAAGTAATAGGGTTTGTGAAAACTTTTACTCTGCAGAATTATGAAAATTATTGAAAAAACTTTAAAGCCTTTAAATACATGCAAAAATATTTGCATTGATTAATGGAATACTTAATGATCTTTCCTAAATTGTTCTGTAAAAATTCAATGTAAATTTTCTCAAAAATATCAGCTAGGTGTGTGTGTGTGCATGTGTGTGTGTTTGTGTATCTGTGCCTGTGTGTGTGTATGTGTCTGTGCATCTGTGTGTATCTGTGTCTCTCTCTCTGTGTGTGTGTGTGTGTGTGTGTGTGTGTGTGTGTGTGTGTGTGTGCGTGCACGTGCATGTGTCTAAGTGTCTGTGTATCTGTGTGTCTCCATGTCTGCGTATGTCCGAGTGGTACCCGGGATAAAACCCAGGAACTATTTCTAAACTGCAACTATAATTAAAAAGGTATTGTCCTAACATAAGGCTGCACATAGATCAAAAATAAAATAAAAATCATTCAGGTTGTAATTATTAGACTTAGCAACTTTAATGAAATTATTAAAAATAAATTCACACATTTCTACTCGATTGATTTTTCAACAGGGTGCTGAAAAATTCAGTGGGTCAACTGTCACTATGATAAACGGTTTTACCGGAACTATACCATCCACGCATGAGGAAATAAGTTTAATGTTTATGCCATGCACAAAAATTATCTGTAAAGGGATACTAGAGCAGTATGGCCTCTTTTAATTAAACACGGGAATAAATCACAAAGACTTTTCATTAGGTAAAATATTGTTTGCTATAATTTCTCAAACATAAGTAACTAAAGAAAGGTGTCCCAACTGTCATTCGCTGTTGGTGTCACTGCCAACTGAAGCAGCTGCTCTGGAAGTCACGTGTAGAGAGTTCTCAAAAAGGATACCAAAATGCGAATGCTTCACTCCTTCTTTAAAAGGGGAACAAGAATACCCTTGGCAGGGAACAGGGAGGCAAAGTTTAGAACAGAGGCTGAAGGAACACCCATTCAGAGCCTGCCCCACATGTGGCTCATACATATACAGCCACCAAACTAGATGAGATGGATGAGCAGGCTGACAGGAACCGGATGTAGATCTCTCCTGAGAGACACAGCCAGAATATGGCAAATACATAGGTGAATGCCATCATTAAACCACTGAACTGAGAATGGGACCCCCGTTGAAGGAATCAGAGAAAGGACTGGAAGAGCTTGAAGGGGCTCGAGACCCCATATGAACAACAATGCCAATTAACCAGAGCTTCCAGGGACTAAGCCACTAACCAAAGACTGCATGGACTGACCCTGGGCTCCAACCTCATAGGTAGCAATGAATAGCCTAGTAAGAGCACCAGTGGAAGGGGAAGCCCTTGGTCCTGCTAAGACTGCACTCCCAGTGAACGTGATTGTTGGGGGGAGGGCGGTAATGGGGGGAGGATGGGGAGGGGAACACCCATATAGAAGGGGAGGGGAGGGGTTAGGGGGATGTTGGCCCGGAAACTGGGAAGGGGAATAACAATCGAAATGTAAATAAGAAATACTCAAGTTAATAAAGATGGGGGGGGGGAAGCTAAACATAAAACTACCACATCACCTAGCTACACAACTCCTTGATAAACCCACAAACATTGGCTCAGGCATGTTTAGTGTTGCTCTATTCACAACAGTTAGAACACAGAGACAACCTAATAGAAAGGAATAGAAATGATCATGGAAATAAACCAATGACTATTATATATTATACACAAAATTTATCACCTCGCACAAAGCTCAAGTTCAAGTGGATCAAGGACCTCAACAATAAGACCAGATACACTGAATCTCATAGAAGAGAAAGTGGGGAAGAGCCTGGGACACACAGGCACAGGCGAAATTCTCCTGAGCAGAACACCAATGGCTCAAGCTCTAAGATCAGCAACTGATAAATGAAACCTCATGAAACTGAAAAGCTTCTGTAAGGCAAAGGACACTGTCAGTAGGGCAAAACACCAACCAACAGATTGGGGGAAAAAAACTTCACTAACCCCATATCCAATAGAGTGCTAATATTCAAAACATATAAAGAACTCAAGAAGTTATTTTCCAAAAACACCAAAAAACCCAACTTAAAAATGGGGTTCAGAGCTAAACAGAGAATTCTCAAAGCAGGAACCTCAAGTGGCCAAGAAGCACTATCAGCATCCTTATTCAATAGAGAAACCCAAATCAAAATGACCTTTAGATTCCACTTTATACTAATCAGAATAGCTAATATCAAAAACTCAAATGACAGAAAATGCTGGTGAGAATGTGGAGAAAGAGGAACACTCTTCCATTGCTGGTGGGATTGCAAGCTGGTATAACCACTCTGGAAATCGACTGGCAGTTCTTCAGAAAATTGGAAATAGTTTTACATGAAAACCTAGCTATACCACTCCTGGGCATATCCCCAAATGGTGCTCCAACATATAAGAAAGACACATGCTCCACTATGTTCATAGCAGCCTTATTTTTTTTTCTTTTTATTTAATTGGATATATTTCTTTATTTACATTTCAAATGTTATTCCCTTTCCCGGTTTCCTGTCCACAAGTCCCCTATTCCCTCCCCCTCCCCTATAAGGGTTTTCCCCCTATCCCTCACATTCCTTTGCACTGGTAGTCCAACCTTGGCAGGACCAAGAGCTTCTTTCACTGGAGTCCCAACAAGGCTATTCTCTGCTACATATGCAGTTGGAGCCCTGGATCAGTCCAGAATGTCTTTGGGTAGTGGTTTAGATCACTGGAAGCTCTGGTTGTTGGCATTGTTGTTCTTATGGCGTTGCAAGCCCCTTCAGCTCTTTCAACCCAACTTAAAAATTCTACCTCTAATTCCCCCGAAGGGGGTCCCATTATCAGTTCAGTGGTTTGCTGCTGCCATTCACCTCTGTATTTGACATGTTCTGACTGTGTCTCATTCTCTGTCTTTTTTCATGACTTTATGTAGCTATAGATCACATATAATACACATAGAATATATTTCAGTCATTCAAATACACAGCTTGCTGGTTTTTATCATGTTCAAAGAGTTTTTAAACTCTCCACAGTCTATATTCAAATAATGTATTTTCATTCTAGACAAATCTCTTACTTATGAGAAATCATACCTAATTTCTTTTGATACATTCAAGCCCAAAGGAATGAAATTTTTGTGTGTAATAGATCAGCTTTCCTGGATCTTGCTTTGTAGACCAGGTTGGTGGATCTCAGAGATCCACCTGCCTCTGTCTCCCAAGTGTAGAGATTAAAGGTGTGTACCACCACTTCCAAAGAGAAGTTTCATTGATGAGGGGGTAAGACCTAAACTCACCTTTGAGTATAAGGACAGATATTTAGAATGTAATTAGTGATTATGCTGGTTTAGTAAAGTGGTGGTTGTGGATTCTCCTCTAAGACCCAAGACTTCAGCAGCCCTGGGCAAGACTTCCAGTACAAGGTATGACCTCCCTCTTATTGAGTGGTCTCAACCACAATTAAGAGCTGTTGATGACTGCTAAGGACTGCAACTATTGTGCCTTGTTAGTCATTGTTGTAGTTCACAACATCATGGCTGGTTATTTGCCTCCTTCGGAAGTTCGCACTGACCCTTTTTGGTACCATGAAGGAGGTTTACCTTCCTGTATGTGTTGGAAATCTCTTGGACAACCCCGATTAACAATGCAAAAAAGGGCTTCTTATGCCTGGTGTTGGGGTTTTGTTACATGGTCCTTTGGCTCATGGCGTGAACATTGTCAGTCTAGATGGGAAATTTTTATTTAAACATATGTATAGCTATACATGACTTATGTGTATGATAGGTATTTTAGGTAGATAATATGATTACATATCCTTACTGTTACTTGGACCATCCTTCTTCTAGGCTTACTTTCTTACTCCTGGCTTAATTGAAGAATTTCCTCTATCAGACCACCTGTACCATACTTCCTGTATCTATTCTTCGGGAGGGAAAATCAGGGTTGTTTTCAACTTCTGCCTATTATGAATAAGGCTGCTATAAACATAATGGAGCATGTGTCATTGTGGTATGATAAACCATCTTTGAGTTCTTTGTATATATTGGATATTAGCCCTCTATCATATGTAGGATTGGTAAAGATCTTTTACCAGTCTGTTGGTTGCTGTTTTTCCTATTGACAGTGTTAATAGTGTTTCTCCATATTCGTTGTGGGTCTCTAAAGTTGTTGATCTCTTCTGCATTAATTTTGTTGGTTTAGATAAATCTAGGAATTCATCCATTTCTTTTAAAATTTTTAACTTAATATAAGCTTTTTAAATTGTTCCATATAAAAGATTGAATTTCCTTGGTGTCTGTTTTGACATTTCCCTGTATATTTCTGACTGTCTTAATTAGGATCTTCACTTTTTTAGTTAGTTAGTTAGTTAGTTAGTTAGTTAGTTAGTTAGTTGTTAGTGCAAGTTCTGAGAATCTTGTTTATCTTCTCAAAGAACTAGCTGTTAGCTTCATTATTTCTTGCAGTGTTTTGTCTCTAGTTCATTAATTTCTGCTTTGATATTTATCATTTCTTCCTGTTTACTGGACTTGGGTTTGGTTTGTTCTTGTTTTTTTTCAAATTCTAGAAGTGCATCATTAAGTCATTTATTTGTGCTCTTTCTGAGTTTTCATGTTGGTGGTCAGAGCTATAACTTTTCTGTTTACGACTACTTTTAAGATGTCCTAGAGGCTTTATTGTATTTCGTTTCTATTTTCCCTTAGTTCCAAGAATGTATTTTATTTCCTTCTTGATTTCTTGACATTCCTTTGCTGTTGTTTTTAACCTCTGTTGCATTGTGGTCAAATGGAATACATGGAATTATTTCAATTTTTCTGAGTTTATTGGATTTGTTTTGTGTCTCGGCATGTGGTCTATTTTAGAAAGCTTCCATGGGAAGCTGAGAAGAGTGCTCATTCTTGGATGTTTGGTTGAATGTTCTATAGATATGTCAGTTTGATATATGATTTCTTTTAATTTTAATGTTTCTCTGTTTATGTTTTTATCCAAATAATCTGTCTATTGAAGAAAATGAGGTATTAAAATCACCGACTATTACTGAGTTGGAATTAATCTATATCTTTAAGTTCTAAAAGCATATATATGGGTAATAAGTGGACTCAGAACACTGTGTGCGCGCGTGTGTGTGTGTGTGTTTGTGTGTGTGTGTGTGTGTGTGTGTGTGTGTGTGTGTGTGTAGAGTGGTGTAATAATAAAGAAATCAAATTTGAAAGGGAGTTGGGAGGGATACCAGAGGTAGTGGAAGGGGGATACTGATGGGTAGAAATGATGTAAACACACACTCATGCATGAAATTCTCAAAAACATTAAGCTAAGTCTAATATTTAGTTTCTTCTTGTATAACACATTTCATCTTTTAAAGGATAAATATAAATTTTTATTATATTTCTTTACTACTATGACAAACTTCATTCTTTCATTTACAATAAACTAACTTAAAGACTATGGAAAAAATTGGTATCACTGTGAAAGCCTCTTTTTGTCTTATGTGGGATATAATATTCTCTTGATGGTGCATCTGCCCTGGTCATCCACTTGGTACAGAACCATAGCAATGTTAATTCACACTTCACTGCTTTATCAAGAAAAAAACAAAACAAAACAAAACAAAACAAAACTCTGAAACCCGGAGCTTGCACTGCATCCCACAAAGAAAAGCAAAATCTAATTTCAATAAAATGATTTTGCTGATGTAAAAATTAATTATTTATTCTTGAATAAATACCTTATTTCCTTTCATGTGTGTATTCCAATGTTTGTTAATGTGCAGATAGGGTGTATATGGAAGTATGGATATGGTTCTTGAAGCTACAATGGGAGCCAAACTCCCCTGAAGGGGGAGTTAAGGAGGCAGCTGATGGGGAAAGAAAGGGTAGGGAAGGAGAGGGCATATCCCCTTCTAACATAATTTAAACTCTTTTTCTTGCCAGAGAGAGAGAGAGAGAGAGAGAGAGAGAGAGAGAGAGAGAGAGAGAGAAATGTCATAGCTCTTAGAAGCTTCCCTCTACTGGGAGAATTCAGATCTGTCACCTAAAGCTTCAGGAGTGGGCTGGCTGAGTGAATAAAGGCCTAGTTCCATAAACCCGCACTTGAGTTTTTATTCTGGTTAGGTTTGGTTGGTCATGGCAAACCACTGCTGAACTTCTTCTCCCACTAGTAGTACATCCAATCCCACCTACCGAGTTCACATTGGCGCTTCCCTAAGGACCCGGACTCTAATTACATCTTATCTGTTGATCTCGAAATTCCATCAAGTTCAGGGACTCCACCTACTCTCCAGGAACGAAGACCTGAACTCTGCTGCACCCTTGGATTCTCCTGACTTCAGCCTCCTCTTATCCGTCCTAATTATATGATCCTATAAAATGTTCTTAGACATGGGTTTGGATTCCATGTGTACATACGTGTGTATATACATATGAATGTAGGTTTCATTTCCTGTTAGTACAATCCGATCCGGGTGCAGAAAACTGAACTCTCAGAGAAATCAAAACTGAGTAGAATAATTGTGTGCAAGAGAGCTGAGAGCTGCCACTGCAGCTGAACAGGCTCAATTATGGGTCATGCACACCTCCACACACTTCCTGCAGAAGTAATGCAAGAAGGAGTCTAGCTACCTATCTCTCCCTTTACTAGAAGAAGAGCGATGATAATAACAATAATAACACTGGTAATTGATGCTGCTGGCTGCCTCTAAACAGAAGCATATTTTGGTTTCTGTCCTTGGGCATCGAAATGCTTCACATGATGCAAAGTGGCCAAGTGTGCTCATGGCTTTGGCATTTCTCCCTGCCCACCCATCCCCACTATCTTGGCAGCAGCGTGCGTTTCGAAATATATTTTTGTTGCTCTGTGAACTGAGCAGGAAAAAAAAAACAGTTTCCAGACGCTTGTATGCCAGACAGCTAAGCTTTGCAAACAGCCATGCATAATGTTGATAAAGTTGTCCCGGAACTGTCTCTTGTATACAAACATCCTCAGGCACCTGGACCAAAGTGGCAGAGCTTCCATAGAGAAGAGAGGTGCAGTAAGAAAGACACAGGACCCAGGACTAGGATGACTAATGTTATTCATAAGCAAGCCTTTCCTCTCTGGCTTCAGCTTTCTCATTTGTACAGTGTAACAATTTATATGCTCCTGCTTCCAACTTGAACTTACCTGATCACAAATATCCTATCAGTCATTTATGAGACGTATATTTCCTGACCTTTCTCCCAGAAATGGTGGTTTAAAAAGTCAAGCTGCCATGTCGTGAGAAACTACATTTTCACTGGTGGTGGCCCAGGAAAATCTACTATATACAAATCTGGAACACAGGAACCATATGACATCAGGAAGCTCTTCCATGCATCCGTTTTTGCTTCTGTCAGTTAATTAATGGCGATTAAGCTTAATCCTTGCAAATCTCTGCCAAACCCTCAAGATAATAAGAACAGTAGATAAATGTATTTTATTTTGTTTATTTTATATCCCAACCTCAGTTTTCCCTCCCTCCTCCCCTCCTCTCCTCTCCCCACCATTCATTCCTCCTCTATTTCTCTCAGAGAAGGGCCAGCCTCAATGATATCAACCAGTCATGATGCTGTAGGAAGACTAGGCACCTCCTCTTCTATTGTGGCTAGACAAGGCCACCAAGTAAAGGGAAAGAGTCCTAAAGGCAGACAGCAGAGTCAGAAACAGCTCCTTCACCCACTGTTAGGAGTCCTACAAGAAGAACAAGCTTTACAACAGTAACATATGTGCACAGGGCCTAAGTCAGGTCCATCCAGGACTCCTGGTTGGTGGTTCAGTCTCTCTGAGTCTTTATGGTCCCAGGTTACTTGTTTCTGTGGGTTTACTTGTGGTGTCCTTGATCCCTCTGGATCCTACAATCCCTTCTCCCCCTCCTCCACAGGATTCTCTAAGCTCCAACTACTGTTTGTCTGTGGGTTTCTAACAGCCAATACTTACATAATTTCAAATACTGTTTCAAATGTTTTTCATATATAATATTCTCGGTAACATCCCAAAGCAGATACTATTATTATTATCTTAAAGACACAGAAACATATCAAGGTATTTTCCAAAAGCAGCCTGGATGATATGGAATTTCAGCTGGGAATTAATCCCAGCTTCCTGGGTGTTGAGTCCAGCCACTGCTAAGATCCTAGGAAGCTTCAACCCTCAGGCGGATATTGACTAGTTCAAGAATCCTAGCATTAGGTCTTCAACAGACAACAAGTACAGTCCTGGAGCAACCTAGTAATTCACTAATGTAATGGCAGTGCCTTAGAGGCTCTGGAGTCACAGAGACATAGAGGAGAAGCTGTTTTCACTACAGTAAACTGACTTTGCCTGTCCAATTAAATCGTTTCAGTAAAACAGTAAAAGAACAATTCTGTGATTAAAAACAGAATGCTAGAGGTCACTGATCGGGGATCCTTCCTTTATACAGCTAAGACAACTGATTCTGAAGGACCTCAGAGCTTCTCCAAAATCACATGCTAAGTGTTAGGAAACTCCAGAAGTTCCTGGTTTCCAGATTTCCTTTTATGGAATCAAAATAAGCCTGTCAACCACATAAATTTATTTTTTTTAACCAATAAAATCAACCATGACAGGTGTCTGTCAGTATGAAGTTAAGATGAAGAAATCAAGACAGCACCATATGGTAGATGAGGTTTACCATGTCACCAAATGAAAAACAAAGTAACTTAAACCATTGGCGATATCCATAAGGATGGTGAAGACAAGAGTCATGAGGAGGGGGTGGGTATTGCCATAGCAGTCACACGGACTTCCAATACTCAGATGACCACCAGGTGGCCTGTGGTGAAGTGGGGAACAGACTGCAGTTGAATTAGAAGACCAGCTGTGACCCTTACTCCCTAGGTAAAGAGACTAGAAGTCAAACCAGCTGCGAATACACGATTCTTGACACCGTAAATATCAACATGACCACTACAGGAAAGGTCTTCAACACAATGATCTTTTTGGTGGGCCATCGTCACTCAACACTTGGTTTTCCTGCCCTCAGTGTGGTAACAATTATTATACCATGATATTGAGATGAGAGCCACATGACTAAATGGAGACCAGAAACATCTCCCTGAGCTCTCCCTTTTTTGAATGTCTACCAGCACAGCAGTCACTGAAGCAGCAATAACGAAATTCTTCAGAGACCAAGCCCCAGCAAGCCCCAAAGACAGGCTTCTTAGTACATGTCGTGACCATTATCAATGCGACTGTGAATGACTCAGTTTTGCCATCCGGCACCACCCAGAGGTCACAAGAGCTGTGAAGTTAATGGGTACTTGATATGGAAACTTCTGTTGCTAATATTACCAACTTCTCTTCTTTTCTTCTGTGACTGAAGTAGATATTCGCTTCAATGGCATATTGGAAAGCACAATAGAACATCAAAACTTTGTTGTTACCCAAGAAAGACTTCACTCTATTCTCAGGGGGGAAAAAAAACAGAAAACATAGCAATGATTTGAATTTGTCAAGTAAGCAAGTCAGAGGGCTGGATAGCCAAGGAAGAGAAAGTTACCAAGTAAAGTCATGTGACAGCCAGTAAGGAGTTTTCAAACCCAGAACCCTGAGATATCTCAATCTAGGCAGAAATCAGAACTCCTTGTTAATTTACCTAGAAATTCAGAAGCATTCTGATGGCATCACCACAATATGAAATCAAAGTACTCAAGCATGTTGTCTCTATAACAGAAGTCAGTGAGCAATGAGAGGAATTCCATTGTTAAGTTGCTCTTTATTCAGAGAACTCAAGATCTGAGAAGACAGATATTAACATTCTAGGAAATGAACAACAAACTGACTACCTTGTGTCCCACTTCCAGACAACCTGGCTTTATAGGGAAGAAGCAAAACAAAAGTAATCAGTCATCCCAGAGCTCAGTCTTGCTCCTTGGGTCAGTTGCATTTCAGAGATCTGTAATGGCTACGCCTCCTTAGTTATGATTGGTTTGATGCTTCTGCCATTCTCTGGAAGTATGAACTAAGAAAGTTGATGTGTGGTGGTAACAACCTCCTGTGGTATATGGGCTGGAAGGGGAGGATAGGATTTTAGAACAAGCCAACCATTACCAGTGTTTCTACATTATTAAATAGCCTGTGCATGTAGATTTCTTTAAACAATATTGAGTACAAGTATATCCTATAGAATATAAAAGTGCCCCAGTTCATAACTCTTGCCACCTATCAATGTGTCTGAGACCTGCTTAAAAAAATAATTGATGAAGTGTAAACATCTTAACTCATCTACCCAGAATTCTTGTTCATCTGATTCTAGTATTTAAGGAACTAAACCACCAACCAAAGAGTACGCATGGAGTGACTCATGGCTCCAGCTGCTTATGTAGCAGAGGATGGCCTTCTCCGACATCAATGAGAGAAGAGACCTTTGGTCCTAGCCCCAGTGTAAGTGAATGCAAGACAGGGAATCTGGAGTGAGTGGGTGGGAAGGGGAGCATCCTCATAGAAGCAGGGGGAGGAGGAAAGGGATGGGGATTTCCGGAGGGGAAACCAAGAAGGGGATAACATTTGAAATGTAAATAAATAAAATGTCCAATTAAAAAAAGGTAAAGGAAAACATTACAACTGTTTAACCCTAACTTTTCTACTAAGTAAGAAGGGGCACTTTACTGGGTTTCAGCTAGATGCAGCTCAGAATTAATAATTATGAGCCAATGGCTTGCTGTAGACCAGAGGTGCCATCTGACCTTAGTCCCTCGAAAGTTTCAGATACACATCTACTTCTACTGTCTGTGTCCTGCCTGATTCCTGGGACTGTGGCTATGAACCATTTTACTCCTAGGGTTGGATTGTACTAGATGGCACATTTGACTGGAAGAAAATAAGATTTACTTGAGTAATCTGAATTAACCATATAAATCTTTTATATCTAGGTACAAATCAGAAATGAAGTCAGAGACAAAAAGACAACTTGGCATCTACTGCTGTTTGGAAGATGGAAGACGCTGCAGGATAAGGCATGAATATGTCTTCTAGAAACCAGAAAACAACCCTGGTCAACAGCCTATGGACAAATGTGACTTCATTCCTACACACAGGAACTTAAATTTGGAAGAAACTGAGATCCATTTGGGAGCAGTGCTTCCCTAGAGCCTAGCAGACCTCAGCCTGTTCAACGTCTTGGCTTTAGCCTCAAGATAGGCCCTGAGATCCTAGGCATGCCATGCTATAGTTCTAATGTGTAGAGGATGTAGATGTGAATTCATACATAAATACTAATTTCCAATGATAGCTTCCTGCTTTGGGTCATTATTATTGTTCAGGCTCTTTTTCCTCTCTTACCTAAAATACCTAGAAGAAAGGTAACTATGCTGTCATAAATATCCAGTTTGTCCGGTCGTGCAGCTCTAGACCAGTGGCTCCCAGCCTATAGCAGATGGTTCACATCAGATATCCTGTATATCAGATAATCACATTATGATTGATAACAGTAGCGAAATTAGAGTTTTGAAGAAGCAACGAAACAATTTTATGGTTGGGGGTCACCACAGCATAAGGAACTGCATTAAAGGGTGGTAGCATCAGGAGGGATGAGACCCACTGCTCTAAACAGACTTACTTTCTTTCACGTGCTTGAAAATATAATTTTGTGTTTATTTAAACTTTACTATTGCTGTTAAGATGTCAGCTGTTAGACTGACACAGAGTGGGTGTAGCTCAGTGTGTAGAGTGCTTGACTGGCCTACGAGAGACTCTGGGTTGGACCTCTGCACAGCTCCAGGAGTGATGGGCTATGTGTATAACCCCAGCTTCAAGAAACAGGAAGAGGAAGGTCAAACATTTAAGGTCACTCATGACCACATAGTGAGTTTGAGAACACCCTAGGCTGCATGAAATCCTGTCTCAAAGAAAAAATAATTAAATGCTGTTGGTAACTTGCGTTTGCTTCTTGACTTTTTTAAAAAAACGAATTCTCTTTCCTGTTGTGCAGAGTCTAGACATGCATTTCTTTTCCTGTTATTAGCATTTGCAGTGGTTTTCTATTGAGGTGTGTCAAATTATCACAGATTGTTATCTTAAAACAGTGTCCATGTGTCTATTCATGTCTATATATGGCATAGCTAGGATCTCAGGGTCTATCTCAAGGATGACATCAAGTTGTCAAACAGACTGAGTTCTACTAGGCTCTGTGGGAAGCCCTGCTCTCAAACTGATCAGTTTCTTGGCAGATTTAATAATAAAATCTTTGTATTATTCCAGAAGAGTAACTGAGGCCCAATTTCATTTGCTAGTTCTCAAGTGTGTGTGTGTGTGTGTGTGTGTGTGTGTGTGTGTGTGTGTGTGAAGAGAATAGCTTTCATTGTTAAAGGTTACTTAACTTTAAAATATAATAGTTCCTGCTATTCCCTTCTCTCTTGTTCCCAATCCCTAAACTTGCAATGGTCCCTTTGTACTGTGCTGGTTTCTGCGGTTAATCTAAGCTATTCAGTCGTTCCCATCTGAAGATTTGGAGCTAGGAGCTTCAATGAGAGAGAACATGAAATGGATGTCTTTCAAGGTCTGGGTTACATCACTCAATATGATCTTTTCTAGTTACATTTGTTTGCAAAGCTTGTGGTTTCATTTTATATTTTCATTTTGTAATATTCCACAGTGTACTTTTGTACACATATGTTTGTTCACATATGTTTGTACACATATGTTTGTACACATATGTTTGTACACATATGTAGAATACTGGCCAAAGTTGGGCTGAACAGGATGGCACCCATGGACATGCCACAATGGATGGAGAAAATCCCATAGGACTTCAACCTTACACAAAGAACCACAGACAAATAAGGAAAGCTAGGAGCTAGAGAAATAGTCTTCCCTAGGATGAGCACACCAATTAGTTACCAAGTATCTAGTGAAACATGCATAAAGTAGCATTACATGGAGTGAACAGGGTGTATTTAGGAATGTATATGTATGTACATATACGTATGCATGTAAAAACAGTTAGTGAAAAACTAATTTGAAAGAGATCAAAAAGGAATATGAGAGTCTAGAAGAGTTTTCTTTAATGGTGTGACCCCTGGTAGGATGACCACATCCTGGTAGGCATGCCCCACGCCCAAGAGTAGTTATGAAACAGAAATTGGACTCAGTAAGATAGAAGGAGTAAAAGGTGGTGGAGGAGGAGTGGCCCATGGCATCCTTCTGATAGACAGTCAATGCAAAACTTTAAATTTCTCACTCCTTGTGTGCAGCCTACCTGTGATAAGTCCAAATTCAAGGTGCCTTTATTTTCAAATTACCTAAGGTGCTATTTTTTTTTACCTTCTACATGTTTCAATATGTGATATCATTGTCTTCTTCCCCCTCCTTTCTCCACCTCCTCTCATATACTACCCCCCACCTTTCTCTCTCTCAAATTCATAACACCTTTCTTTAATTGTTGTTACATATACATGTAATATACTGATATACGTATATACATATTCATATATGTAAATACAACCTGCTCAGGACATGCAATGTTACTTGTATGTTTATGTTATCAGAGATGATCATTGTGTACAGTGCTCCCCCAGAAGTCATAGACCAACATAACCCTAAAACCAGGCATGAGAAGCCCTCTTTTGAGTTTTTGGTCAGGGTTTTCCAAGAAACTCCCAAACCATTAAAAGCTACTGTGCTGCCCTTAGTTGCCCCAGGGGTGGAAGGTTAAGTCCCTATTGCTGAAGAAACCATACACTAATATGCTATTTTTAAAACTGCTTTGGTTGACAATGTTCCTCAAAAAAACAGAAGCCAGAATGAGAAATCTTCTTTCAAATGTTTAGAGATTTCAAGTGACTCCTAAAACAATATAGACTACTATCAATGTAGTCCTTGGTTAAGAGTAGGACTGACTCTACTGCTGACACCGCACACTAGGAACACAGAACTCAGACGACTCAACCGGATCTGAACCAAAGCCTCCTTCCTGTGCTCTAGCTTCTATGGTATACAAGTTGTCAGCAATTAAAGAGCCCTACCCAGCTGCAAAACCTAAGAACCACAACAATGACCAGCATGGAAAAATATCCATAAGAATGAAATAAGAATCACTCACATGTTGGTGATAACCAACAGCTGTCTAAGTCCCATGCAACAGGAAGGAATCCATGCCTGGTATGGGAAACCTAGCTAGCTTCCCAGGGTTTGTGAGGGCATGGACCTTAGAGAAGAATCCACCACCACAACTTGGCTAAACCAGAGTAATTACTTACTACATCTCAAATCTCATCCTCACACCCACGGGTAAGTGTAGGTAGCTACCGCACCTCACCAAAAAAAAGCCTCTATTTACAGCAAATGGAGACTATCACAAAAAACAAAAAAAAACACCACAACTGAACACAACACAGAGACAAATCATGGGGAGTCCAGCCTCAACAGGTACACTTATATCACAGTTCCTATATCTATAGCTCAGGGAGCACCCCAGAAGAGAGGGTGAAAAGATTGCAAGATTCAAATTACCAGGAAGTCTGCTGTAAAACAGTCTCTCCTAGAAATAGCTGATTAAACAAGATTGGAACAATGGTAGTATCAATAGACCAGGTGACCTGAAAGTGGGTAAAATGTCATGGGACCCACCCATAGACAAATAACTACAGGCCACTAATGACATCTAGGAGAAGGAGAATTAGTCTTTCCCAGATATAAGTCTCCTTGTTGGTTGCTCAATGAACACTGGTCAGCCCTGAAACCATATACATACAAACTGTTGTTGTAAAATTATAAAAAATAAAATGCTGTCTTTTATCCCGCTCTAGGTCCAGCACTGTAGTGCCCCAAGATATCTGGTAGATATCTTAAGTCTCAGTCAGCAAAGCCTCTCAACCACTTCGCTTCATCCCATATCACACTGCTGAAGGTCTCTCTCTGAGCCTAGCAGCAATCTAGTTCCCAAGGCATGTTTCCATGCCAGAAACACGCATCCCAGTTCCATGGTGGCCCAGTGTCTCTAGCCGCTGCACACTTTCTTACACTTAAATCACTACATGAAAGAACACACAATCCAATAACCTCTGATCCAATTGATAAGATATAATTCCCCACCTAAACATACAAAGCCCTGTACACATCCATCCCTGAAAAACATTCATAACAACCTGTAAAGATACAGAGTGAAATCTTAATGTCCACTTCCATGTTGTCTGCCATTGGTGGCTTCTTTCCGTCCCTTCTATCTCTTCCTCCTTTCTGTTCCAGTCTCCTTCCCTTTCCTCAAACATTTCTCCTACCCATCCTTCCTTCTCATCCAACGACAGGCCTTGTTCTATCCTGTACCGGCCCTCACCTGTATTTTACAAATTAAATGGGGAGAAGGTTCGGATGAAGTCACTGGAGTCTCATATGTGACTAGGCAGCCATCCTTGGGGCAGCGGGAATTAGCATCAAAATACAAATAACTCCAGGGCAAACCACAACAACAAACAGCAAAAACAGACTCAGCAACTTGATTATGTATTTGTGCATACCTAAACACACATATACATATATGTATGAAACAACAATAATCAAAGAAATAAAGGCTAGCAATGTAAACATGGAAAGGTCACAGGAAGGGTTGAAGAGAAGATATCTGGGAAAGGGCTGGAGGGAGGAAAATGGAAGGGGAAAAGAGATGTAATTCTTTCAACTAAAAATATACTAATAAAAATAGAAATAAATGAACTTTCATCATTAATGTAGATTGGGTGAAGTAATTTATTTTTCTAACACCTATAGAAGGCTCCCAACCAACATCTTCTCATTCTCATACAGAGAGACCAATTCCCACACAAATTCTTTTGAGATGAAGATGATTACATTCTTTTGAGAACTAGAGGACAAGTTCAAAGTTGATATTGTAGCTCCTTAGCTGATTATGTGAAAAATCCCTGTAGCAGGGCCTGCCATGCATGACATCATCTTGGCCATAGGTCCTGGTAGAAAAGGTCACTTTAAAGGTTCCTTCTCTCTTAGCTCACTCTAGTCATGAAAGTCATCAATGACAGCTAAGAGTCACCAGCTTTCCAAGGTTCAGAACCTGAACCCAGTAACAGGGAGTCCAGACCTCCTGACTATGCTATGTGACTATGACACAGCATCACCATGTATGCTGTATGCAGCTCTCACTTCTGCCTTGACACCTCTGAGGGGTTTCCTACATCTCCCCTCCTAGTTCTTTTCTAGACTCACCCAGATTTTATTTACATAGGTTTTCACTACTCCTAAGTGGCCTTAGGCAGTAATTATATTAAACCCCAAAAATCTAATAAAATAGTTAATGTAAAACTATAACACTGCTGTCAAAAGGAAGAGGATAATTGTGACCTAGGCTCCAGAGAAATAGAGAAGTGGTAAAGTCATTTTGCTATTTTTACCTGCCTCTAATTATAGAAGGAATTGTATGTGTCTAGTCGAATGTGCAATCACACGGACAGTGACTCAGAGCTCTGAGAAAAGTAGAGCTACGTAGACAGCAACTGTGCTCAAAAGATCCTAATCTTTCACTTCTGCCATTAAATTATTCATAAACCAGCGTTGGCCTGAAGGTTCTTATCTGTAAGGTAAGGACTTGGATGACATGATTTCTTATTTCCTTTCCAGGGCAAAGTCAATGCTTTTGAGGGGTTCTGTAGAAGGAAACAGGGATAGTGGGTAAATTTGAAGAGTTACACGGAAGAAAACAGGAAGCAGGAAGTAAAAATTTACAGTCTTTCCCTTCATTAAAAGCCAAAGCATCTGGGGCTTAGCCCTTTAGACCTACTTTCTTATCTAGTCTACCATTTTTCTTTAAATAAATGATGCTTTTTAACTAGAACTGTTATAAGTTAAAACTATACATTTTTCATGCATAAAGAAAGTTCTTCTAAAACGTCTAAGGATTCTTTTGAACATGCTATCTTTGGCATCAGAGTTTCATAGCAATTCTTATAGTGAGTCACATAAATTATGAGCCAATAACATTGCTACATGACTGTGAGACAACAATGCAGTGTAGAGATAAAAACCAGAGCGTGAGATACCCTCTGTCCTGAACGAACCATTACCACTTGAGCACCATCCTGCTACAGTTTTCTGAGGTTCTGAGACATAGAGATGGCAATTAAAAGGATGGGGATTTGAAGGTTCCGTGGACACATCTCTCCACAAAACAAAAGCAAAGAAGTATCCTTTCCGTACAGCAGGCCACAGACTACAAATAGTTTCACTTTCAAAGCAATTAACAATTACAACAGCTGGAGAACATTACATGAACTACAAAACTACCCACTGCTGAGGGAAAGAAGAAAATGGAAGGGACATTACTATTCCGATAGAGCCACTCATTAACCAACAATCAGACAGATACGATTTCAAAGATTGTAATAACATTCACTTCTGCTTAAAGAGATCACTCAACATGAATATATATATATATATATATACATATATATATATATATATATATATATGATCCATATTCACTTATGGCTTGAAAAATACAATGTTCACAGGTCTGGCCAATGAATCAATCAAATAAGAGATTGAGCTGTAATATGTGAGTAAACTGCTGTTTGCTCACCCAACTGCTCTCTTCTCTCTCCTAGTATTAGATAACAGAAGTTGATTGACCTTAGGGGACGCATACTTTTTGACATTCACAAACTCCCTTTGTGCTGGAAGTAGCTATAACATGGCAGTCTACTGGGGAAACTTCTGATAAAGTTTTACTTTCCTAATAAAAGTAGAAGTGACAAAGATGGTGTAATCTCTTTGCCCTTAACAAAGATATTTTTAATTCATCTTGTATACCCTGTAACAGAATTGCATAGAGTAAATAATTTTGATAAGCAGAAATATTTTTCTCATGTTTCTGGAGAGTAAGAAACCCAAGACAGAAGAGCTAGCAATTATCAAGAGTGTTTATGTTGCATTACTCTATTTCAGATTCAAGAAAACAAGAAAAAGCAAAGGAAAGTAAGCCTTCTCCTTTACTAATGGACATACTCCTGCACACAAACAAACATCCATGAGGGTAACACCCTGATGGTGAAATTATCTCTTAAGGGCCCCGCCTCCGAGAAGTGTTACAAAGGAAATGTTGCAAAAGAGGGAGTGGAAAGATTATAAGAGCCAGAGGACCAGAGTTTTTGCTAAGATTGTCTCCTAGAAACTGCACACACAAAATCTCATCAACATGACTGTCCAATCATCAACTGAACAAGAATAACACCAACTGACATGCCAAACGGGATAAGTAAAAGCCCAAGAAGGATCAACCCTACAGGAAGAACTATAGGCAACTGAGGAAAGGTGTGAGTGGAAGAGATAGCCTTCCCCCAAAAGAGCTCACCAATTGGTCAGTGCTAAACACTCAGACCATAAAGCATATATACAAGTAACATACAGGCAGGGTGTTGAAATGTGTTTTTTGGTTGTGTCATGTGATACAGACTCACTTAATGTTTTGCTGAAGCAAGACCCATGAGAGGACACGTGATGTTTGGAGAGAATATGAATAGGACTCAATGGACAGTGGCAGGGTACTCGCATAACTAGTTGTGAAACACTTCATTGGTCGTGCATCTTCACTGACCTTCACTTTATTGGGCGAGCACATCAGAGAACTCCTGGTAGTCTGGCTGGTCCTGGTCACTCCTACTAACTTGTGCAGATTTAGAGGAGGACTAAGGGTTTCTTCTGGATCATGCCACCACTGCTGATTTGTGTTTGTATACTGCTAATACTTGACTGAACTGATGGTATTCTGACAGAGATTCGAATCGCCTCAAAGAATTACATCCAAACAGGTCCACATCTCCTTGTCCTATTTAGCATCTTTTCTCACCTAGCATTGGAAGATGGGCTAGAAGGTGAAGCAAAGCATTTGAGAACCTTTATTAAAGTAGGTTTTGAAAAAAAATCTAAGCCTACAGGATGCATTTAAAAATATACCCATAGATACATGCATGCAATAACAATCAGAAAAAAAAAAAAGAGGCCATGGATTTGAAGGAGAGTGGGAAGAGGTGTATGGAAGGGAGGGTTGAAAGAATGAGAAGTAAAAATGTTACAATTATATTGTAATTTCAATTTTTCCAAACTGAGTTTTAAATAGGACAAATATCGAAGCCAGAACAATGGGCAAGACATTTGCTGTGAAACCATTCATTGTGACAAAGGCAGAAGCATCACCGAGATACACTGTAGTGTCACTGAGCTCCTGCTCCAGACTACTTGCTTGGAGGCAAGTCTACTCAGTCTCCAAAATATTAATGTTTTCTTCTTGTTATTAGAAGCGTGCTGCCAGGGACAGGGGACCTCATACAACTCAATCCCTGCAGTGAGCTAACCTTTCCTTGCTCTGTTGACACCAACTACACCCAACAGCACAATCCAACTTTTGGTCTAGTGTCTCCTAACTATGCCAGATTTGCTTCTATTTTGTATATGTTATGTATGTACTAGCCACACTCTCTCTTGCTCTTGAAAAGTTAGAATGAAGAATTTACCACTAAGGTATTTCTAAAGACATACGTTCCTCATTTTTCCTCCTAATCAAATTTGATGATCCTCTGTTGAATTTTTGCATATATTTGGAAGAATAACAATTAGAATACGCTACTCAGCATTCTGTCACCACAACTGATACAGGTTACTTATGAAGTAAAAAGAGATTTGTTTAGATACACGATTCTAAAGGTTCTAGGTCAAGATCAGATGGTCCATTGGTTTAGGCTTCTACTAAGGATAATGTGTACAATAATGCAAGAGGCATGTGTTGGAGCAAGCGAACACTGACCTCCCTAAACCAGAAGTTAAAGGATTGCAGAGTTTTATACTCCCCACACATCTCAAATGAAAGACATTCAATTATGCACAAAATCCTAAAAGCCCCACTACCTCTAAAGGTGCCTCAGCCTTGAACACATGCACCTTTGGGAGCACTGGAGACACTCATTCAAGTCACAGCATAGACCAACAACTCTAATATAATGGGTAAGTGTCACATGCCACTATCCATTGTATGCTCCACCAATGGCATTGGTCATACAGGTCAATGAAGTTACTTAAAGCAATCTACTCTGTTCTGCTTTTTAGAATACAGTTTTGTTTTTCGTTTGTTTTGTTTTGTTTTAGTTTATCCATTTATTTCACATCCCCCTTTTCAGTCCCTCCTCATAGAGTCCATCCTCCATCCCCCTCCCTCCCATATCTCTCCACCCCAAAATATCATATCTCTGCAGGTCATGGCACAGCTACTCCTACTGAGACCAGACAAGGAAGTCCAGCTGGGAACTGGATTCAACAGACAGCATCAGTTTCAGAGACAGCCCCTGCTCCAGTTGTTGGAAAACCCACACAGAGACTGCACATCTGCTACACATGTCCTGGGGGACTCTCTTCAACCTATGCATACTCCCTAGTTGATTGCTCAGTCCCTGAGAAGCCCCAACGGTTCAGGCCAGTTGATTCTGTTGGCCTTCCTCTGGAGTTCTATTTCCTTCAGGGTCATCAATCCTTCCCTCAACTTTTCCATAAGAGTCCCAAGCTCCATCCAGTGCTTAACTGTGGGTGTCTGCATCTGTTTCAGTCAGCTTCTGGGTGAAGCCTCTCAGAGTACAGCCATGCTAAGCTCCTGTCTGCAAGCATAACAGAGTATCATTACTAATGTCAGGGATTGGTGCTTGCCTATGAAATGGGACTCAAGCTGGGCTGGTCACTGCTTGAACCTTAGTCTCTGCTCCATCTTTGTCCCTGCACTTGTTTTAAACAGGACAAATTTGGGGTGGATAGTTTTGTGGGTGAGTCAATATCCTTATCCTTCCACTGGGAGTCCTGCCTGGCTACAGGGTTGGCCTGTTCCCTATGGCCACTGCCAGGCATTTCAGTTAAGGTCACCCACATTGACTCCTAGGATCATCCCTCATCCCAGGTCTCTGGAACTGCCTTGAGATACCCCCATCACAACCTAGCCCCAGCTACAGATTTCTATTTATTCTTCCGGCTCTGGCTCTCTCCTGTCTCTTCCCATACTTGATCCTGACCACCTCCCCCCCAAATACCCCTCCCCATTACCTTGCAAATTCAGCCCCCTCTCCTGCTGCCTATGATTATTTCCCCCCACCCCCACCTTCTAAGTAAGATTCAAGCAACCTCACTTCTTGTTTAGCTTCTTGGGGTCTGTGGAGTATACCATGGTTATCCTGTACTTTATGGCTAATATCCACGTATCAGTGAGTACATACCATGCATATCCTTTTGGGTCTGGATTACCTCGGCTCAGGATATTTTCTAGCTGTACCCATCTGGCCTGCAAAATTCATGATGTCCTTGTTTTTAATAGCTGAATAATATTCCATTGTGTAAATGAACCACATTTTCTGTATCCACTTGTGGGATTGCATACTTGTATAACCATTCTGATGGTTTCTCAGAAAATTGGAAATAGTTCTACCTGAAGACCCAGCTATACCACTCCTGGGCATATACCCAAAAGATTCTCTACCATACAAGAACATGTGCTCCACTATGTTCATAGCAGTCTGATTCCAGCAATTGGGAACAACCCAGACATTCCCCAACTATAGAATGCAGTTGTATATGCTAAGCTTTGGCACATAGAAGCTGTCCTATCCAGCCTCATTTACATACAAAAAAGAGAAATTCGATGTAAAAGAACAGCTCTGAATTTTTGAGGTGTGCTAATATTCTTTCAAGGGGAAGAACAAAAAACCAAAACCAGTCTGCTACCAAAATGTTGAACTTTGTCCAGCTGAACACTCTGGGTCATCTTATATGTCAGCACTGTCCTTTAGGTTTTTTTTTTGTTCCTGTAAAACTAATTTCTCCTTTTTTTCATAAAGAAGTCAAATAGGATATAGTCATTTCTTTGTTGCCTACTAAGCTGAAGAAGCTTCTAAGTGACAGACAGGCATCTGCTATTTTCTTATTACAGCTTTCCATACCTTAACTTCATTCTACAGACAGCTATTATTCATTCATTACTTATGCACACATTGTATGTGTTATTCAAGCTAAGCTTCATGAAACCTCTAAAATGTAAAGAAGTCACTTGTATTTTCCCAATGAAAAAAACAGATTCATTAAATAACTTGCAAGGAACCCTGGGTAGAAAGTCTAGAGCTTACACTTAAAGTCAAGCTATTTGGTTCTGGTGTCAAAAATCTGCCCACAATGTCATGCAACAAAACTTGTAGGTTAAATACTTCAGCTAATATCCTAAACATACAGCTTCAACAGATATTTCTAATGTGGAAATTTTATTTTATTTTTTTATTTTTGAGATTATAATCTAATTATGCCATGTTACCCTTTCCTTTTTTCCTCCAATCCCTCTCATATACCTCCCCTTTCTCACTTTCAAATTAATTTTTATTACATATACATACACAGAATATATACAGCTTGCTCAGTTATATATTATATTATATTATATTATATTATTGTATTGTATTGTATTGTATTATATAATGGTAATTGTATGTATGTTTTCAGGGCTGACGACTTTGTATTGGATCAGTTTGTATGCTTTACTCTGGGAAGACCATTTCTCCTGCTCCCAGCATTTCTTGGTTGTCTATCTACAGTTGTTTGTGTAAGGTAGAGGTCTCATCAGCTTCCCACTGTCCACTTTGACACATTCATTGGTGTCATCTTGTTCACGTAGGAAAACTTTATTCTGGGTCCCAGCCCAACATTTCCTCACAGTTCTTTACTCTTTCCATTTGTATAGATGGAAGCAGAAACTGGCGTACTTGAAAGAGCTACTAAATGCTTTGTTATTACAAAAAAAAGTGTCTACATTTCTAGAAGTATGTGTAGTTCTTGACTATCTGATAAGACAGGAAGGTTGAGCTTGTAGAACCTCAAAGGGAAGATCAGCTACTCCCAGAAATCCTTTGAACAGACTCTAATAGGATATGAGGCTGTCTTAGTTACTGTTCTATTGCTGTGAAAAGACACCATGACCAAGGCAACTCTTATAAAAGGAAGCATTTAGTTGGAGGCTTGCTTATAATTCATAGTTTGCCAGTTATCATCATGACAAGTAGTGTGGTGACAGAAAGGAAGGCATTGTGCTGGAGCAGTAGCTGAAAGCTTATATCCTGTTCCAAAGGTGGTAGGGGGAGAGAGAGAGAGAGAGAGAGAGAGAGAGAGAGAGAGAGAGAGAGAGAAAAGAGACAGAAACAGAGAAACAGAAACAGACAGAAACAGAGACAGGAAGAAAACAAATAGAAAGGGAGAGGCAGACAGGGAAAGACAGAGACAGAGAAACAAAAAGAGACAAAGAGGCAAAGAGAGCCATAGACAGAGAGATAACAAGATAACAGAATGAGAGAGAGAGAGAGAGAGAGAGAGAGAGAGAGAGAGAGAGAGAGAGAGAGAGAGAGAGAGAGACTGGTCTGGTTTGAGCTTTTGAAACATCGAAGTCCATACTGAGTGACACATCTATTCCAACAAGGACACATCTCCTAATCTTTCCCAAACAGTTTCACTAACTGGCAGACAAACATTCAAACATAGAGGCATATAGTGGCCATTATCGTTCAAAGCACCACAGAGAACATTCATTTGGAGAGCTTTTTGGGGCCACTTTCTTTTAGACACTTGGTGAAAATTTGGCCAGGACAAAAGAAGTAAGCTCAAGGCTGGAATCTGACTTCAGGCCAGGACTCAAGAAATAGGCCCAGATTAAGAACATTTACATTTGAGTTAATGCAAAGCACAGAGCAGACTTGACTTGTCATCCTGACTACCCCCTAGAAAGGTGTTTATGGCATTTTGTTTATTGTCTTGCTTGTTCCTTGACCCAGAACTGATCTTATTATTCTGCATGTAATTAAAGTGGTATAAAAGCAGATTGGAAAATAATAAGTCTGCTTCAGCCTCAGAACTGGCTGGAGTCATGTTATAATGCTGTCTAACTGTCTATTTTCTTTTTAATCCTCACTCATACCCTGGAGAACCTGTTGACTGACTGAGCTGGCTCAGTCAATGCACCATCTTTTTCTTCTGTAGTAAATGATTTGTGGGTAGTAAGAAACCCACAAAAGCATTTCTGTGTGTACTACTATGTCATAAAACGATTACTATCTCTATTCTCTAAGTGTTCTTCCTAACTGAAAGATTTTTGTTCTCCACATTGTTCAATGCATAAAATGTGGATGCCTGTAGGTTAGAAGAACCCTTGGTGGTATCTGGCTTTTATAAAGGAGAAAGGGGGATGCTGTTCTTCACGGGTAGAAAAGAAGAAATTAGATAAATTTTTACTTCTTTTCAAAACTGTCTAATATCAGCTTCTTTCTTGGTTCAGCAATAAAAGCAATTTCCTGGGGCAGAATTTCCAGTCCCAAAACCAGTATAGAAACACTACATACTTCCAAGCCAACTTGTCTGGTTGGCCATCCTATTACCCATGTTTTTCCATTAGTCCAATCTGTTTCTGTCAATTACCAGACCTCTGAAGCTAATACCATCATCTCTTGATGGGTTGATGGATGAAAAAGCTACAATCAGACCAAATGATGAAAATCAACTGACAAAAACAAACAAACAAATAAAAAAACAGCAAATGAAGATTCATGGAACTACTGGGAAAAATCTCAAGTGTATGATGCTCAGTACAATGCCAGACTCAAACTTACACTGTGCGTGGACCCATTTGACAAACATCTGTTAAAACATTTCTAAATCCTGAAGAAATGGATAGTAAAAATTATGCAAATCTGTGTATGCAATAAAATCTACAGAATTTTATACCAATGGGCAAAAATCCATATTACTTACTTGCAGGACATTTTTTAAAATAAAATAAATCCATTTATAACAATATTCTTTAAAAGGAAAGTGTCATCACATCCTCATAAAACAAGGAACACTGCAAGGAACACAAGTTCCATTTTTTATTATTATTCTTTAACAATGTATAAGTAAATATACTAAATGTTTGGTCATTTTTATCCCCCATTGCCAACCTTATTTCTCTCCCTCTCTAAATTAAACCCTTCTTCCCTTAGATTTGATGGTGTGTGTGTGTGTGTGTGTGTGCATGTGTGTGTGTGTGTGTGTGTGTGTGTGCCTGTGTGTCCCATTGAGTTAACTATATTTTCATAAGCTTGGGTGGCAGGTTTACTGGAACATGACCAACTTAAAATTGGCTATATTATTAAAGAAAAGAATAACCCTCCACCAGTAATAATTAACTACCCATAGTCCTTCAGTGAAAATAGATTCTCATGGTCTCCTCCACTAGGCATGCTGAAATGAGGATGCTCACTCTTGTGCAAGTCTTATGCAAATAACCACAGATAGAAGAGTTTGTGAACACAACAGCTATGCTGTGTCCCCAAAACACTGTCTCACATCACTCCTTCACAGCCTCGGCTCTGGCACTGTTTGCACACACTCTCTCTCATGATGGCCCTGAGCATTTGACACAGATGTCCTGTTTAAGACCAATCACTCTGCAGATTCTTATTCTCCTCACTTTAAGAAGCTGTGAGTCTCTGTATGAAAAATTTGCCCACTCATCAAAAGATGAGCCTCTCTGACAGCATCTGAGAGCGGCATTCATCCGTGGCTATAAATTAAGTATGTATAGGGCAGAAATCTGAGTTCTTATATAAACTTGCTAAATCGCTCCTTAATTCAGTGTTTTGATTTATAAAATGAGAATCATAAGCCAATTCTCAGAAAATCACTTGACTTAGCTCTAGAATTCTGTGAAGCTGTCAGGCTGCAGCATATGGAATTCCCCAAGTTGCTTGCCTGAAGCATTAGCAAAGACTAAGGTTAGCTAAGGGTGGCAGTTGGAATAAACAGACCTCAAATGAGAGCATTCCCTAATGTAAGATGCCCAATAAAGAGGAAGTACTAATAAATATCTTTCCCACCAGCAAAACCAGAGTAAATTTCGGATTTAAAGAATACCATACATAGCTGCAAAATATCATCCTGAGTGAGGTAACCCAATCACAGAAAAACACACATGGTATGCACTCATTGATAAGTGGATATTAGCCCAAATGCTCGGATTACCCTAGATGCACAGAACACATGAAACTCAAGAAGGATGACCAAAATGTGAATGCTTCACTCCTTCTTTAAAAGGGGAACAAGAATACCCTTGGGAGGGAATAGGGAGGCAAAGATTAAAACAGAGGCAGAAGGAACGCCCATTCAGAGCCTGCCCCACATGTGGCCCATACATATACAGCCATCCAATTAGACAAGATGGATGAAGCAAAGAAGTGCAGGCTGATAGGAACCGGATGTAGATCTCTCCTGAGAGACACAGCCAGAATACAGCAAATACATAGGTGAATGCCATCATTAAACCACTGAACTGAGAATGGGACCCCTGTTGAAGGAATCTTAGAAAGAACTGAAAGAGCTTGAATGGGCTTGAGACCCCATATGAACAACAATGCCAACCAACCAGAGCTTCCAGGGACTAAGCACTACCCAAACACTATACATGGACTGACCCTGGGCTCCAACCTCATAGGTAGCAATGAATAGCCTAGTAAGGGCACCAGTGGAAGGGGAAGCCCTTGGTCCTGCCAAGACTGAATCCCCAGTGAACATGATTTTTGGGGGGAGGGCGGTAATGGGGGGAGGACGGGGAGGGAAACACCCATATAGAAGGGGAGAGGGAGGAGTTAGGGTGATGTTGGCCCAGAAACCAGGAAAGGGAATAACAATTGAAATGTAAATAAGAAATACCCAAGTTAATAAAGATGAAAAAAATTATATTTAAAAAAAAGAATACCATACATAACACCTTTCGACTTCATATTTTGAAAACAAAACTTAGACATACTTATGGTATACCATGTGACATTAAACACATATATACATTGTTCCATGTTCAAATTAAGGTTAGTGTAACTATACCTCAGAGAGAAATCATATCTTTGTAACATGAATATTCAAAACCATTTATTTTAGATTTTTTAAAATTCTTATAGTATTATTGTCTATAGCACCCTACTATAAAACAGAATACCAAGTCTTACTTTCCTATCTAGATACAACGTGCTGCCTATTGACTGACTTTCCCCCTGCTTATCTTCTCCCATTTAAATTTTCAGAACAATTTTTAGCTCCTCGTTCAAAACACACTTACAAATAAATGGGGAGATAGAGAGAAAGTCATATTTCCCTCTGCCAGAGACTAAGCTTCTGCATTTTGTTTTTGTCTGTGATGATAGACATAGGATGAGGAAGATGGGACTTTTTCAGCTAAGAGAGCAATGTGAAGTTACTCACACGGTGTGTACTGAATCTGAAAGCAGCAGAGCTGCTCATAGCTTCTGAGAAAAACTCCAGAATAGAAAGACTTGCTGTTTCCATTACAGTGGAATGTCCCTTAAATTTTTTGTCTCCATTTCTAATTGAGATTGTTTTGTGAAACCAAAGGAAAAGAAAAAGGTCTTTCCAGTGCAGTTCAAGGAACCTTAAATGATATTATAGGAGAAAGTAACCAGTAGGTCAACGTCACACTGGGACCAGGGAAAGACTTCAGAAGTGGTTAAAAGGAAGTATGGAGATGGCAAATTGCTTTGAATGTTTGCTTTAATATCTAAAGATCTCTAATGTAGTAGATTTATTCTAATTGGAGTCTAATATTAAATCAATATACAGAATATTAAATGTCATATATGGTGTGCTGGTTAGTTTTAATGTCAACTTGATGAGATAAAGTCATCTGAGAGGAGGAAAGTTCAAGTAAAAGATGCCTCTGAGGTCAGGCTATAGGGCCTTTTCTTTTAAAGTGACTAAGAGGGATCAGCCATTGTGAGTGGTGCCAGCCCTGGGCTGGTAGTCCTGGGTTCTATAAGAAAGCAGGCCGAGCAAGCCATGAGCAGCAATCCAGTAAGCAGCACCCCTCCATAGCTGCTGCATTAGCTTCTGCCTCTAGGTTCTGTCCTGTCTGGGTTCCTGTCCTGACTTCCTTCAGTGATTTGGAAGCATCAGCCACATAAATCCTTTCCTCCCCAAGTTATTTTGGCCATGATGTTTAAACAAAGCAGTGACAGACTTAACTAAGACATGCGGTGTACTGATTCTCAAGATTTAATATTTAGAAATATTTAAGTGCTTAAAAACAAATATCCAATCCACTTGATTTATTTTCACTGCAGTCGCCAAACTCTAGCATCCTAAGAGCCTCTTCATGGACTGTGTTGAGCTTCTTGAGTGTATTGAATTTTTCTGCAATAAAAGTATCTTGTAACAGGAAATTTGAATTATGTGGCAGAAATGAACCCTGGAAGCTACTGTCTATTTAAAGTCGTTTGGGTTTAACGTTTTCAGTGAAGATGCAAAGTGAGTTTTGAACTCAGCAAAATACAATTACCCAGTCCATTATCCTTCAGAATCTCATAGCCTCAAAACCTCGGCTGTCATCAAATACAACCTCCAGGCTGATGCAGAAGCCCCCTCCCCCGACCTTGTCGGCTCTTTTGTTTGCAAAGCTAAGCTGCTCTTTAGTACCAATGACAGATGTCAATGTTGTAAATTATTTTAAATTTTGAGTTGCCTAAAACTCCCTGACACCCTTCCTGTTTGTTGAAACCAGGTTTGTTTCCTAAGAACCCCAACCAAGAACAGGTTTTACCCTCATGAGTACTGAAGATGTCACCTTCTTTCTATGCACTGTCCTGTGGCTAAATAAATGAGAATCACCTATATTGTTCACATCCAATTTCTCTTCCCTCTGCTAAGCTCCTCACGTGACTTGATTTTCAATATCTTTCATCCTATCTACCCTTCTCTAGCTACCGATGATCCCAATGACTTTCAAATACTCTATCTTCAAGAAGACTCGATGGTTCCAGGATATTCAAGTAGCTCTGAGTTTCCACTCTGAAAGGAATGACAGCCTTCTATTGTTATAGTACTGTGTCATTTGTCACCATGGTGTTCTTCAGTGTAAAATAATTTTTTTTTATTATTAACTTGAGTATTTCTTATATACATTTCGAATGTTATTCCCTTTCCCGGTTTCCGGGCAAACATCCCCCTCCCCCCTCCCCTTCCTTATGGGTGTTCCCCTCCCAACCCTCCCCCCCTTGCTGCCCTCTCCCCAACAGTCTAGTTCACTAGGGGTTCAGTCTTAGCAGGACCCAGGGCTTCCCCTTCCACTGGTGCTCTTACTAGGATATTCATTGCAACCTACGAGGTCAGAGTCCAGGGTCAGTCCATGTATAGTCTTTGGGTAGTGGCTTAGTCCCTGGAAGCTCTGGTTGGTTGGCATTGCTGTACATATGGGGTCACGAGCTCCTTCAAGCTCTTCCAGTTCTTTCTCTGATTCCTTCAACAGGGGTCCCGTTCTCAGTTCAGTGGTTTCCTGCTGGCATACGCCTCTGTATTTGCTGTATTCTGGCTGTGTCTCTCATGAGCGATCTGCACTCACATTTTGATCATCCGTCTTGAGTTTCATTTGTTCTAGGCATCTAGGGTAACTCAAGCATTTGGGCTAATAGCCACTTATCAATGAGTACATACCATGTATGTCTTTCTGTGATTGGGTTAGCTCACTCAGGATGATATTTTCCAGTTCCAACCATTTGCCTACGAATTTCATAAAGTCATTGTTTTTGATAGCTGAGTAATATTCCATTGTGTAGATGTACCACATTTTCTGTATCCATTCCTCTGTTGAAGGGCATCTGGGTTCTTTCCAGCTTCTGGCTATTATAAATAAGGCTGCGATGAACATAGTGGAGCACGTGTCTTTTTTATATGTTGGGGCATCTTTTGGGTATATGCCCAGGAGAGGTATAGCTGGATCCTCAGGCAGTTCAATGTCCAATTTTCTGAGGAACCTCCAGACTGATTTCCAGAATGGTTGTAGCAGTCTGCAACCCCACCAACAATGGAGGAGTGTTCCCCTTTCTCCACATCCTCGCCAGCATTTGCTGTCACCTGAGTTTTTGATCTTAGCCATTCTCACTGGTGTGAGGTGAAATCTCAGGGTTGTTTTGATTTGCATTTCCCTTATGACTAACGATGTTGAACATTTCTTTAGGTGTTTCTCAGCCATTCGGCATTCCTCAGCTGTGAATTCTCTGTTTAGCTCTGAACCCCATTTTTTAATAGGGTTATTTGTCTCCTTGCTGTCTAACTTCTTCAGTTCTTTGTATATTTTGGATATAAGCCCTCTATCTGTTGTAGGATTGGTAAAGATCTTTTCCCAATCTGTTGGTTGCCGCTTTGTCCTAACCACAGTGTCCTTTGCCTTACAGAAGCTTTGCAGTTTTATGAGATCCCATTTGTCGATTCTTGATCTTAGAGCATAAGCCATTGGTGTTTTGTTCAGGAAATTTTTTCCAGTGCCCATGTGTTCCAGATGCTTCCCTAGTTTTTCTTCTATTAGTTTGAGTGTGTCTGGTTTGATGTGGAGGTCCTTGATCCACTTGGACTTAAGCTTTGTACAGGGTGATAAGCATGGATCGATCTGCATTCTTCTACATGTTGACCTCCAGTTGAACCAGCACCATTTGCTGAAAATGCTATCTTTTTCCATTGGATGGATTTGGCTCCTTTGTCAAAAAATCAAGTGACCATAGGTGTGTGGATTCATTTCTGGGTCTTCAATTCTGTTCCATTGGTCTATCTGTCTGTCTCTGTACCAATACCATGCAGTTTTTATCACTATTGCTCTGTAATACTGCTTGAGTTCAGGGATAGTGATTCCCCTGAAGTCCTTTCCTTTTATTGTTGAGGATAGTTTTAGCTATCCTGGGTTTTTGTTATTCCAGATGAATTTGCAAATTGTTCTGTCTAACTCTTTGAAGAATTGGATTGGTATTTTGATGGGGATTGCATTGAATCTGTAGATCGCTTTTGGTAAAATGGCCATTTTTACTATATTAATCCTGCCAATCCATGAGCATGGGAGATCTTTCCACCTTCTGAGGTCTTCTTCAATTTCTTTCTTCAGTGTCTTGAAGTTCTTATTGTACAGATCTTTTACTTGCTTGGTTAAAGTCACACCGAGGTATTTTATATTATTTGGGTCTATTATGAAGGGTGTCGTTTCTCTAATTTCTTTCTCGGCTTGTTTCTCTTTTGTGTAGAGGAAGGCTACTGATTTATTTGAGTTAATTTTATACCCAGCCACTTTGCTGAAGTTGTTTATCAGCTTTAGTAGTTCTCTGGTGGAACTTTTGGCATCACTTAAATATACTATCATATCATCTGCAAATAGTGATATTTTGACTTCTTCTTTTCCGATCTGTATCCCCTTGATCTCCTTTTGTTGTCTGATTGCTCTGGCTAGAACTTCAAGAACTATATTGAATAAGTAGGGAGAGAGTGGGCAGCCTTGTCTAGTCCCTGATTTTAGTGGGATTGCTTCAAGTTTCTCTCCATTTAGTTTAATGTTAGCAACTGGTTTGCTGTATATGGCTTTTACTATGTTTAGGTATGGGCCTTGTATTCCTATTCTTTCCAGGACTTTTATCATGAAGGGGTGTTGAATTTTGTCAAATGCTTTCTCAGCATCTAATGAAATGAACATGTGGTTTTGTTCTTTCAGTTTGTTTATATAATGGATCACGTTGATGGTTTTCTGTATATTAAACCATCCCTGCATGCCTGGGATGAAGCCTACTTGATCATGGTGGATGATTGTTTTGATGTGCTCTTGGATTCGGTTTGCCAGAATTTTGTTGAGTATTTTTGCGTCAATGTTCATAAGGGAAATTGGTCTGAAGTTCTCTTTCTTTGTTGGGTCTTTGTGTGGTTTAGGTATAAGAGTAATTGTGGCTTCATAGAAGGAATTCGGTAGTGTTCCATCTGTTTCAATTTTGTGGAATAGTTTGGATAATATTGGTATGAGGTCTTCTATGAAGGTCTGATAGAATTCTGCACTAAACCCGTCTGGACCTGGGCTCTTTTTGGTTGGGAGACCTTTAATGACTGCTTCTATTTCCTTAGGAGTTATGGGGTTGTTTAACTGGTTTATCTGTTCCTGATTTAACTTCGGTACCTGGTATCTGTCTAGGAAATTGTCCATTTCCTGTAGATTTTCAAGTTTTGTTGAATATAGGCTTTTATAGTAAGATCTAATGATTTTTTGAATTTCCTCTGAATCTGTAGTTATGTCTCCCTTTTCATTTCTGATTTTGTTAATTTGGACACACTCTCTGTGTCCTCTCGTTAGTCTGGCTAAGGGTTTATCTATCTTGTTGATTTTCTCAAAGAACCAACTTTTGGTTCTGTTGATTCTTTCTATGGTCCTTTTTGTTTCTACTTGGTTGATTTCAGCTCTGAGTTTGATTATTTCCTGCCTTCTACTCCTCCTGGGTGTATTTGCTTCTTTTTGTTCTAGAGCTTTTAGGTGTGCTGTCAAGCTGCTGACATATGCTCTTTCCTGTTTCTTTCTGCAGGCACTCAGCGCTATGAGTTTTCCTCTTAGCACAGCTTTCATTGTGTCCCATAAGTTTGGGTATGTTGTACCTTCATTTTCATTAAATTCTAAAAAGTTTTTAATTTCTTTCTTTATTTCTTCCTTGACCAGGTTATCATTGAGTAGAGCATTGTTCAGTTTCCACGTATATGTGGGCATT
This sequence comes from Rattus rattus, assembly GCF_011064425.1. NCBI lineage: Eukaryota > Metazoa > Chordata > Mammalia > Rodentia > Muridae > Rattus > Rattus rattus. Next base: position 174,051,620 of record NC_046156.1, on the reverse strand, counting down.
CTTCCCTTATTGTTATTGAAGACCAGCTTTAGGCCGTGGTGGTCCGATAGCACGCATGGGATTATTTCTATCTTTCTGTATCTGTTGAGGCCTGTTTTTTTGACCAATTATATGGTCAATTTTGGAGAAAGTACCATGAGGAGCTGAGAAGAAGGTATATCCTTTTGCTTTAGGGTAGAACGTTCTATAAATATCCGTTAAGTCCATTTGGCTCATGACTTCTCTTAGTCTGTCTACGTCTCTGTTTAATTTCTGTTTCCATGATCTGTCCATTGATGAGAGTGGGGTGTTGAAATCTCCTACTATTATTGTGTGAGGTGCAATGTGTGATTTGAGCTTTAGTAAGGTTTCTTTTACGTATGTAGGTGCCCTTGTATTTGGGGCATAGATATTTAGGATTGAGAGTTCATCTTGGTGGATTTTTCCTTTGATGAATATAAAGTGTCCTTCCTTATCTTTTTTGATAACTTTTAGTTGGAAATTGATTTTATTTGATATTAGAATGGCTAGAAGAATTGTTTTCAAGTCTACAGTGAAGAGTTTACATTAGATCAGCAGAGGAGGTATTTTTTCAGTGGAAACTTCACAGAAGAATCAGTATCATATAAAATTAAGCATGAAATTACATAGTTAAAAGTGAAGCTGCAACCAGTGGAAGGGGAAGCCCTTGGTCCTGCCAAGACTGAACCCCCAGTAAACGTGAGTGTTGGGGGGAGGGTGGTAATGGGGGGAGGATGGGGAGGGGAAGCCCATATAGAAGGGAAGAGGGAGGTGTTAAGGGGATGTTGGCACAGAAACCAGGAAGGGGAATGACAATCGAAATGTAAATAAGAAATACTCAAGTTTATAAAGATAAAAAAAAAGTGAAGCTGCAGATACAGAGGGAAGAACCAGGCTGTCTGTCTACTTAAATGCCTCACATCAATATCTACACTTTCATGGGTTGAGATCAAATAAAGAGAAAGAGGTTGACGTTGTGTTTTGAATGTGTTCCCCCAGGTTCACATTGGCACATGGTAAACTTGTTTCATGGTCGTCGGTTGGTGTCGGTATCATATAAGCCAGAACAGCATCAAATGTGTTATGCAGCCAAGGCTGACACTACTGATTCTCCCGTTTCAAGTCCCAAATACCTGGCTTACAGTTGTATACCAGTGTATCAAATCCAAGATGCTACAAAATGTAGAGGTGTGACCATTAAGAGATGATGAGACAACTGAGAGAACTGAGAACTGACCATTGTCATAAGAAATGGGTTTTTATTTTTAATTGGTTATTTTTATTTATTTACATTTCAAATGTTATTCCCCCTTCCCAGTTTCCCCTCCACAAGCCCGCATCCCCTCCTTCACCCCACCTGCCTCTATGAGGGTGCTCCTCCCCACTCCTGCCTCAACAGCCTAGCATTCCCGTATCCTGGGTTATCAAACCTCCACAAGACCAAGGGGTTCCCTTGCCAGTGATGCCAGATAAGGCTGTCCACTGCTACATATCCACCTAGAGCCATGGATACCCCCTGTGTACTATTTGGTTGGTGGCTTTATCCCTGGGAGTTTTGGGGTTCTGGTAGGTTGATATTGTTGTTCTTCCTCTAAGGTTGCAAACACCTTCAGCTCCTACAGTCCTTGCCCTAACTTCACCATTGGGGGGGGGGTCCCTGCTCTTAGTCTAATGTTTGGCAGCGTATATCCACATCTGTACATATAACAAGAACACATTCTCCACCATATTCATAGTAACCTTGTTTATAATAGCCAGAAGCTGGAAAGAACCCAGATGTCCCTAAACAGATAAATGGATACAGAAAATGTGGTACATTTACACAATGTTACACTATTCAGCTTTTAAAAACAACGATTTCATGTAATTCACAGACAAATGGATAGAACTTGAATATATCATCCTGAGTGAGGTAACCCAGTCTCAAAAGAACACACATGACATGTACTATTGCTGATGCCAAGAAGTGCTTGCTGACAGGAGCCTGGAATGGTTGTCCCCTGAGAGGCTCTGCCAGAGCCGGACCAATAAAGAATGAGTTTTTAAAGAGCTTACTGCCATGCCATCTCCCAGTCTATGCAATGATGCATTCCACCATGCTTTGGTGCGGCCAAAGACCTCACCGGATGCCAGCAACACGTTTTCAGCTTCTCACCCTTCATAACTATGAGTCAGATAAATACATTTCTGTGTATTATATATCTGTAGTGTTATATTATGAAAGTATAAGTGATCCAAGCAGAGATACAAAGCTCAGAGGTGGATACAAAAAAAAAGAAAAGAAAAGAAGAGAAGAGAAAAGAAAAGAAACAAATGACATTGGCCTGGAGGAGAAGCACAAACACTAAAGAAGTTAAGATCCCTCCACTTAACAGCAGAACCCTGTTCTGCAGTCCAGAGGGTCCCATGAGTGAAGCGCAGACCTCCCAAGATCACTGCTAAGAGAGAAGCGCCCATCTCAACACCATCTGCTCTTATACAGCACATGGAACACTGGCAATTTTGTTTATACTTAAAGCATTTCAAGGGATTTTCACATACTCCCCATCCCACACCCAAAAAGAGGCTCAAGGCTTTATAAGATGATAATTACAGGAATTATACGTGAAAAATCACAAGGGGTCACAACTACAATTAGTATGTTTTAAGTGGAGAATCTGTGGCTCACAGCAGATGTGACCCTCTCAGGATCATAGAATCTAGAAGAGAGATAGGCCATAAAATAGAACAAGCGAAATCAGGGTATTCATGTGCTCTTGTGAAGGCAGGGATATTGGTGAAGAGTTGTACCACTGACACCGGCTGAGTGGTCATCACCTCACTACACCCTTGGCTCTGTCCCACCGCAATTACCAGATAGGGAGGTTGTTTTCCTTTTGAGAATAAATAAACAGTGAGAACCAATAAATATCCTTTTATCTCAACATTTTTTTTCCCGGAAGATGCAATACCACACACAAAGAGACTTCTTTTCTCCAAAGTAATAAATATTTATTGTAAGACACAAACAGCACACTAAATAAAGTCTTGGGTGCTTTTACTTTCTGTCAGCATAATATTTTCTCCAAGTTCATGGGGACATTGACCCAGAGCAGACACACAGAGAACAAAGTTGACTGATCCTGGCCCCAGTTCGGATACTGTGCTGGATAGTTTTATGTCAGCTTGACACAAACTAGTCACTGAGAGGAGAGAACTTCAATTAAGAAAATGCCCCCATAAGATGAGGTTGTAGGCAAGCCTATAAGGCATTTTCTTAATAAATGATTGATGGGGCAGGGCCCAACCCATTTCACTTGGTGCCACTCCAGGCTGGTGATCCTAGGTTCTACTAAAAAGCAGACTGAGTCTGTAGAGATTTGATATGTCAGGGTTGGGGGATAGCTAGGGGGTCTCCACCTCTCAGATGAGGAGAGGATGGGGAGGAAGGGAGGGCTTGTGATGGAGGGACCAGAGGAGAGGGGACAGAGGTCTGGATACAAAGTGAATAAATAAATTAATTAATGGGGGAAAAGGCAGGCTGGCAAGCCATGATGTGCAATCCAGTAGTCAGCACTCCTCCATGCCCTCTGCCTCAGCTTCTGCCTCCAGGTACATGCCCTGCATGAGTTCCTGCCCTCACTACGTGTTATATGGAACTGTGAGTGAAATAAACCCTTTCCTCCCCATGTTGCTTTTGGTCGTGGTGTTTCATCACAGCCATAGTAACCCTAATTAAGACAGATACTAAGCCAGTAGTCCACAAGACATGAGACCACTAAAGCCACCATGTACACCTTAGTACATGTTTTGTCACTTCTCTCCTCTACTTGTATGTGAATTTCAGGGATCCAGCTAAGGTATCAAGGCCTGCTTGGCAAACACTATTACCCAATGACGCCTCCCTCAGACCCCAAATAACTCACCTCACTCACCATTTAATGTGTCTTAAAGGACTATAAGCTCTTATTGAACTTACTGCATGTTAGGGTACCCTATTATGATTGAACAAGCTGGGCAGGAAGAGTGACTAGTCACGACATCTTACTGTAAAACTACTAATTCCACAATTTGCAGCAACCTGTTTGGAGTGTGGTTGGCTGACTCTTGGCCTTTGCTTTGGTCCCATCATTTTCTTACTCCAGTACTGTTCACACTAGCATGTTTCTAAGAAGATGCTATGGAAGAAACAGATGACGCAGAACAATTAAAGTGGATGTGAAAATGGGAGGTCGCACCTGGCTGCCATTAACTCTAGCTCTGTGAAACTCTAATCACTCCCACTGACTTGGTGGACAGGTAAAGGATAAAGAACTTGCCGGTGGAGGGACAACTGCCCAAGTAAACAGCGCATCTCTAGTGTGGCTATTGTTATATACTCTGAACCTCCTTTTTATCCCCTGAAGACCAAGTGCTGAAATCTTTATCTACCGAAAACCTCTTCATTGTTATGAGGACCACGTTTGCCTGGTACATCAAAATCTCAGATATAAAACGTTATGCTCTCTCCCATCCTAATAGCATGATATAAATCAATAGCCAATTCATATACAAAGATATGAATTTTCTGGGATTCAGAAATGGGAGAACTGGATGTGATTGGAGTGCCCTAACAGCACAAGGGTAGTTCTTCTGGTCCTCTCAGATGTACAATTGCAATAGGTTGATTTAGAGGACATTCTGCCAAAGGCAAGGAACACATTAGATAGCATTTGATGAAATTTCTAGCCTTACAAATCTGATTGTTGGTTCCATGCCCCTAAGAGATGTGAAAATAAAAGGAAGTAGTTAGATCAGCAAAATTGATTTCCCCCCCCTCTGGAAAGCATAGTTACAAAGCTGAGGACATTGTTTGTTTAATGATCATGCTTTTTCCATCATGATGGATAATTGTGATTGAAGGAGCTAGAGAAAAATATTTAGCCATTGTTTCTGCTAAAGCTCTCTGTAAGATATAAGTGTTGCTGACACTTTTCTTGAAGTAATAATAATCTCACAGGTAGAATTCCCCACTGTTGTCTATCCAGTAGGTTATGCTTAGCACTGTTTTCTACATATGATGAGGTGTTGGAAACAGAAGTTCAAGTTTGAGGTGGTGGCACTCACCTTAATCCTGGTACTCTAAAGGCAGATGCAGGGGATCTATACAAGTTTTGAGATCTGCCTGGTTTATATGCTGAGTTTCAAGTCAGCCAAGGATACAGTGAGATCCTACCTTTAGAAATAATTAAACAAAGAAGGAAGAACAAAGAATACTGAAAATGTATTAGTCACCGACTTAAAATGACTGCATGTGTCATACACTGAGCTTGTGCCAATTCATCTGTCTTCCCTAACATGTCATGGACAGAGTGTCTGATCAGTCACCACTGGGACATGCGGCAAGCAAAGACCTAGGCATTACAAAGTGTGTCATGGTCTAAAGTCTCTTAGAAGAGGATCTCTCAGGTGATCCTCAAGCGTATTATTAACTTGGATGTTGAGCTGTCATCGAATTGATCTCAAGTCTGTGTCATTCATAAGGTCTGAGTACAGAATGAGATGATAACGATTCAATCCATAGAGTAAAACTCCATTCTGAGTCCCATTCAGTGTTTTCTGACTTCTACTAAAGGTCACATGTCAATGGCATTTCTTTGGCTCTTATAGATGAAAGGAAATTGTTGTGTGTTCCTGAATTCCCTTAGTTAATAGCTGAGTCACTCTTGGATAGCTAACCACAATAAAGATTTGATTAATCCGTTAAAGTCGCATTACCCTTAGAGTAGCCAGAGTCAGCAGATATTTGCAAGGGAGCTTTTACACCCCTATGCTCCAATGATGTATTCTAAAGTATAAATTAATCCCAAACTTTCAGAGCTGAGTATTCAGCATTGATATAGATTAGTATGTAGTGAAAAAATATATATCTTCACTGGTTTGCCTATGTCATAGTCCACCATTGCCAAATGATAGGGAAGTTCTCCTTTCTCTGATTCAACAAGCATTCTGATTCTAGCTAAATTATTAATAGCAAAAGAAAGGGAAAATTCGGTATTAAACATGTGTTGTGGGTGCTAATTTCCTTAGCTCTTCTCATCTCACACATTCATCGCTATAGTCTTGGAAAGAGATATGACGAAATGCCAGTTTACAATTAGAGATATGTAGTATTGCCTACTAAGTGATAAAGACAGATGTAATTCCAGGGTCTCCATTCTCCAGTGGAAGAAGCTACCTTTACTACATCAAACAGTATGATGTTTCTTTCCATGCAAACAGCCATCAAGGTGACCTCAAGGTGATCCCTATACCAGGGAGGAAAACGCATAATGTGGGAAGGGGCTTAAGAGCCCATCAGCAGGATTTTGAATGACGTGCCTGTAACTAGATGCACTACCTTGAGCAATATTCGTTAATCTATTTGTGGCTCAATTTCCTCATATACTAAGGAGGACACTATCTTCAAGGAGTAATTGAAATTAGGAAAGAACACTGTGAAAATATCCAATATCATAGCTAATGGTTAATAAATTTTAGTTTGCACTCTTCCTTTTAAGAAAACCAATCAGTTCAATGAAAAATAGCTTTTCTAAAAGGATGTTGGTGCACCTTATGAAACAAATGGATGATGAAGAAAAGAAAAGTATCGGGCAGGTGAGGACTCGATAGAAAACAGAAAAGAAGACGTGTTTCATAGGTGGGGCAAGAGTGTAGAAGGAAACAGAACGGACAGGCATTCAAACCAAACTTCTCTTTGACAAATTTTATGAAGGTTGTTCTGATAAATAGTGGCATCATCATGCTTGCCCTGACAAACATACAAAACTCACTAATCTGTAGGATCAGATAATATTGAGCATGTTAGCGAACCCCATGTACTGGTATCCAATAAAACCTCTATCTCTCCAACGAAATAGCTCCTTTAATGAGGGTTTCATGATTGACAAAATGTGTTCAGGGGTGTTTTCATAACATCATACTTGTATTCTACCCTACAGCTGACAAAACTTAAATTCAGGAGGTCGTCTAATTGATAAGTACGATGGCACCAAGCCAGCTGATGGCAAAGACTTGTCACATCTCATGCTCCCACTAACATGAGGCACAATCCCTACAAAGGAGAAAATTTTTCAGCCTCCTGTCTAGTGCTTTTGTCTGAGATCCCATTGATTTCTAACAAGAAGAGAGAAATGTTTCCGTCTCCTTTTGCTCTGGATGTTACCACACCTGGGTTCTTTCACTTTGCCCTTGGCCATCATTACTGCTACAAGCTGCAGATGAGAGCACTTGCTGGTGACCTCACATCATCCTGGTTGGTCATCAGACCTAATGTCATTGGGCCTCAAATTTATGTCATCTGCTAATCAGAGAGCTAAGCTGAGTTTCCATACAATTCATCACCCAATGTTTCCTCTGTATCAATCATTCTGACCCAATTTCATAACCATTTCTGTCTCTAAAACCTACCATGTCCTCTCTACTATTATCAGTATCCTTGTATATTGTAAACAAGTAACATTTCACCATTATTAGTTGGAATCTTAACACCATGATCATATTTAGAAATAAATGTATTTAGATTTAACAGATACTCTAGGTATTAAGCTTGAATGAGGTCATATTGTAGTAAAATGCCCTTCAACTCTCTCATGACATGTGTCCTTAATTTTAAAAGGGAAGACTTAGGTACAGACACATGCACACAAAGATGTCATGTGTTCACTAGAGTTCAGTTCACTCTCATGAGCTGAAAAACTACCACCATCTAGGAGAGAAGCCTGGAGTAGCTCATTGCCTAAAGCCTGCAATGGGACTATAACACTTCAATCACCCTTAGCTCAATGATGAGACAATAAGTTTACGTTGTTGTGAGCCACCCAGAGTGTGGAGTTTTGTTACACATCTGCAGCAGCTACTACAGAACTTCCCTAAAGACTACCTCCATGTGGTAATGTATTCAACAATCCTCATTAAGTGAAGGATTTTTTTCCTTCTATTCCTTATACTGCAAAACCTGAAGGTGAAAACCTGTCTGCCTGGGTCTCATTGTTCCCTCCATACTCTATTTCTTCTCTCCAACACCAAGGCCCACTCTAATGTCTGTTTCCTAGGTTTACTGCATTTTTTGCCTCCTGCTTGCTACTGTCATCTACAAATCTTGGTCACCTCTCATCGCTTGTTCCAGATTATTTCCTATATTTTTCCTTCCACCCCCACCCCTTCCTGTCAAAACATTTAGTGACATCAACATTCTGGTTTCTCAATTACATACTTCCTTGTGTCCAAAGACTATTTCCTCCTTTCCAGTTCAGTCTCCTAGTTTAGATAACGATTTTATTATCACTACCAATGGTATTGGTTTCAACAACTGAGCTTCAATTTTCTTATTCTGAACACCAGGCTCTATCCTTCGAGCTCACTCTTCTTTTTTATTCATATCCATGACATTCTCTACTTCCAATTGTTCAGACTTCCAACCCAATGAAAAGTAACAGACATCCTTCTCTTCTCCTTGATCACCTCGTGAATTTCCTTCTTTTCTTACCCAGTTCAAATTTTATTGACCTTTAATCACAATGACTCTCTTGAACACACAGTTCATGCTCAACATAGCACACTTATTTGACAAACATCTAGTACTAATAATACCTTACAATATACCTATTTTAGGTCTCTATCTGAAAAACCTTTTGCCAAGTTAAAATGACTTACATGTAATTTAATGTAATGCAAAATTACATTACATAAGAGTTATGACTTTCTTTAAAGTGATAATTGCCACAGTTCCTTTACCAAATGCCATTCCTACAGGCCATTGAGTCTCACTGACATTACATATCTTCATTCCTCAGAAAGCAAACTTTGAAATCCTTATTTTTTTATCCATTTTCCTGATTTATTTGTGATTATCATACCAAAATCATTGATGTAATGACCAAGTCAGCTCAGTCTGTCAACCGGGTCTCAAGGGAGGGAGTGAGGATTGGAAAGAAAAGACAACTAGACAATATTACAACATGACTCCAGCCAGTTCTGAAGCTGAAGCTGAAGTGGGTTTATTTTTCTCCAGTCTGCTTTTATACCATTCTAGATACATGCAAAGAATAGGGTCAGTTCTATCTAGGTCAGAGACAAAGTACCCAAACAACAAACAAAGCATAGACAAAGTAGTCACTGATCAAACAAGGCAATAAACAAATTTCTATGGTTACCATGTCTAGCAGTTTATGAGGATGAGCAAGACAAAAGGAATATCATATACTACTTGGCAGTATGTATCTGAGTCTACTTCCTTCTCCTAGCCCAATGTCAAATTCCTGCCAAATTCCTAGAAGCAGCCCCCAAAGCTCTCCACAATCTAACTTTGACAGCTTCTTACCTTGCCCATTTCAGTTGATATTACTTATCAGTTATATCTAGAGATGCTTTTGGGATATTCGTTCTGCTGTTCCTACCATCTACTCTTCTAAAATCCCTCTCTTCTTCCTTTTAAGTTTAGAAACCAAATTCCATCATCTAAGTCACTTCTTCCATATACCTGCTTCCCTTGTGGCTGATAGAAAAATGCCCAACTTTTTTAACCCAACTCTATGTGTCTATAACTGAGCAGTTGGGTGATACTGTAAGTAAATCAATAATTTTGTGACTGTTCTTTCAAATACAAACTTAATGCTTAATACTGCCTAGCAACAGTACCCATTCCTCTGACATTCTCTTCAGACACCTTTTCCTTTTAATTGCTTGCAAATATACTTTTATCCTTAGTTGACACATAATATAATTGTATACTCTTATTAAATATACTGTATTTCAAAATTTGTAAAATGACCTGATCAAGGTAATTAGCAAACCTACCATCTTAAATAGCCATCATCATTTTTTTGTATTAGAAACATTTAAAACATTTTCTAGTAGCAATTACATATATATGTGTGTATATATATATTTGCTATCATACATAATTAGCCATTGTGCTATAGAACATATGAAGATATTCCTCCTATACAATTGTACTACTGTGAACCTTCCTACCATCATTCCTCCATTGCCACATTTCCCTAAACCACTGCTAACCACTATTTTATTATCCACTTCTCAAAGCAAATGCTTTACCTGTCACATATAAGGATATTCAGAATTTTTCTCAGATACTCCTTTTATACCTTTTCTCCTTCACTGAAACCTCCAAATTAGAATCCATATTTATTCTAAATTGAAAGATTTGCCTCTTGTTTTTCCTAATAAAATAGAAGTATTTAGTAGGTAATTCCTTTATCTTCCACGTACCAAGTTACCTCTACATATACCAGTGCCCAAACCCTCTAATTTCCCTCTTGTGCCTTGAATAAACTAACTACTCCTATTAAGTACTAGCCCGGGGTTGGGGATTTAGCTCAGTGGTAGAGCGTTTGCCTAGGAAGCGCAAGGCCCTGGGTTCGGTCCCCAGCTCCGGAAAAAAAAAAAAAAAAGTACTAGCCCTTTTCTTTTCTTTTCTTTGTTTTTGTTTTTGTTTTCCTTTTATTTTTTATTTTATTTTATTATTTTTATGGGGTTTTTATTTACATTTCAAATGTTATCCCCTTTCCTGGTTTTCCCTCCAGAAATCCCCTACCCCCCCCCCTGCTTCTATAATGGTGCAAAGAGTACACATGGAGCAACCCATGGCTCCAGCCACATATATAGCAGAAGACAGCCTTGTCCGGCATCAATGTGAGGAGAGGCTCTTGGTCCTGTTATGGCCCTTTCCTTAATATCCATCCATTTTAAGATTTTGGTCCTGCAGGCATCTCCTCTTTTCATTATAACATCATATTTGATCATAGGAAGCTATGCTATAATCCCTCCCACTTTCAAAATACCGTTCTTGACCCCACCATTTTCCAGTACCTAGCATTATTCTCACTAGCAGCACAATCCCTATAGATAAAAATGTAGAAGAATCATCCAGGTCTTCTTAACCTCTCAAGTAGGACGCTCATGCAGCATTGCTGTATATCTATGCCACTCCAACACTCAGCAGTAGTAAGCATAAACAATCGTGTCCTTTTGGGAATGCCATCTTCTCTATGTTCCCAGCACACCACTCTCCATTGTCTGTCCCTGCTTCATGGACTGCCTTTTTCCTTCCACTCTATAGGAAGCCTCTTCCATTCTCAAGTGCCACCAAATGGCAGAGTTACCATAGCCTTCTTACCTAAAGTAACACCCACTCTCCAGAGTTCTCATCTTGTCCCACAGCTTAATTCTTCTCCTATGGTATTGATCCCTTGCTCACCAGCCCTGACCTAGCACTTAAACACAAGAAGTTTGTTCTATCACCCACAGAGCATCTGTTATTAACCTCAAAAATGTCTCTTCTCTCCCTCCCAGGTAAATGTGCCTAGCAAAAGTAACCCCCTACAAACCCATTTATCAAGTCAATCATCTTAGGGTTGTCTTTGCTATGTATATTTTTCTGGACTCCCCACATTTAATCTGTTGGCAAAGTTATTTTGTAGAATGATCTCAACTCACAAGCATGGAGCAAATGGGTTCATGAAAAAAGTAAATAAGTGTATACAATTGCATTGGTCTGGGAAAGAAATGATGAGAAATTGTTCCGTAGAGTTCAAAGACAGAAGCACAGTGTTCATTCTTAACATGTTCTTGGAATCCCTCATGAGGAAATGAAACCTGTGATAAAGTCAGATGCTAAGATTTATAGCAAGAGTCTTCACTTCTCAGATTTAATCACTTCCCCTTAAATTACTGGCACAGTCTGCTTAGTGTTACTATTTTGAGATATCTGATTTCTCTTCTGTTAATCAGTTTAAATAAGTCCTGGTTGGCATGTTGCACTTTTAAATTATTGCTCTCTGAAGATAACAAATGCCTAAACTTCTGTAATATATTGGTTACCAGCCACTGACTTTGCAACTAACTACTGGTGTGTAAATCTGAAGGCAGAGGAAAAGCTAATTGAACTAACTTTGAATCTCAAAGAGAGCAAGAACTTTGCTCTGTTGAAGCTGAAAGAGAGTGAAGCACAGAAAACTGTTCCTGGCAACAGTCTCCAAGAAAAGAATAAATAAGAAATAAGTTGGGGTGTTTTTCAACTTAGTGTTTGGATCCAATGTTTTATATTTGTTTTTCAAGCCCAAATTCAATTTAAAACGTAAACACGTAATGTTTTTAGGAATAGGAAACATTAATTCACTTTCTTTCTGGTACACAAAGAGCATTAGTCCCTATAAAAATGCCTTGGATCATTGCTTTTTCAATAAAACATTAAAATCTTGAGCCAGGCTTGACTCACGTTCTCATTAACATCCCCGGTTTATTGACTGCTGTCCACATTATTTTTAAGCTCTTTTGAATCCAGAGAGAACTTACCAGATGTTAAATGTTCGAATCAGATAAAATTTCGCCTAAGGCCCAACCCCACACAGTGTGGGTCTATCATGAGACAGTTAAACCTGAGAAGGCCACCCCAGAGATCCCTAGTGGTCATGAGAGCAATGAAGAAGGCAGAAAACACAGCCTGTCTACCTCCCAAAATGTCTCCTTTCAAAACCCTCTCATCTAAGAAATCAAACCCCATCATTTCTCTTTCTTTCTCCATTTACAATACAATAAAGTTAATACAAGTTTGAAGATAAACTATGCTGAAAGAAGCACGTGGCTTATTAAGGATCAGAAGCTAAACACAAGTTGAAAATTGCAGAGAAAACAGGACAGTTGTGTCTATTAAAGTCATGACTGAGGTTGTCACAGGATCCAGACAGAGGAAATTTCTAAAGATTAATGGCCACTGGGGAAAACTACTAAGAAACACTTGTGAGTCCACTGAACAGGGAACAGAATAGTTAAGAACTTGAGTTTGGGGAATGAAATATTTTAGTAGTAGTAGTAGTAGTAGTAGTAGTAGTAGTAGTAGTAGTAGTAGTAGTTGTCATAATTGTAGTCATAGTCAGAGTAGTAGTAAACAAGGAAGTCTGTACCACAGCTTCCTGTGTAAGTCACAGAAACTGACCCACAAAACCCCTGTCCTCAAGCCCCAAACAAGTCACTGAGGTTCAATAAAACAGTTAATAACTGCACCTGTCCTATGGGACTTGCAAAAAGACTATTCATACTAATAAGTAACAGTTGTGTTTACTGAATGTTAGCCATTTCTAAAGTACATTCAGAGAAACTATGCTTAGCCCCAAAAAAGTTATAAAAAGGGAAACTGAATGACAGCAATATAACCCAACAAACAGACACATCAGCCTACACAAGAGCTTGTTAGAAATATAAACTCTCAAGCTCACCTCCTATTACTGAACTGTAACTTTTTTTCAATACTAATGATTACTATAAATATTAGAGATTCTGAAGTACCTGAGACCAATTGATTGGGAGTAATAGAAGGATATATTCAAACTTCCAGACTTCACTCTCTGACTATTGTGCATTCTCACCTTTTTGTATTAAAGAGTGTATCTTAAGTGTCTAGTATAAAATAAGTATTATCACATTTTGGGGATGCTTTGTAAATAGCTCTAGATTAAAAATGAAATTTTAAGAAACTGACCTTACTCTCACCAAACACAGACAGATATGAATTTGAATCATAAAATTATAGAATATCAACATTAAAATGGGACCAAGGGATCTAAGAAATCAAGTTTCCGAACCTCGCTGATTCCAGCCCACAGATCCCTGCTCCCAAACCCTGTGGGAGAGAGAGCTGATCACCCAGACATGTGGGCACTCCTGAGTCTGCAGGGCAGGAGAGACCGCCACTTCTGCCCACCTTTGCCCACATCCCTGGCCCAAGAGGAAACTGTATAGGGCCTCTGGGCACAGGAAGATAGTGGCAGTCAAGCTGCAGGAGCCCTGTGGTTCAAACTGCTCACGCATCTGAACAGACCCAGTCAAACAGATACCTGAACCCAAATCTGGTGGGAGGGAGAGCTAGACCTTCAGAGGGGCAGATATGCCTGGGAAACCAGAGGAGACTACTCTCTGCCCACATAATGACTCTAGAGGAAAACACCTAATGCCATCAGGGCACACTGAGCACAGAGACCCAGAAATAGGGGCAGGCCCTTCTGGTTACTGCCCTCACGGAGAGCTGAAACCCAGACACAAGGAGCAACTTCAGGCCCAAGAGCAGAAATAAGACCAACTTTTCTGCTCCAAGTGAACTGCCTGGTGGACTCAGGACACATGCCCACAGGAACAACTGAAAGCCAGTGGACAGGAATGACTACACGCCTGAAAGCAGAACACTCTGTTCCCATAACTGACTGAATGAAAACAGGAAAACAGGTCTACAGCACTGCTGACACACAGGCCTATAGGACGATCTAGCCACTGTCAAAAATAGCAGAACAAGGTAACACCAGAGACAACCTGATGGTGAGAGGCAAGCTCAGGAACCCAAGCAAAAGAAACCAAGAGTACATGGCATCTTCAGAGCCCAATTCTCCCACCAAAGCAAACACTGAATATCTAAACACACCAGAAAAGCATGATCTAGATTTAAAATCACATTTGATCATGATGATGGAGGACTTCAAGAAAGACATAAAGAACTACCTTAGAGAAATGCAGGAAAACATAAATAAACAAGTAGAAGCCTATAGAGAAGATACACAAAAATCCCTGAAAGAATTACAGGAAAACACAATCAAACAGGTGAAGGATTTGAAAATGGAAATAGAAACAATAAAGAAATCACAAAGGGAGAAAACCCGGGAGATGGAAAACCTAGGGAAGAGCCAAGGGACAGAGATACAAGCATCATTAACAGAATACAAGAGATAGCAGAGAGAATCTCAGGAGCAAAAGATTCCATAGAAATCATCGACACAACTGTCAAAGATAATGGAAAATAGAAAAATCAACTGGAAACATATAGGAAACATACAGGAAATCCAGGACAAAATGAGAAGATCAAACCTAAGGATAATAGGTATAGAAGAGAGTGAAGACTCCCAGCTCAAAGGACCAGTAAATATCTTCAACAAAATCATAGAAGAAAATTTCCCTAACCTAAAGAAAGAGATGCCCATAAACATACAAGAAGTCTACAGAACTCCAAATAGATTGGACCAGAAAAGAAACTCCTCCTGTCACATAATAGTCAAAACACCAAATGCACAAAACAAAGAAAGAATATTAAAAGCAGTAAGGGAAAAAGGTCAAGTAACATATAAAGGCAGACCTATCGGAATTACACCAGATTTCTCACCAGAGACTATGAAAGCCAGGAGATACTGGACAGATGTCATACGGACCCTAAGAGAACACAAATGCCAGCTCAGGTTACTGTATTCAGCAAAACTCTCAAATAACATAGATGGAGAAACCAAGATATTCCATGACAAAACAAATTTACACAATATCTTTCTACAAATCCAGCCCAACAAAGAATAATAAATGGTAAAGCCCAACACAAGGAGGCAAGCTACACCCTAGAAAAAACAAGAAACTACTCATTTTACAAAACAAAGAGAAGACAAAACACAAACATAATCTCACATCCAAATACGAAGACAAGAGGAAAGAACAATCACTATTCTGTAATATCTCTCAACATAAATGGACTCGATTCCCCAATAAAAAGACACAGATTAACAAACTGGATATGTAATGAGGATCCAGCATTTCACTGCCTACAGGAAACACACCTCAGAGAAAAGACAGACACTATCTCAGAGTAAAAGACTGGAAGAAAAACTTTTCAAGCAAATGGTCTGAAGAAGCAAGCTGGAGTTGCCATTCTAATTTCAAATAAAATCGATTTTCAACCAAAAGTTATCGAAAATGATAAAGAAGGACACTTCATACTCATCAAAGGAAAAATCCACCAAGATGAACTCTCAATCCTAAATATCTATGCTACAAAAACAAGGGCACCTACATACATAAAAGAAACCTTACTAAAGCTCAAAGCACACATTGCACCTCACACAATAATAGTAGGAGATTTCAACACCCCACTCTGATCAATGGACAGATGATACAAACAGAAATTAAACAGAGACATAGACAGACTAACAGAAGTTATGAACCAAATGGACTTAATAGATATTTATAGAACATTCTATCCTAAAACAAAAGGATATACCTTCTTCTCACCTCATGGTACCTCATGGTACTTTCTTCAAAATTGACCATATAATCAGTCATAAAACAGGCTTCAACAGATACAGAAAGATAGAAATAATTCCATGCATCCTATCAGACCACCATGGGCTAAAGCTGGTCTTCAATAACAGTAAAGAAGGAATGCCTACATGTATGTGGAAGTCTAACAATGCTCTACTCAATGATAACCTGGTCAAGGAAGAAATAAAGAAAGAAATTAAAGACCTCTTAAAATTTAATGAAAACGAAGGTACAACATACCCAAACTTATGGGACACAATGAAAGCTGTGCTAAGAGGAAAACACATAGCTCTGAGTGCCTGCAGAAAGAAACAGGAGAGAGCATATGTCAGCAGCTTGACAGCACACCTAAAAGCTCTAGAACAAAAAGAAGCAAATACACCCAGGATGAGTAGAAGGCAGGAAATAATCAAACTCAGAGCTGAAATCAACCAAGTAGAAACAAAAAGGACTATACAAAGAATCAACAGAACCAAAAGTTGGTTCTTTGAGAAAAATCAACAAGATAGATAAACCCTTAGCCAGACTAACCAGACGACACAGAGAGTGTGTCCAACTTAACAAAATCAGAAATGAAAAGGGAGACATAACAACAGAATCAGAGGAAATTCAAAAAAATCATCAGATCGTCCTACAAAAGCCTATATTCAAGAAAACTTGAAAATCTGGAGGAAATGGACAATTTCCTAGACAGATACCAGGTATCGAAGTTAAATCAGGAACAGATAAACCATTTAAACAACTCCATAACTCCTAAAGCAATAGAAGCAGTCATTAAAAGTCTCCAAAAAAAAGAGTCCAGGTCCAGATGGATTCAGTGTAGAATTCTGTCAGACGTTCATACCAATACTATCCAAACGATTCCACAAAATTTAAATAGATGGAGTGCTACGAAATTCCTTCTATGAAGCCACAATTACTCTTATACCTCAACCACACAAAGACCCAACAAAGAAAGAGAATTTCAGAACAATTTCCCTTATGAATATCGACGCAAAAATACTCAATATAATTCTTGCAAACTGAATCAAAAACACATCAAAACAATCATCCATCATGATCGAGTAGGCTTCATCCCAGGCATGCAGGGATGGTTTAATATATGGAAAACCATCAACGTGATCCATTATATAAACCAACTGAAAGAACAAAATCACATGATCATTTCATTAAAAGCTGAGAAAGCATTTGACAAAATTCACCATCCCCACATGATACAAGTCCTGGAAAGAACAGGAATTCAAGGCCCATATCTAAACATAGTAAAAGTCATATACAGCAAACCAGTAGCTAACTAAACTAAATGGAAAGAAATCTGAAGCAATCCCACTAAAATCAGGGACTAGACAAGGCAGACCACTCCCTCCCTGCTTATTCAATATAGTTCTCAAAGTCCTAGTCAGAGCAATCAGACAACAAAAAGAGATCAAAGGGATACAGATTGGAAAGGAAGAAGTCAAAATATCACTATTTGCAGATAATATGATAGTATATTTAAGTGATCCCAAAAGTTCCACCAGAGAACTACTAAAGCTGATAAACAACTTCAGCAAAGTGGCTGGGTATAAAATTAACTCAAATAAATCAGTAGCCTTCCTCTACACAAAAGAGATACAAGCTGAGAAAGAAACTAGATAAATGACACCCTTCATAATAGTCCCAAATAATATAAAATACCTCGGTGTAACTTTAACCAAGCAAGTGAAAGATCTGTATGATGAGAACTCCAAGCCTCTGAAGAAAGAATTGAAGAAGATCTCAGAAGATGGAAAGATCTCCCATGCTCATGGATTGGCAGGATTAATATAGTAAAAATGACCATTTTACCAAAAGCGATCTACAGATTCAATGCAATCCCCGTCAAAATTCCAATCCAATTCTTCATAGAGTTAGACAGAACAATTTGCAAATTCATCTGGAATAACAAAAAACCCAGGATAGCTAAAACTATCCTCAACAATAATAGGACTTCCAGGAGAATCACTATCCCTGAACTCAAGCAGTATTACAGAGCAATAGTGATAAAAACTGCATGGTATTGGTACAGAGACAGACAGATAGACCAGTGGAATAGAATTGAAGACCCAAAACTGAACCCACACACCTATGGTCACTTGATTTTTGACAAAGGAGCCAAAACCATCCCATGGAAAAAAGATAGCATTTTCAGCAAATGGTGCTGGTTCAACTGGAGGTCAACATGCAGAAGAATGCAGATCGATCCATGCTTATCACCCTGTACAAAGCTTAAGTCCAAGTGGATCAAGGACCTCCACATCAAACCAGATACACCCAAACTAATAGAAGAAAAAGTGGGGAAGAATCTTAAACACATGGGCAGTGGAGAAAATTTCCTAAACAAAACACCAATGACTTGTGCTCTAAGATCAAGAATCGTCAAATGGGATCTCATAAAACTACAAAGCTTCTGTAAGGCAAACACTGTTGTTAGGACAAAATGGCAACCAACAGATTGGGAAAAGATCTTTACCAATCCTACAACAGATAGAGGGCTTATATCCAAAATATGCAAAGAACTCACGTTGTTAGACTTCAGGCAGACAAATAACCCTATTACAAAATGTGGTTTATAGCTAAACAAAGAATTCACAGCTGAAGAATGTCCAATGGCTGAGAAGCACCTAAAGAAATGTTCAACATCTTTTGTCATAAGGGAAATGCAAATCAAAACAACCTTGAGACTCCCCCCTCACCAGTTAGAATGGCTAAGATTAAAACTTAGGTGACAGCAGATGCTGGCGAGCATGTGGAGAAAAAGGAACACTTCTCCATTGTTGGTGTGATTGCAGACTGGTGCAACCATTCTGGAAATCAGTCTGGAGGTTCCTCAGAAAATTGGACATTGAACTACCTGGGGACCCAGCTATACCTCTCTTGGGCATATACCCAAAAGATGCTTTAACAAAAAAAAAAAAAATACATGCTCCTCTATGTTCATAGCAGCCTTATTTATAATAGCCAGAAGCTGGAAAGAACCCAGATGCCCTTCAACAGAGGAATGGATATAGAAAATGTGGTACATCTACACAAGGGAATACTACTCCGCTATCAAAAACAATGGCTTTATGAAATTCATAGGCAAATGGATGGAACTGGAAAATATCATCCTGAGTGAGGTAACCCAATCACAGAAAAACACACATGGTATGCACTCATTGATAAGTGGCTATTAGCCCAAATGCTTGGATTACCCTAGATGCACAGAACACATGAACCTCAAGAAGGATGACCAAAATGCGAATGCTTCACTCCTTCTTTAAAAGGGGAACAAGAATACCCTTAGGAGGGGATAGGTAGGCAAAGTTTAGAACAGAGGCTGAAGGAATGCCCATTCAGAGCCTGCCCCACATCTGGCCCATACATATACAGCCACCAAACTAGATAATATGGATGAAGCAAAGAAGTACAGGCTGACAGGAACCGGATGTAGATCTCTCCTGAGAGACACAGCCAGAATATGGCAAATACATAGGCGAATGCCAGCATCAAACCCCTGAACTGAGAATGGGACCCCCTGTTGAAGGAATCAGAGAAAGGACTGAAAGAGCTGAAGTTGCTCGAGACCCCATATGAACAACAATGCCAACCAACCAGAGCTTCCAGGGACTAAGCCACTACCCAAAGTCTATACATGGACTGATCCTGGGCTCCAACCTCATAGGGAGCAATGAATAGCCTAGTTAGAGCACCAGTGGAAGGGGAAGCCCTTGGTCCTGCCAAAGCTGGACCCCCAGTGAACAGGATTCTTGGGAGGAGGGCAGTAATGGGGTGAGGATGGGGTGGGGAACATGCATATAAAAGGGGAGGGGGACGGGTTAGGGGGATGTTGGCCTGAAAACCAGGAAAGAGAATAACATTTGAAATGTAAATATGAAATACCCGATTTAATAAAGATGGAAATAAAAAAAAAAAGAAATCAAGTCTCACTTCTGTAGAAATTGGTAGTGAGAGAGATGTTGAATAATGTGCCTATAATGAACCAACAATTGGGGTGTAGTAGAAAATGGGGCTTAAGCATTGTAGGTAGGTCAGTCTGTAGTCATGCAATTGCTGGGTTCTTTAGCCTATGCTACTGTACTGAATCTTTTAAAAGATTTTTGAGAGGTTAAGGATTTAACTCAGTGGTAGAGCGCTTGCCTAGGAGGCACAAGGCCCTGAGTTCAGCTCTGAAAAAAAATAAAAAGGTTTTGAATAAGTGTGCAAGTAGCAAATGCTCATGGTTTCACATTACTGTTTAAAGTGCTCTGCCAACCATGGAACTACTTCTAAATGTCAATGAATATAAAATATTCTTAAAATGTGCTTCTTCACAAACCAATTGCTTACTGCTCAATATCAGATGTGTTTCATGGGCATTTCCTGGCACTTGGCCAGAGCATAAATGTAAAATTGATATTGGGTAATACTATAAACTTCGAACGATAGTGTAACACTCCCCTCCCCGAACACAAGAAATTTCTATCCAATGTTAATCCTTGCCATTCTATCCATATTTATAGATAACCTTTTAAGAGATGAGAATGCTTTGATCTTGTATAAGTGAAATCATATTCTTCTCATAATTACTTGTCTTCTGATTGGTTAAGCTACACTTTGCTTCTGGACCGCTATCTGCACATTAGTCATTTTACATGTGTAAACGTTGACATCTACCCCTGCCTATTTCTCCTTTCTATATCTGCATCCTTCCAAGATGCTCAGCCATCCAAAGCATTTGTAGAAAAACCCTTCAGCACTACTGCATTAGCATGAGTCCAGTACTTTTTCTCAAAACCTTTCTGGATAACAAGTATTGTTGAAGATTTTTTCTCTTTTAAATTGATTTGTGAAATTAGAATGCAAAGCTATGGGTTCCATTATGGCATTTTACACACACACACACACACACACACACACACACACACACACACACGCACACAAACATACAAATACACAAATACACACATGCACCTGATGGGACACAGAGAGACTGGGGGACAGAGAGAAAATAAATGCTAGCAAGATTGCAGAGAAAGAAGAATTTTCACTCACTGTGAAACCACTTTAAATATGAATAAGAAGAATACTCTCTAACAAATAAATAAATGAATAAATAAATAAAATCTACCATATGATGCCACTTCTTGGCACATTCTCAAGGGATCAGTTTTCAAAAGATCCAGGAAATATTATAAGATATTATAAGATAACTCAGACACAGAGAGACAAATACAACTTATTCCCTCTCATCTGTGATTCTTAGCTCCAAATCTTCTAAGTATAATTGCCAGTCCACATCAAAGAACTTTCTTTTTACAGCAAATGGAGACCAGTACATGTAGGATGTCACACAGGTGAAGGAAGGTACAAGATAGAATGAGGCCTGTCATTGGACAAGAAGGAAGGATGAGTAGGAGAAAAGTTTGAGGGAAGGGGAGGAGACTGAAACAGAAGGAGACTGAGGGAAGAAGAAGCCGCCTAGAGAACAAGGAGGCGGATGTTAAGATTCTACTCTACACCTTTACAGGTTGTTATGAATGTTCTTAAGGGATGAATGTGTACAGGGCTTTGTATGTCTAGGTGGGCAATTATATCTTATCAATTGGATCAGAGGTTATTGTGTTGTGTGTTCTTTCTTGTGGCGATTTAAGTTTAAGAGAATATCTGGTGGCTGGGACACTAAGCCGCCACGGAAATAGGATGTATATTTCTGGCATGGTGGCAACATGCCTTGGGAACTGGATGGGTAGAGAGAGTGTTGCCAGGCTCAGAGAGAGGCCTTTGGTAGTGTGATAGGGGATGGAACAGAGCGGGTGAGAGACTCTTTGCTGACTAAGATTAAAATATCACTATGGTGCTGGACCTAGTAGGGGTAAAAGAAAGCCATTTTATATATTTTTACAACAACAAGTACAGAAAATCACAACTGGACACAATGCAGAGGTCAATGGATCACAGAGACCCCAGTGCAGGAAATATGTAACAACTGAGTTGATGGCTCAGGACCATCGCAGAAATGGGACCAAAGGATTATGGGGCTCATCATACCAAGAAGTCTGCTGTGAATCAGCTTCATAAAAAACATAAAATAAAATACCTGAGCAGCAACAGCAACAGCCATAGAAATGCTAGTGTGGAAGGGGAAAAGTTCATGGGATCCACCACTAAACAAACAACTATAGGTAACTAATCACAGCTGGTAGAAGAAGAAGTCTGTCTCAGAGAAAAGATTCTTCTTAACAGTTAGTCAATCCTGAGTCATCTATACACAAACAACAAAACCAGTATATTAGGTCATACCATATATTTGTGCATAATCATACATATATATGTATGCGTGCATGTAATAACAAGCAAAGGAAAAGCTATTATTGTGAGAGCGGGAGATCATGGGAGGGGCTAGAGGAAGAAAGGGGCAGGGAGAAGTGTTGTTCTTAAATGTATTATAAGTGAATAAAAATCTAACAATCAGAGTTCTTTCCTTTGACAAATGCGCTTGAAGGTACAACTGTTTCATTGCTATAAACGTGTAATCAAAACTAAAGTAAAAATAAACTATATTTTCTTTTTTAAAAAGATTAGCATTGTTTTCATGCCCTATGCTTCTTTCCTTACAACATGAGGTAATCTATTTAAAAATTTTAATAATCCAATTACCTGAAAATCTATAGGTCTAAGTCAGTAAAGTAGTTTTGGGGGTTGGCAGTGCAGGACATTAAACTCTGGGCATCATTTTTACTAAGTCCTTACACTTGGCTATTTTCCCAACCCTTAAAGGAAATTGTGAACAATTGATCTTTAAGTTGTTGATCCAGTTTTACTGCCTAGAAGTATACTCCAAGATTATACATTCAGCCTTAAGAGATTAAGTTTTTCTCTACAAGAAATGGAATATATTTTCTTGAAGCTGTATTTGGTAAGACTTTAGTTCACAACCTCTTGTTTGTTTTCATACTAAAAGGAGAAACAGATTTCTTATTTTTTTACTTTTATTTTTTTAAAATTCAGTCATTACCCTACTCCCAGTTGCCCTCCTACAGTTTCTTATCCCAATCCCCCTCCACCCAGTCTCCAA
Organism: Rattus rattus; assembly: GCF_011064425.1. Taxonomy (NCBI): domain Eukaryota; kingdom Metazoa; phylum Chordata; class Mammalia; order Rodentia; family Muridae; genus Rattus; species Rattus rattus. Next base: position 174,028,444 of record NC_046156.1, on the reverse strand, counting down.
GAGGATGTTCCTGCCCCTACCAGGCCTCCCTACTCTCTCAAGTGAGTCTTCTCTCACTGAGGCTAGACCAGGCAGGCTCCTGCTGTATATGTGTCAGGTGGGCGTGGCTGAGATCACTTCTTTATGCTGCCTGGCCTGTGGCTCAGTGTCTGAGAGGTCTCAGAGGTCCCAGTTAGTTGAGACTGCTGTTCTTCCTATGGGGGTTGCCCTCCTCCAGCTTCTTCCAGACTTTCCCTAATTCAACCACAGAGGTCCCCAATTTCAGTCAATTGGTTGGGCATAAGTATCTGCATCTGTCTCAGTCAGCTGCTTGTTAGGCCTCTCAGAGGACAGCCATGCTAGGCTCCTGTCTGTTAGCACACCACAGCATCAGTAATAGTGTCAGGCCTTGAAGCCTCCCCTTGAGATGGATCCCAAGTTGGGCTGGTCACTGGACCTCCTTTCCCTCAATCTGTTCTCCATTTTTGTCCCAGCAGATCTTGCAGACAGGAACAATTCTGGGTCAGTTTTTTACTCTAGAATGGAGCCAACCCCATCCCTCTGCTTGATGCCCTGTCTTTGTACTGGAAGACGACTCTACAAGTTCCCTCTCCCCACTATTGCACATGTCTTCTAAGGTCCCTCTCTTTGAGTCCTGAGAGTTTCTCATCTACCAGGTCTCTGGTACTTTCTAGAGGGTTCCTCTACCCTCTGAGGTTGCAGATTTCCTTTCATTCTGCTGGCCCTCAGGCCTTTTCTCCTGTCCCCCCAAATGTGTGATCATGTTCCCCTTTTCCTCTCCACCTTCCCTCTCCCACCCAGATCCTTCTCTCCCTCTACCTCCCATGACTGCTTTCTTCTCCCTCCCACACGGGACTGAAACATCCTCACTTGGGCCATTTGGCTTGTCAACCTTTTTTAGTTCTGTGGAACATATCCTGGGTAGAGAAACAGAATTCTTTGTCAAAGACTTTTTGAGTTTTCTAAGAAAGCCTCGTCATAAATAGCACCATATTTGGCAATTACATATATTCATTTACTAGTTCACTTAGCTCCCAGAGTAAGAAGATATGCAGAAAAGGTACACAGATGTACTTTTGTCTAGCCTGTCTTATTTCCTAGCGGCAAAGACAGATATTGCACAAAAGTCCACACGAGGCATGTTCCTATAACAGATGTGTGCCGTGGGAGACCATAAAGAAGGCAGATGTTCAATGCCCTTTGAAATATACATTCACAAGTGTTTATATACAACCATGTCCTATTGTTAAGAACAAGCTAAAAATAGTTTTTTAAATGACTGAGTTAAAACAGAAACTCATTAACAAGTTACAGCTCATAGGCAACTATTTGCAGTGGCATTCTACTAACTTGAGTTCCCACGGGTGTTCCTTACCATGTGGTTAACCCTACTCAAGGTTAGGCAAATGAGCACAACCCAGAGCGGAAGTCTCAGCTGTCTAGCAGGACAAGCGAAGCAAAGAAACATCAAAAAGTTTTTTTTTTCAGGCTCTTTGCAGGCTTCATGCACAACAATAATGCTATGAACTGAGACCGAGTAACCCATAAACCACCAATCAGAGACCAAGAATTCAGCTGCTCTTATTTAAACACGGACTTTGGCCAGAGCACAAGTGTAGGGAAGGGCAGAGGCTTCCATGAGAATTTGCAGACACAAAGTACAGAATAAAATTACTAGATATCATTTTTTTTTAAAAATGACTTATTTATCATCAATCATTTCAGCTTCAAATATAGGGACAATCACATGCACATTGAGCACCAGTATCCTATATTCTGATCTATACTGGGAGAGATAGAGCAACCCAAAGGAACCAGAATCATGACCTAGCTAACAAATTACATGTGGCCATGCTACCCAAAGGAACTCTTACAATACTCAAAATACAACCATAAGTAATGATTAGACTCTTATTTTCCTGATAGAATCATCTGAAGATATTTTAAAGTCTCTGAGCTCCTACACAATCACTGCCTCATCCATCAATTTTCTTCCCAACACAAGTGCCTCGTAATGTGTATGTCTTAGATAGGTGAGTAAAGGAATAATTAAATGATGTGTTTCATTGTGTACAAATTGAGTATAACCTGAAATAAGTTTAGTATAAATAAGCACAAAGAATGGAGGGACACTGAAGGGTTTGAGGAGTGGAAAAAGGAGAATTAGTGTCTATAATACAATCTATAAAACCAATTATCCTCAAGTACACAAGCTGAAATTATGCTTGATTTACTAACTAAACTGCAGCTCCTGAACCCACCCATCCCCAACTCAGAGCTCTGATGCCTTCCCATGGCTGTTTTCATTGCCATCCAACCCCTATCAATTACTGACACTAAAATACAGTCCTAGTTCTTCATTTCCGTACATAGTGGTAGAGTAGTTCATGAACTACAACACATCTCTGGATACTTTGGAGATAGTAGGAGTACAATCCACACAGGAGTCTACTGTGTTAGAATAAATGGCCTCACCTGGATAGTCTGAAGTCTGTTGGTATAAAACTACCTTTCCTGGTGATTTCCAGAATCTATAAGAAAGCATGTGAGCAAGTCCTATCACCAACCTTAGGCTGTAAGTTGCCCCGTGCATGCCTATCTACTCCTAAAGTCATGATAAATGACCGGAAGGGGCAACTGGCCATCTGTGCTCAAGTTTGGGTTTTCTGGTTTTCATGTGTCCTTCTTTCTGATGATGTGATTAGGTTCTAATCAATTTTTCTCATATGAGTTTGATTTGCCTTTTGTCTCCTAGAAACATTTATGAAGCGTTTGCTGACATGAACTTTATTTTCACTTAGAAAACAATCCGTCTTATCATTTTTTACTTCAATTTCATCATTATTGTTGTAGTTTGAATGTGCCTGGTATATGTGGGTGTGAGTGCACTTGTGTGTGCCTCGGCTTATGTGTAGAGGCCAGAGAACAGCTCTAGAGAGATTTTCTTCTTTCCACCTTTACATGGTCCAACTATCAAAGACCAGTCACTGGTCCTTCACGGCTTTGAACCACCAAGCCATCTTGCCTGCCTTTGCTCTTTTTGTTGATTTAATTTCTAGCAAAATAATAAAATGCACATTCCTAATTACAAACATTTTATATTATTCTTTGTATCTTTCTTCGTTAAGTCATCAGGGCATTAATTATAGTCGTAAAAGATGGCAGATAATTAGAGGTCTTCAAATTAGCATCTAATTTGGTTACACCTAAACATTCAAAGGCTAAACAATTAGGGGCCATGGAAAGCAATGTCCAGACTGGTGTCACTCAAAGCTTGCCGCAACAAGGATGCACCTCACTGCACTTCCACTTTCACTACTGTGCACAGACAAAATCATGAGTTCATTTTAATTAAGTGCCAAGTCTTCGGACAACTGTCACTGCTCACCAAATTCTGTTTGCTAATTAATTCTTATCACAGATTTGGTAAGCCTAGAATCATTAGAATATGGAAGAAATCAGTGTATTTTTGTAACCTGCTTTCTTTTTTGTAAACTGCATTTATTGAACTTCAAACACTACTTCATTCCAATAATCAGCAATATTCAAACACAAACATAGAGCCATAGTGCCTCATTATATGCCCCTAGCATATAAAGTTTGCTTTGATGTTCATAAATATAATTACACAATGATAAAATATTGTTAGATTAAAATATGTAAGAAAAATAGAATGGAAATTAGTTCATAGGAAACAGGAATGATGACAATTTTTGTGGTTAAATTCTACACCACTCCACCCCCCAAATATTACCTTTTCTGCCTTTGACTGGGGAAAATATTCCTTCATTGACTGCTAAGACAGCAGTGACCAGGCAAGACAATCTGATGTCCCTCAAGGCCCACCAACAGTTGCCTCTAGACCTATAAACAGACTTAAGGCTCCTAGATAGCAAATAGAAAATAGAACCTCTGAGGAGTTGCACTTTGTCTCTAAAGAGCTTGATGAGTTTGCCAACTCCTTCAAGAACAGTCTGGGGAATATGTGTAGGAATGAATTTTAATGTGTGGCATAATGGTGGGAGGAGCATGTAACCAAATCTAGATGAGTTTATTAATATGGTCCCTCTGAGTGGAGATGCTAGATTTAATGTAGAAACCTGCATAGTTAAAGAAAATATGCAAAGTTTTGCTTGAATGATTGGCTGAAGCATTAGTTAAAAGATGGCCCACTGAAAAGGAGTTGGAGATCCCGGATATCCCTTGTCTTAGTGTTGATGAGGGATTTTAGGCTCAGGGAAATTGCAATGCTAAAGTGGGTTTGTTGTATAAAACCCAATCTTCCACAATGGGAAGGCCCAGAAGACATGCCCTCCACTAGTACTATAACACACAAAGTAGTAAGAAAGGCATCAGCTCATTTGAAGACTTTTTTTTCCTGCCCTTTTCCTTGTGCTAGACCTTAGGGTCAGAGATGCTGCTGCTCACTTGAATGATTAGTGAAATGGGTTCAATTGGGCCCCAAAATAGCAAAAGCCAGGTAACAGCACCAAATAGCCAAATGCAAGGTGATCACTCTTATCATAAAGGGCAGCATACGCAATTGTAATACCCATAATGCCCTGTCTCATAATGGGCAGCACAAAGTCAATTTTATGGTGGCATGACTCAGATGAACCTTTGGTACTAGCTAAACAATCATGGTGTTTCCAGGCATGAAATAGATAAGAAGCCTACTGCATTTCTTTTGATCTGTGTAAGATCAGAAAAATTCACAAGCAAGCGAAAGAAAAGCTCCATTGAATTATGACGAAAGAGAATCTCTAGCCAGTGAACCAATTTCCAGACTTAAGACAATCGCAGACCCAGAAGACCTCATATGAAGGGAAAGCCAGGTCTGCCTGAGAAATGTTAACTCTGTGACCACAATACCTGACAGAAACAACTGATGGGAAGAACGATCAAGCTGGCTCTTCATTATGGAAGCGTCCATCTATTCAGGCAGGAGGGCATGGAGAGCCAAACTTAGCAGGGAAGGCATGGAGAGCCAATCACTTAGCAGGGAAGGCATGGAGAGCCAATCACTTGGCAGGGAAGGCATGGAGAGCCAATCACTTGACAGGGAAGGCATGGAGAGCCAATCAATTCATGTCAACAGGAGTAAGCAGAAAGGGCTGTGCCCATCATAGCAGGCCAATAATTAGAGAACAAAACACGGAGCCAGGACAAAAATAATTTTTAAAGGCCTGCCTCTTTTGGCTTGTTTCCATCAGGGAGGCTCAATTCTTAAAGAGGGACTCCCAGGTTAGGACCAAGTATTCAACCATGAGCCTATGAGCAACAGTCCAGATTCAAATCAAAACACTAGGTTTTGGAGAACCTCTCCAAAATCATGAAGCTTTTGGATACATTTGTATTTTATTATATTAAATGTTTAAGTTTCATTTTTTTATTTTTTTAAAAAAGAAATCACAGTTTGAGAATGATTTGTTAAAAATCAAGAGGCTCGGGGTTGGGGATTTAGCTCAGTGGTAGGCGGCTTGCCTAGGGCGCAAGGCCCTGGGTTCAGTCCCCAGCTCGAAAAAAAACCAAAAAAACAAAAAAAAAAAAAAAAAAAAAAAAAAAAAAAAAAAAAAAAGGCTCTGTCTGGATATATCTAAAAATTGGGAAAATTGTAAAAAGTCATTCAGAGTCCTTTTTTTTTTTTTTTTTTAAGTATCACTTAGGAAACCTGTGGATGTGAACAAACTCTGATAGTAAGGCCTGATACCTTGGTTGAGGAAAGTCAACTTATGAATTCATCAGAAAACATTTTTCATGACATCTTCTTCTGTGTTGATCGGATTCCATCTACTTATGTGTTAAGTTGTTTCCTTAGAGTTCAATTTTGCTCAGCCAAAGAGCCTAAAATACATTTTGCTTACCCTCAAATCTCTAGAATAATATTGAGAAAGAATAGAAATTGAAACTAGGTCTTAAAATGAAAACAACATTACTTATGGATTGCTAAAAGTCAGTGGTGTCTTTTTTATGGTCACACTAATTTAATGACATTTCCAAAGCTTATCTACATTTCCCCTCAAGTTATAAGTGGCTTCCCATCTCTAGACTCCTTGACGGCAGCCAGCCAGATGTTCTAGAGTATTTCATCACATGCGGACACCTTCTGCCTTTATAGAGGGCACAAAGTTTGACCATCTGTTTCAAAAGATCTTGTCTTTCTTCCTTATAAATCCATGGAAACTTAAGCCTGAAGACGATGTATGAATATCCATGCTATTTTGTCATTATCAGTAGGATAATAAGAACAAAAAAAAAAAAAATACCTGCTAATCCATCTTTAGGTCTTTAGCTATTTAAAAAAAAAATCTGTTCACTTCCTTGTTACTATGTGATTGTGATACTGTCTGTCAAGACAGACAGCTGTTTGATCTTCAGCATTTTGTGCAGGAGGATTGTATTTTGCTGAGTAAAATGCAGCGAGTTTCAGTCTCTATGATAAAGATGCAATATTGATTTTTAAATGATGCTTGGTTTGGAGGCATATAGTGCTGTGGAATACTTTGTCTCTTAGGATGGAACAACTCACAAATGGAATCAAGATAGACTTTTATGGATTGAAAGGCATCTGAACAGTACATTATTTATAGCAAAAGAATAAATCACCAGTATGTGAATAAATCACCGATTATGTAACTTTTCTCCATTAATTTGGACTTGAGTATTTCAATTTTCAATATGATAGTATGCTATCTAAATCGGTGATAACCTAGAATTATCAACTCAAATTTAAAAGTAAAAGGAATCTTCGTTTCTGATAAACAGCGGAAAACAAAAACAAATACCACACATTTTCAGAAGAATTTGTTTAATGTCAATTGCTTTAACATTGGCATTTTTCATGAATTCAGAAATAGCTAATTGGAAAAGCACCCATGCCATGAGCTACCACACATGACTTGGAAAGATCAGCTTTAGACTGGTTTTAAGCATCAGCACTTGATCCAACCAAAAATTAGGAAGTTGAAAGAATCTTTGAAAACGTACTCCTGTCTTCATAGAGACAGAATATAAATATTTAAGCGAGCTACACATTAGTACTTTCATCAAGTTCTCAATGCGATTGCAGTGTACAGTCAAGGCTGAACATGCTTGGCTAATAGAAGCTGTCTGCCTGCTGTGAATTAAGAGACAGGGTAAAGGCCTCCTGTTTTGGACACAAAGTAATTCCAGAGACTCTACTGATGAGTTCCTTCAGCAGTCAAAACAAATATCTTTTGACCACCAGCCTATCAGCAAATGATCTGTCGCAGCCTGTTTGCAGCTAATTCATAGTCCAAGAAAGAGTGGAAAAACTATAAGTGGATATAACTTCCTAACAACGACTTAGGATTGCATTGATATTTCCTGTAGGAAACATCTAAGCTAATTGTGGCCTAAGAACTCACTTAAAAGCCACTGGGAAAAAAGCAGGATTGAAGGACTTGCACTTTCACTTTGCCAAAAGGCCTTGTTTTTCCAAAATAATTCAGGGCCTGAAATTTCTAGACCTGTAGGGTACCAGTGAGAGATTGGTAAAGCTTGAGATAAGAACACAACTCATGTAAAGGTTGGGAAACAAGAACTATCACTTAGGTAAGAGGTCAACAACCGAGAAGTGTACCCAGAATTAAACAGTATCTCAAGGGAGGTATAGGAAGCAGTAGCAAAAGAGAAAAAGGGAGATAGGACCATATAGGGGCTTGGATGGATGGGGCAAATGGTTCCAAAGAGGGGAGCTTTCACCTGTTCAAACACTAATGGGAAGTCAAGAAGGAAGAGGACAGAGGAGTGCTCAATGGTTATTACCAAAACTAGTGACATTTTGGGTGTCTATTTTATCTCATTTGTGTTCTGTGTCCCATTTGTGTTCTATCAGTAGATTAAAGACATCCTGCTACATTCGATGGTTTAATAAAAAACTGTAAGTCCTCATTTTTGGATGAATTTTGTAACTTGCATTTGTAATGCGACTGCTAATAAGAGATAAAGCTTAGTTTAGGGCAATGGAATACAATCAGGAAAAAAGCAACCAGAAAAGAGCTGTACATTTTAACCTGCCATTGTGAAAAGCAATCGAGCAGTGTGGTTGCAGTTACATCTTGATTCAGATGTGTAGTGACGAGGTGCGCTTAGATATTCTCAATTCTTTATATCAAACGTTTATAAATCACAAGATGCGATGTGTACGAGGCAACCGTGATGAGTTTCTCCATAGGGAAAGAGTCCTACTCTCCTTAAAGACGTGCTTCTGCTAGAGCGATGCCCTTCTCCGCCATGGCCAAGTTTTTGATTGAAGCAAGTTCCACTTCTTCAATAACTTAATTGTAGCTTCCAGTCCCCAAAGCAGAAGTTAATAGATTCCCTCAAGTTGTATGTGTGTTGTAAGACAAAGGACACTGTGGTTAGGACAAAACGGCAACCAACAGATTGGGAAAAGATCTTTACCAATCCTACAACAGATAGAGGCCTTATATCCAAAATATACAAAGAACTCAAGAAGTTAGACCGCAGGGAAACAAATAACCCTATTAAAAAATGGGGTTCAGAGCTAAACAAAGAATTCACAGCTGAGGAATGCCAAATGGCTGAGAAACACCTAAAGAAATGTTCAACATCTTTAGTCATCAGGGAAATGCAAATCAAAACAACCCTGAGATTTCACCTCACACCAGTGACAATGGCTAAGATCAAAAACTCAGGTGACAGCAAATGCTGGCGAGGATGCGGAGAAAGAGGAACACTCCTCCATTGTTGGTGGGATTGCAGACTGGTACAACCATTCTGGAAATCAGTCTGGAGGATCCTCAGAAAATTGGACATTGAACTGCCTGAGGATCCAGCTATCCCTCTCTTGGGCATATACCCAAAAGATGCCCCAACATATAAAAAAGACACGTGCTCCACTATGTTCATCGCAGCCTTATTCATAATAGCCAGAAGCTGGAAAGAACCCATATGCCCTTCAACAGAGGAATGGATACAGAAAATGTGGTACCAAATGCTTGAATTACCCTAGATGCCTAGAACAAATGAAACTCAAGACGGATGATCAAAATGTGAATGCTTCACTCCTTCTTTAAAAGGGGAACAAGAATACCCTTGGCAGGGAAGAGAGAGGCAAAGATTAAAACAGAGACTGAAGGAACACCCATTCAGAGCCTGCCCCACATGTGGCCCATACATATACAGCCACCCAATTAGACAAGATGATGAAGCAAAAAAAGTGCAGACCGACAGGGGCGGATGTAGATCAATCCTGAGAGACACAGCCAGAATACAGCAAATACAGGCGAATGCCAGCAGCAAACCACTGAACTGAGAACAGGACCCCGTTGAAGGAATCAGAGAAAAGAACTGGAAGAGCTTGAAGGGGCTCGAGACCCCATATGTACAACAATGCCAAGCAACCAGAGCTTCCAGGGACTAAGCCACTACCAAAAGACTATACATGGACTGACCCTGGACTCTGACCTCATAGGTAGCAATGAATATCCTAGTAAGAGCACCAGTGGAAGGGAAGCCCTGGGTCCTGCTAAGACTGAACCCCAGTGAACTAGACTGTTGGGGGGGGCGGCAATGGGGAGGGTGGGGAGGAACACACCCATAAGGAAGGGGGAGGGGAGGGGGATGTTTGCCGGAAGCAGGAAAGGAATAACACTCGAAATGTATATAAGAAATACTCACGTTAATAAAAAAAAAAAAAAAAGTTGTATGTGTGTACACTCTACACAGAGCTGTTGTTATATGAAAGTAAGAGGTAATTAAATGTCTTACTGAAGTTAATGTGTATGCTTCTAGAAGATTTAACGTCAAAATTCCAAAATCCAACAACCTCTTAACAAGATTCTAAGTTACACATGATGTTTTGCCTCTATTAGCTCATTTCGGCTACGTACCTAAGTGCTTGAATCCACCCTGGCACCCAGGATTCTGCTCTAGTTTTGAGGGTAAAACTTCATCTGGTTGACATGCAGATTGGATTTTGTCTCCAATGAGACCCACAAACAGCTCCCCTGTCAGTCTCTTTCTCCTAGGTTTGCAGAGAAAGAAAAAAGAATATCACTAACTATCATTTTCTTATAAAGTCATCTACACGCAGCTCTTGACAAGTTAGTGTGCCTCATTCAAGTATGAGTTGCCTTTTGGTACCTAATTCTTGCAAACTTGTCTTACAGTCTTGAAGCTCAAAACACTAGACAACTATGAAAATGTCCTGCTGCAACTCTCTAGTTTACACAATTAAACATACTAGTAAATTACTCAACTTCAGACAAGTAGATTCACGGCATGTTTCAGATATTTCAGATATGCATAAAGTAGGAAATACACTTTTCGGTGTGTCTCCACTCTCAAATTATTTCAGAACTAATGGATGATATTACTCTGTCAGGCACAAGACTAAACTTTATATACCATCTAACATTCTTCACTTTCTTACTGTTAGTAAATACACACGTATTGTGAACTGTTATTGTTATTGTTATTGTATTGTTGGACAGTTTTTAGAATGCATTTCCTGTAGATTGAATATGTGCTATATCATTTGTTCTAGTCAATTGCTTTTTGCTGTATTCTATGTGTCTCCCAGTTTAAAGGTAAGAAAAGTAAACCCTAAGAGATGACATAATCGAGCTGAACAGTGCACTACAATTAAAAGCTTCATGGAGAGCTGCAGCCAGGGTTGCTAGATTTAATACTCTGAGGTCACAGGATTCCTAAAGCTAAAAGATGTGGTAGCTCGGGGCATATGTTATAAACCTTTTACCCCTAATTAAATACACTATGTCTTCGTATTGCATAAAATGATGACAGCAGCAGTATTTGAGTGCCTGTAACTTCCCTCCATCAGAGCTCCCATGCCACAGAAGCAAGTTCTAGCAGTTACCTTGAAATAGAATTTGTACTGCTCACTACCAGGAACTATGTAGCCATTAAGCCGGTGCAGCAGTAGCAGGTGTTATATTTACTGCCTTCATAAAATATATAGCACGAAAAGTATAAAAGGGTTGATGCTGTATTAATTTTATTAAAATTTTAAGTATTTAATTTTACTTGTTAAAATATTACTCTGTAGAGGGTAAACTTTTACAAGATCAACAGAAAACTTTCAGCACCAACAAAACAATTAAAATCTCACATAACCACTGAAAGGTGGCCCAGCAGTTAATTAAGAATATTAGCTACTCAATGAATAACCTAGTAAGAGCACCAGTGGAAGGGGAAGCCCTTGGTCCTGCCAAGACTGAACCCCCAGTGATCGTGATTATTGGTGGGTGGTAATGGGGGGACAATGGGGAGGGGAACATCCACACACAAGGGTTGGGGTACGGGTTAGGGGGATGTTTGCCGGGAAACTGGGAAGGGGAATAACAATTGAAATGTAAATAAGAAATACTAAAGTTAATAAAAATGGAGAAAAAAAAAGAATATTAGCTACTCTTCCAGAAGACCCAGGATCAATTGCTGGCAGCAATCGGGTATCTCACAGAGGAACTAATGCCTTTTTCTGGCCTCTACAGGCACCAGGCATAAACATGGTATACAGACATACATGCAGGCAAAGCATCCATGCACATAAAATAAAAATTAATTTAAAAAATTTTAAAACTACGCCCAAAAAGGCAACTAAATCTAAGTATGTTAGCATATGACTGTAGCCCAAACTACCCAAGAGACTGAGGTAGAAAGTTCACTTGAGCCCATAAATTCAAGACTTGGAAACAGCAAGATCCCATACTGAAGTAGTAGTAGTAGTAGTAGTAGTAGTAGTAGTAGTAGTAGTAGTAGTAGTAGTAGTAGCAGTGTTAGTAGAAGTAGTAGTAATCTCTTTCAGTTAACTTTGTAAGCTGTCCCTTCTCACTGAACACTATTCAGAGATTCCATTGCTCTCTACTACTCCACATGCTCACCTACTCTATCTTCTGCCCAGCAAGTCCATGAGGGGACCTTTTTAGGCACTAAGAAAAATACCGTCTCATCTGCCTTCTTCTTTTTTATACTAATTTCCAAAGTTCTTCTAAGAAAAAATGTGGAACTTTTGTAACATATTTAGGGGAAAGAATTAATGTGTAAGTATACCCTAAAAGATGTGCAGTTAGGTACATCTACACAGAGGTACAAATATTAACAGTCTTCTCTTACCACTTAAGAGATTTGAAAAGAAAATTGTGCAGTTAGAATCATCAAAGAGGAAGGGAACGGACCAAGAAGAAAAACCCAAGTCTCTCTTACAGGTTTGCATAGTTTTGGAGCCTAAATTTCATAGATCCACTTAATTCTAGTATCAGAAGTTCCACCACTGTGTTTTCATTTTCTCAAACAGGGATGAAATCACAGGAGATCCTGCCAACCTCCTGGGTCTCAAATGTGTGTATTCACTTGGGCACATGTCATACGCCACAACCAGTAATGGCGAAGCCCATTTCTTCATTATGATGAAGGTCACCCTGGTCTACTCTATTCCTCTCCCATAATATAGCTCTTCAGTCTCTGGGCTTCCCATAACACAGGAAGAGTGCAATTACATGTGTTTTCTGTATGACTCATTTTCTGGTGGTAATGATCACTATTTAAGTTAATTATGAAGATTCTTTTGATGTCTTATTTCACTCGCAATTAGTGTCATGCTATGTGCGTTTTAAAATAAACTCCCAGCCAGTGGTGTGAGAAGAAGGATAGTTTCACCATCCTCTGTGCCTATCTAGTTTCGGGGAATGGCTCATCACCTGTTAACCCTCTCTTAATGAAAAAAAAAAAAAAAAAAAAGAAAGAAAGAAAAAAAGAAAATGAAGGCTGCCTAGAGAGACTGAGTTTATCTGAGCTACCTCTAAGCATGGAGTTCTGAATCTGGATTTGGTGGGGAAATATGACAAAAATCAAGGTTCTAGAAGGTTCCCTCTCCTTTTGATCAGCTTCCAGTAAGTCGCCATTAAAATTCAGGTTCAATTTCCAAACTTCAGAAACGTGTCCCAGGTAACGTTAGCAGATATCTCCACTGTGAACGTCAATTCAGGAAAGGACAAAGAAATGGTTTAAAAAAAAACAAGCTGTGGTACAAGACTAAAATTTATACTAGAAATACATGATGTGGTGGAGAGTCTTTCATTTGAAAGCAAGAGGCACAGGGTGGCTCAGGAAAGGTCTGCGGATGTTCTGGACTCTCAAAATAAATGTCTCTGTTATTTGAATCAATCACTTCCTTTTTCTAAGAATGACTTGTTCTGCTGCTTAAAATACAAAAGCTCAGAGCATTGAACTCTCAGGGGATTTTTAGAAATTATTCCCTTTTGATATTATAATTATACAATTCCCCCTTCCCTTTCCACCTTCTTAACCCTCCCATAAACCCTCTTTCTTCCTCTTTCAAATCCATGGCCCCTTCTTATATTAATAGTTGTTACATGTATAATTTATAAATGTAAGATACATAAATGTAATATATTTAGTCTGTATTATGTTATTTGTAAGTATCTTTTAGAGCTGACCACCTGGTATGGCATTGCAAATTAGTGTGCTCTTCAGTGGGAACAAAAGACTATTTCTATTTGTCTCAGCCTTCCTTGGTTGCCTGTATCTCTTTGTGTAGGGTTGAGGTTTCTTGAGACCCTCTGGCCCACAATCCTGTTAGCATGTGTATTGTCATCCTTGTTCAGCTTATGTTCAGGAAATTGCATTGGTGAGATTTTTGTGGGTGTAACTTCTGGCATTGCTAGGAGACAGAATCTCATAGCTCTTGTAATATTTCCATCCCGTCTTCCATAATGTTCACTAAGCCTTGCCTTCGCCAGTTGTTTTGTAGATGTATCCACAGAGGATAGGTTTCACAATTTTGCATTTTGATTAGTGTAGCTTTTTGTGGTAAAGGGAAGTTTCCTTGGTAAGAGGCAAGGAATGCACTTATCTGAATCTGGTTATAAGTACAAATATGTATAACTTAGGGATTATGCTGCTTTAGTAACGTGTCACTTGCAGGGTCTTCTCTAACATCCATGACTCTACTGGCACTGGGTTGGTTAGGTTTCAGCAGCCATGACTTCTCTCTTGTTGAGTGTGCCTTAATTCCAATCAGAGAGCTGTTGGCTACCCCCAAAGTCTGCATGCCCTGTCTGAACCTTTAGGGTTATTATGCTATGCTGACAGCTGTTGTCAGGGACTGTTGACTGCGTCCCTCCTTTGAAAGGGTACATGGCACCTTCTGGTCCCATGAAATCTACCACTGAAGGAGGAGGTGTTCATTAGGTCCAGGTCAGGGATCTCTAGATCCTGTTTCTGAAGAGCATGGTGCCTTCAGTAATAGAGACTTACCTCAGAAGCGGGGATAGCAAATGCACTAGGTTGTATGTTTGGGGAATCTCTTGGTCAGCACTGGACAAATTAAAAAAAAAAGGGGGGGACTCTCATGCCTTGTATTGAAGTTTTATTAGGCAGTCTTCTTCTCTTGGAGAGATCTCTGTCCGCCCAGATGAGAAAAGTTCATTAAGATTATATATGTTTATCCAGACTCGGACTTGCATGTCTTACAGTTTCCTTTAGGGAGATAGTTAATCGCAGGATTCCTATGACTTTTTCAGGTATCCTTACCATTACTTTAAAACCTCCCTCCTCTTTTACTTATTGCCCTCTACCATCAAAATTAGAGCGCATTTGCCCCATCAGATCACTTATACCCTGCTATCCCCTTCTCTGGTGCTTTCTCACACGCCCTAGATGCCAGCAATGGTTTCTCTTTTACTTTCTTAGTTTCTGCACTTTAAGATATGTACTCACACTAAAAGATTTTAAGCAAGGAACCTCAAACGTAGAAAAGAACATGCTACTTTTGTCTTTTTAGATCTAGATGGCCTTGTTGTATATGATCATTTCTAGCTCCATCCATTTACCTGCAAAATTCATGAATTTGTGTTTCTTTGTAGTTGAATAGCATGCTGTTCTAGTATACATGTACTGCATCTTCATTATCATTTGTTGCTTAACAGATACTTCAGTTGTTTCCATTTCTTAGCCATTGTGACTGGAGCAGCAGTCAATATGGCTGAGCAAGAATCTGTGGGGTAGCATGTCCTGTCCTCTGGGCACACGCCAAAGAGTGCTATATATCTGAGTCACTTGGTAGACTTACTTTTAGCCTCTTAAGAATTCACTACACACACTGATTTCCAGTGAGGTTGGAGCAGTTTGCAGTCCCACCTCATCTCCTTTTGTATCTGTTTGGCACACTTTCCTCCCAGGAATGGCGATCCATCTGGATTTATTCCTAAAGGTCCCCTGTGTCAATATTCATGGTCCATCACTTGAAATTAAAGGGGGAGGTATACTCAAACAAAATCTTGAGCTTAACTTCTGTGTGAGAACCCATCTTTCTCCACCCCACTGCCATCTTACTTCCACAGATGATTACACACTACTCCAACACAGCTAGCTGCAGGTCCCGCCACTCTTCTACTACCTCGTTCTGAGAACTAAAATACCTCCCTGAGCACACTCTCTACTTTTAGTGACATGTCATTATTTTTTTTGAAGCGGGTGAGCAATAACTGCCACCGTCTGGCTCTGAGTTCTTTTTTTTTTTTTTTTTTTTATTAATTGAGTATTTCTTATATACATTTGAATGTTATTCCTTTCCGGTTTCGGACAAACATTCCCCTCCCCTTCCTTATGGGTGTTCCCCCCACCCTCCCCCCATTGCAACAGTCTAGTTCACTAGGGGTTCAGTCTTAGCAGGACAGGGCTTCCCTTCCACTGGTGCTCTTACTAGGATATTCTATTGCAACCCTACGAGGTGGAGTCCAGGGTCAGTCCATGTATAGTCTTTGGGTGTGGCTTGGTCCCTGAAACTCTGGTTGGTTGGCATTGCTGTACATATGGGGTCTCGGCTCCTTCAAGCTCTTCCAGTTCTTTCTCTGATTGTTCAACAGGGTCCTGTTCTCAGTTCAGTGGTTTCCTGCTAGCATCGCCTCTGTATTTGCTGTATTCTGGCTGTGTCTCTCATAGCGATCTGCATTCACATTTTGATCATCCGTCTTGAGTTTCAGAGCATCTAGGGTAATTCAAGCATTTGGGCTAATAGCCCTTATCAAGAGTACATACCATGTATGTCTTTCTGTGATTGGGTTAGCTCAGATGATAGTTTCAGTTCAACCATTTGCTCTGAATTTCACAAAGTCATTGTTTTTGATAGATGAGCAATATTCCATTGTGTAGATGTACCACATTTTCTGTATCCATTCCTCTGTTGAAGGGCATCTGGGTTCTTTCCCGCTTCTGGCTATTATAAATAAGGCTGCGATGAACATATGGAGCACGTGTCTTTTTATATGTTGGGGCAACTTTTGGGTATATGCCCAGGAGAGGTATAGCTGGATCCTCAGGCAGTTCAATGTCCAATTTTCTGAGGAACCTCCAGACTGATTTCCAGAATGGTTCTGAAAGTTCTTCTATGTGACCATTTTTGCTCTTCTCTGCAGCATAGCACTAACAGGACACTTAGCCTGGGTTACCTTTTATTATGAATATTCCTTCAAATTTTAATAGTTACTTTTCAGTCATTTAGAATGATTTCTGGCTGTCCCTCAAAAAGCTACTGATGAATAAATAAAAAGATGATTACTCTGTTTCTAAAATAAAATTAGTCAAGTATTGTTTGGTGTTGACAGACCATGTGTGCTACAAGACATCTGAGATATACAGGTTTCCATTCAAAGCTCTTGCTTCAGAGATGATTATGAGGAAAAGTATGTACAAATCTCTAATTTAGAAAAATCTTAGATTTTATTAAAAAGCCATCAGATTCTATGGACCCTCAATTTTCCTTATTAGGTTATTAATCATGGCCACACTGTGCAGAAGACACAGCATAGCCATTCTGAGATTGATTGGGTAAAGCAAGACCAGCATGCAACAGCTCCTTTCACAGTTTCTAAGGCACCAACTATTACCCTGGCATAAGAAAGCAAAATGAGTTTTGTCTGGTCCGTGGAAAGCATTAAGAGATGCTCCCAATGCCTCGGTTAGCAGGTGCCTATGAGTTGACGGCATCTTAGGTACCTGAAGGAGGAAAGGCTCTCAGTCATCAGTTATAATGCACCCCACCCTAAAGTGGGGATCATCTGTCACAGCATTCGATGCTCACAGCTGCCCACCTGAATGTGAAAACATCTACAGATCAAAAGCTCATGAGAAATCTAACTCATAGTTGTGGAAAATTAATGAAAAGTACATAGCACAGTACCTGGTACACAGCAATTGTTCAATAAAAGTTATTGACTAATTAATGAAGATATTACTAGCCTAGTTTTAATAATAGTATCATAACTATTAATGTCTCAGGCCTGGTCCATCTGACTGACAGTTCTTTTAATACATATATAATAATGTTCTCTAATTTAAAGAGTGCGGAGTGCATATGACTATAAGATGCTGTGTATGAGTGTGTGTGTAACCATGCTTACTAGGTTTCTTGATGGCGTTCCACTGCTACCAATAGAAAAGATGTCTATTTCAGAACGCTAGGTTCACAAAAAAAAAGGAAGGAAGGAAGGAAGGAAAGAGAGAGAGAGAGAGAAGGAAGGAAGGAAGGAAGGAAGGAAGGAAGGAAGGAAGGAAGGAAGGAAGGAAGGAAAAAATAAAGAGAGAGAGAGGAAGGAAGGAAGGAAGGAAGCAAGCAAGCAAGCAAGCAAGCAAGCAAGCAAGCAAGCGAGCGAGCTTTTCTACTCCTCTGGCTCTAGAATAGTACCAAACTTGATGCTGGGGTGTCATGATGTTCTATCTTGTGCTAAACATTGTCACCCAATCCTTAGAGTGCTATTGCTGTGACTACAGTCTCCAAAAGTCCATCACTTGGGGTTGGGGATTTAGCTCAGTGGTAGAGCGCTTGCCTAGCAATCGCAAGGCCCTGGGTTCGGTCCCCAGCTCTGAAAAAAAAAGAAAGAAAGAAAGAAAGAAAAGAAAAAGAAAAAG
Organism: Rattus rattus; assembly: GCF_011064425.1. Taxonomy (NCBI): domain Eukaryota; kingdom Metazoa; phylum Chordata; class Mammalia; order Rodentia; family Muridae; genus Rattus; species Rattus rattus. The sequence goes on along the minus strand of NC_046156.1, from coordinate 174,010,507 downwards.
AAAAAGAAAAGTCCATCACTTACCTAAGCAATCCAGGACGGCAAACAGTGAATCACCTTTCTTATCCTTTAGCTATCCAAGGCCCAGTCATTAATCACTTTTAATAAGTACTTAACCTCACTTGGGCAAAATAAACAGATATGCAATATTCCCAGTAGAATAAGTAACCATTTCTATCCATTGAAACAAATTCCTTCTTGGTGCAGAAAATTCTGTAAAGTATGTGGTGTCTATGCGGGGATGCAGCCGGGACTGGAATCTAAATATCTACCAACATTGCCGCATAGTGCAGCTCTGTTACTGAGAGCCCCAGCTGTCCACACTCACTAGGCTAATGAAGAGCTAAGTCCTGCAATAGCTATGTGTCAACACCAGTGTTATAATTCTTCAGGTCTCCTAGGCTGCAAACAAGAAGCAGTAGTGCTATGACGCTTTTGAATGTTCTAGGGAATAAGTCCATTTCTTTGTCTTTTCTGTCTTGTAAAAGATGCCCACCATCCCAGATTTAGGATGCATTGCATCTAAATCCAGTCAAGTGTCTGTCACCTTTCATGATTCTAGCACGGCTTCTTCTGACTCCTTGTCCATTTTAAGGCATCCTTGTGACAACTTTATTCCACCTGAATAATCCAAGATAATCTTTCCATTTTAAGGTCGGTTGTTAAAAATCTTAATTCCGTCAGTAACCTCGTCCCTATTGCCATACACATTACGACACAAGACCATGTATTGAGGGAAAGGTAAACAGGTAAATTAAGTACATTGATTATACATACAGAAGTTTTAGAGAAATTCAGCCTCCTCCCTCTGATAAGTCTATCTTTAGAAAAGGCCTCAACACTTTTTACTATTGTGCGCATGTGCATCCAGGGATGACTAGCCTGCATTGGATAACTGATGAAGGCCCTTATCTCAAGAGAAGTTAAATCTACTTCTCCAGAAGTCATTCATTTCCTGTAGCTCTTGTTCTAGGAGTGGGACCCCATGAAATTTTCCTTCTTCATGCCCATTGACCTTGCTGTCATTTTGGTCTTGTATATGCTGTCATTTCTAGGTTGGTGGTGGGGAGGTTGTTTTGTTTAGTTCAAAAGACTTCCTGGAATTCTGGCTTTTACAATCTTTCTGTAAGATTTCCTCTTCTGTAATTTTTTCATGAGTCATAGATACAGAAGTTGTGGTGTAGGCTCTCCACAATCTGTTGATCTCAAGCAATGCGTACAACTGTAGCTTTCTGTGATGATCTTCATTTGCTGTAAGGAGAGGCTTTTTTGATAAGGAGTGTTTGTATACAACTGTATGTTTGTATGTATTATATAGTAGTATATATGTGTGTATGTATGTATGCATGCATGTATGTACACACGTATGGAGCAATAAATAATCAATGAAAAAGATGCTATCAGCTTGACAGGGATACATGTAAGATATTCACAGGAAGGTACCTAGGAAGTGTTAGAGATGAAAAGGGAAGGGGAAAGTAATCTAATCCTTTTTAATTTAAAAACCTCTTTTTTAATTTGCTTAACGTCTTTATCTGGAAAAAAAAGCTTTTGAATTTCTTTAGCACTTGTGAGGTATATGTGATGAGGACTTTGAACCTGACCCTGTGAATGAGCACATGCCTTTCTGATATCAAACACCAGCTCTAGGCCTTACACTGTATAATGTATGTCCTGGTATCTTCATTTGTAGGGTGAGCAGAGTGTTAATGCCTGCATCGCAGATTCATTGTGAGGTTGAACCAAGTTACAAAGCACCTCAGAACATGGCTTAGTACAACCTGCCTGTTTTGACCTGATTCACATCCACAGGACAGACAGCTCTAGAAAAGTCTCTCCCAAGACAGAAATGGGCACCTCCAATGTGACATCTGGTTCTATCTTCAGAGCCTCAAGGAGGAAGTTTTCACAAACTATTTCTAGTCCATCGTGGCACACATATTTATTTTCAAACTGAAAGTTGATGTCAGATTGCCTGAGTCAATCCTGGAAGCCTAGGAAACCTACTGGTTTTGTACTACGCAATCTCTGCCTTCAAGCAAATTGCCACATTATGAAAATGGCAGATAAATCTGAAAGGTAAGAAAACAAATTTAACAGCAACAAAACTTAGCTATGCATTACCAAATAAACTGAACCTCAAAAGTAAAAGGAAGAGTTTGTGATTTCAGACAATCTCTGTGTTCTCAGTGCTAACTCCAAGTAAGAGGCACAGTAAGCTGAAACCCTGGACACCTTCTCTACAACCACAGTCATGTAGTCACCCCACTACATCATTGTATCTTTTATAACTCTTCCTCTACTGCCCATGGGTTGCTTCTAGGAACTAGCTTTTAAAGGACATCTATCTCTTCTCTGTAGTTTTGTTATAAGGGAAGCCATGACACACACAGCAACTTAAATTAACAGCTAAGTGTCAGAAAATAATAATAATCACAGTGAAATCCCTTATACTTTGGCTATGATAAATAGCTTGGTGAGGGGGCATCCTTCTTTCTAATTACTGCCAAATTGCAATCAGGAGATCTATCTCTATTTATTCTGTCAAATATTTTGGCAGTGAATCTAACATGTAATTTAACATTCTTAAACAATCTGACAATTGGAGGCTGGAGGGATGGCTCAAAATTTAAGAGCACTGACTGCTCTTCCAGAAGAGCCAGGTTCAATTCCCAGTACCCCCATGGCAGCCACAATTGTTTATAACTTTGGTTATAAGGAATCTGACACTCTCAGACAGACATATCGACAGGCAAAACAGGCAAAACACCAATACACATGAAAATTTTTTAAAAAGAGAGTACTCTGAGAGGCTCTTTCAGATCATGACAAATACAGATGTGGATGCTCACAGCCAACCACTGAACTGAGAACAGGGTCCTCAATGGAGGAGTTAGAGAAAGGACTGAAGTAGCTGAAAGGATTTGTAACCCCATAAGAACAGCAATATCAACCAACCAGACACTGCCCCCATGCCCCAAGCTTCCAGAGACTAAACGACCATCCCAAAGGTACACAGAGATGGACCTGTGGCTCCAGCCACATATGTACCAGAGGATGGCTTCAATGGAAGGAGAGGTCCTTGGTCCTGTCAAGGCTCAATACCAGGGGAGGGGGGAGGAAGTGGGTGGGTGGGAGCACCCTATGGAAGCAGGGGGAGGGGAGACTGGATAGAGAGTTTCTGGAGAAGAAACCAGGAAAGGGGATAACATTTGAAATGTAAATAAAAATTTTCCAAAAAAAAAAAAGAGAAAAAAAATAAAGTGTCTTTTAGAGATTCAAAATAATTTTAAAAAAGACAATACCCAAATGTCAACTCCATGAAAAAGACATTCAAACTTGAGGGTCTGTGCTTTATCATAATCATCAAATGAAATTAAATTTCATAGTATCAAATACAATTATTTGTCTCTATATAGTAAGCCGTTTAATTAATGAAGAGAGAGAATATAAATGTTGCCTGCTAAATGTACCATTACGATGCAATTGAATCCAGTGTGTACCCATTTAATCCCGTTCCTTAAACCTGTGAGAAAGAATATCTAGGAGTCCTCCTATTTTAAGTCTTTTATGAGCCAAATGAAACTCATTTAGTATAAAAATATAGCCAGATTATGACACAAAATATTTAGTTTTGCACATCGGTCCCTTTTGGAAATATCAAAGTTTAAAAGTATATTAGTTATTGCCAAATAGGACGCATATCAGGTTATAAATAAAATGATCTTTCTCCTTGGTCCTAAACATGTGAAACACTTCTGATATATTTGTAAAAGCAATGATTTATTCAAGAGGCCTAGAATCTCATCCCAATAAGATAACAGCAAAATCTTCATTTTAAGTGACTTTTATTTAGGTGTATTTATGTGTTGAAGTAGATGTTCTAATAAATACAAAGGCATCTAAATCGGTCTTTAATTTGAGTAATCTTCATCACCATCCACTAAGAGCTAATCGCTGTTTTGGAAATGAAGGATACATAGGTAAAGGCTGAAATGCACCACCGTTAGTGTTTCCAACTTCCCTCTGCAGTGTCTAGCAGTCAGTGTAGACACACCAATGGTCCAAGTGCTCAGGTAAGTGTCTGAGTGCTCCAGACCAACTCCCACATGAAACAAGTCTCAGGGAGCATCTCAGAAAAGGATGCAAGGAGACTATAAAGGCAGGAGGATGAGCAGGAGTGTTATGAAAATGAGGTTGTTCTGGACAGAAAATAGCTATAACACTCATGCCCTCACAGCAGCCATGGCTACCTGCACAGGACCAGCACAAGGTCAAGCCACTTCAAACTTCCAGCATAGATCGGGTACTAACTTCCCTTACTGAGGAACTAGTGAAAGCTGATAGTGCTGGGGTACGGGGGAACACTCATTCTTTTCTAAGGGTGTGGCCACTGGTAGGGTTCCCATTCTCCTGTCAGTGTGCCCATCCCCATATGCTTCCTTCCTTCTGTCAGTGTGCCCGCCCCCATACACTTATGGGCAGCACCAATCGGACTTAGTTGGTTATCAAAAAATAAAAACCAAAAGGTTGGGATGAGGTCATACTGTGAAAGAAGTGGAGGATATGGAGGAGGAAAATGAGGAATGGGTATGATCGTATTTTATTTTATAAAAGTAAAATTCTCAAGAATAAAGGGAAAACATAATTGAAAAAGGAAGTCCATCCTTCACAAGAGCTGACATAGCTATTCAGAGAAAAAGGAAATGGAGCCAAATCCAAGAAGCAGAGTTTAAGCAACTAATATTGTTTTTAAAGAGTATCACATAGCTTAGCACAACCTCAAACTCTCTATGTAGCTGAAGATAATCTTTTTTTTTCTTTTTTTCTTCCATCTTTATTAAATTGGGTATTTCTTATTTACATTTCAAATGTTATTCCCTTTCCTGGTTTCCTGTCCAACATCCCCCTAACCCCTCCCTCTCCCGTTCTATGTGGGTGTTCCCCTCCCCATCCACCTCCATTACCACCCCCCCAAAAATCCTTTACACTTGGGGTCCAACCTTGGCAGGACCAAGGGCTTCCCCTTCCACTGATGCTCTTACTAGGCTATTCATTGCTACCTATGAGGTTGGAGCCCAGGGTCAGTCCATGTATAGTCTTTGGGTAGTTGCTTAGTCCCTGGAAGCTCTGGTTGGTTGGCATTGTTGTTCATATGGGGTCTCAAGCAACTTCAACTCTTTCAGTCCTTTCTCTAATTCCTCCAATGGGGGTCCCCTTCTCAGTTCAGTGGTTTGCTGCTGGCATTCGCCTATGTATTTGACATGTTCTGGCTCTGGCTCTCAGGAGAGATCTATATCCGGTTCCTGTCAGCATGCATGAAAATGATCTTCAATATCTGATTCTCCTGCCTCTATCTCAGGAGTACTTATATTATCAGCATATATCATGGTGCCTGGTATCAGTCAATATTTTTAACAAACAGACCAAAAAGGATGGCTTTGAGATTTTTGTTTAAAAGTACCAAATGTGAATAAATTGTTGAAAAAATAGAAAATACACAACCACAATAAAAGAGAGTAAATAAGAAAAAAAATGATCAGAAATGCAATAAACAAAATGTAAGTATTGGGCACAAAATAAAATCAAACAGGCAAATTGCCAAAAACAGACATGTAAATCTGACTGTTAGAGAGTGTGGGATTCATCCGGCTTTGTTTATAAAAAGGAAAAGAAGCATCATGAACTTCAGATTGCCCCCCCATTCCAATCAGTGGTAACGTCCTTTTGACAATGCGACTTTAAATAATTAGGGAAGCATTTTGGTTTCCAGCTAATGGACTTCGTAGTGATTGCCATTTCAGGAAAAGCACTTCATTGGCTTGTAGGCATGCCAAAGGTGCAAGAGAGGGGAGCTGAAATGCATAAACTGTACTGACGGCCTGAGCAGCTGGCTTTCAGTCACTGAGTAATAGCCTTCCTCTAATGCTCTCTTAAACATTTGAGACGGCCTTCATTCAGAACAGGAACGTGCTGGCCTGCGAACAACTGTTGTCTCAACACCAGCATCAGGGAGCTCAGTACTGTATTTACTATGCTGATGCCAAGAATTCATGGGTAATGAGTAAGCAGTCCTTGGGAAAATACACATAAACTGGAGGGTCAAATACGTAGAGACTTGTTCGAGTGTTAATAAGCGTGTTTGACCTTCCACAGATTTTTCCTCTGCTCGTCACCCTAGCACCCTGACTTTCTCCTGCCCCCTTGTCTTCACTCAAGAGCAAAGCAGCGTGAAGAAAAGGCTATGACCCTGGGCCAGCAACCCTGTGGCACAGGTATCTTGAGCACTTTCAGTAACTGGCTGGTTGAAGATCCTGCTTTTCTAGAATTCACCAGCACATTTGCCCTATACCAATGCTTTTGCAGTGTAAATAGATTGAAATACGTTGTTGCTTTATGGAAGCCTGTTTCTACTCACCTGCAAATGTCATTATCTCAAAATTAGCTCTGGATACTGACATCAGTCTAAAATAAAAACATGATAACTAAGGTAGATTTACATACGGATTGTAGATAATTGGTCTGGAAGTAATAGTGATTTTTATTAATGCTGAATTAATTCATGTTTAGTTTCATTGAGATAACAGTCAAATGTCTTCATTATTCATATACTATCATTAGATTAAGATGTGTTATATAGCGAAGTCCTTTGTCCTGCCAAGGCTGGAGCTTCCAGTGTAGGGGAATGTCAGGGGGGAAAGGGGGAATGGTTGGGGAGGGGAACACCCTTATAGAAGAAAGGGAGGGTATGGGCTTATGACAGGGAAACCGGAAAAGGGAATAACATTTGAAATGTAAATAAAAAATAGCCAATAATAATAAAAAATGTGTTATATCTGACTAAATTGCTTTTTAATATTTATTTTTTATTCTATTGTAAGGGTGTTTTCTGCATATATATTCGTGTGTGTGTGTGTGTGTGTGTGTGTGTGTGTACCTTAAAACTGGAGTTACAGACAGTTATGAATCACCATGTAGGCGAGCGGAATGGAACCCAAGCCTTTGTACGAGCAGCCAGTGGTCATAACCACTGACCCATCTCTCCAGCCTCTAAACTGACATTTTAATTACAGTGTAGGACCTTCTATGATATGAAAATGAAAGTTATGAGAAACAAGTAACAGTGTAGTCCTGTGGATTCTTTCCTGTTGCTGCAGCTGAGTACCTGAGCTTAGGTAATATGAAAAGAAAGTAAAAGTACTTCTCAGAATTCTGGAAACATTGTGTCAGTGTCAACTGAGGGTGTTCTTGCTGCATCAGAGCAAGCCAGCGAAACAAATGGAAAGACATCACCTGTGCTAACTCATGTGTCCTTTCTTCATCACAATCCCCCCTCCTCCTCAGTATCATCATCATCATCACCATCACCATCATCTTCATCATCATCACCATCATCTTCATCATCACCATCATCTTCATCATCACCACCACCACCACCGCTACCATCATCATCATCAACTTCACCCCCTTTTTCTGCTTCTACCTTCACTTCTTCTACCACTGCTATTTCTCCTCTCTTCCTCCTCTTTCTTCTCTTCCTCTTACTCCACCTCTCCCTCCTTCTCCTCCTCCTGCAACTATCAATTACATCATGGGACTGAACTTGGATTACCTTGTCTGACCTAATTATCCTTAAAAGACCTTACCTTCAAATGCCATTAACTTTGGGAATTAGATTTTAACATAAATTTTGGAAGGGGTAAAAATTCAGACTACTGTAGGTCTGTATTAGAATAATGTATAAATTAGAAACAGTTTTATTTACAAGTAGGAGAAATCTTTTCAGAATTAAAACACAGAGATGTTACTTAACAAAAGACTGGATAGATACAGCCCAGAACTGGGTCAATGGGTCAATGGTACACCTGAGGAAATGGGACTCTTCACATTTCTTGGCTCAGCCATCCTTCTCTGGAAGTCATTGTGCTTCCAATGTTCTTCATCGAAGTCAATGACAGTTATCAAAGGCACAAACATCAGTTCCTCATACAGGAGTAGAAATTTCCAATCTTTTCAGTGTACTTCATTTCCAACAGCAATATTGAAGTAGAAGTTCCTGTTAGTGTCATATGATGCAGACTTATGTGGTATTTTACTGAGGCCAACATTTGTGGTCTTTTGCTGAAGCAAGACCCAAGAAAGGACATGTGAAGTTTGGACAGAGTATAAATAGGACTCAATGGACCATGAAGGCGCCCTTGCATAGCCACCTTTGCAACATTTTAGTGATCTTGCATCTTTGCTCTTCTTCACTTTGTTGAGAGAGGCACAGCAGAGAATTTCTCCTGGCATCCCCTGCTGGTCCTACTCACTCCTGCTGATTCAATGGAGCCCTGGCCATTTTGCTGTATCCTGCTGGTGTTGCTGATTTCTGTTTGGTATCCTGACACTGCTGAACGGGACTGCTGGCATCCTGACAATGGCGATTGGCCTCACCCTAAAGAAATACTTTTAAACAGGTCCACGTCCCCTTGTCCTATTTACCATCTTTCTCTTCTACCTTTTAGATGGTGGGCTAAAAGAGGGGTCAAAGCATTTGAGAACCTTCTTAAAAGTGGGCTTTAAAAAATCTAAGCTTCCACAGAATCACACAGCCCATCTCAGACAAGCCATTAGTTAAAAAAAAAAAAAAAAAAAAAAAAAGGTTGCCACATCGTTTTACACAAAATATAACTTACACCCTGTATTAGTTACTTTTGTATGGATGTAATAATACAAGGTGACTAAGGTAGCTTATAGAAAGCTTATTTGGGCTTATGGTTCTAAGAGAGTGTTAGGAGTTTTTGGAGTCCATAATGACAGGGACAGCATGGCAGCATGTGGCAGACATGGTAGCTGGAGCTGGATGCTGAGAGCTCAAGTCTCAAACCACAAGCTGGAAACAGAAAAGTGGGTATAGTATAAGCTTTGAAACCTCCAAGCCCGATCCCAGTAACACATATCCTCCAACAAGGCCACACCTCCTAAACTTACCACGAACATTACCATCAACTGGGCAACAAGTATTCAAATATTTGATCCTCTGAGGGACAGTCTCATAAACCATCACACACCCTGGAGCAAGGTGAGCTGGCAATGTATAAGAGGCAAACAAGAGCTTCCCATCGGTATGTACAGCTACTTTTAAAGCCAAATACAGAACTCAACTTTGCAACTTGCAAACTACAAAGAGGGTAGTTTGAAAGAAAAGATCATTTTCGATTCTAGAATCTGTATGTGCCCGTGAATAAATTATCAGGTCTTTTGATTTGGGGAGAGATGCCTTATCTAATGACAATAGTGAGAAACCAGTGCCACTGCTCACTTATTCTCAACAAGGGGGAAAAGGAAAGAAAACCAGTTCATCCTACATGGCTCAGTGATCAGGATCTGCAGCCTTTGTCACTGTGGGGACACAGGAGAATCTTTAAGACATGAGGGTTACTGAGGAAGAAGGAGATCATCAAGGCGTCCCTTGGAGTAGATACTGATACTTCAGCCACTTCTGGTTTCTCTCCCTTTCCTTCCTGGCAGTCATGAGGTATGAGGTACCAAGGGGCCACAGACACAATGCAGCAAGGCCAAAGGAAATGTATGGGAAACTCGTTATCCATAAGTCAAAGTGATCCTTTTCTCTTCAGAAATTGTTTGTCTCCCCTTCATAATAGACCCAAATAATATAAAATACCTCGGTGTGACTTTAACCAAACAAGTAAAAGATCTGTACAATAAGAACTTCAAGACACTGAAGAAAGAAATTGAAGAAGACCTCAGAAGGTGGAAAGATCTCCCATGCTCATGGATTGGCAGGATTAATATAGTAAAAATGGCCATTTTACCAAAAGCTTATCTACAGATTCAATGCAATCCCCATCAAAATACCAATCCAATTCTTCAAAGAGTTAGACAGAACAATTTGCAAATTCATCTGGAATAACAAAAAACCCAGGATAGCTAAAACTATCCTCAACAATAAAAGGACTTCAGGGGAATCACTATCCCTGAACTCAAGCAGTATTACAGAGCAATAGTGATAAAAACTGCATGGTATTGGTACAGAGACAGACAGATAGACCAATGGAACAGAATTGAAGACCCAGAAATGAATCCACACACCTATGGTCACTTGATTTTTGACAAAGGAGCCAAATCCATCCAATGGAAAAAAGATAGCATTTTCAGCAAATGGTGCTGGTTCAACTGGAGGTCAACATGTAGAAGAATGCAGATCGATCCATGCTTATCACCCTGTACAAAGCTTAAGTCCAAGTGGATCAAGGACCTCCACATCAAACCAGACACACTCAAACTAATAGAAGAAAAACTAGGAAGCATCTGGAACACATGGGCACTGGAAAAAATTTCTGAACAAAACACCAATGGCTTATGCTCTAAGATCAAGAATCGACAAATGGGATCTCATAAAACTACAAAGCTTCTGTAAGGCAAAGGACACTGTGGTCAGGACAAAACGGCAACCAACAGATTGGGAAAAGATCTTTACCAATCCTACAACAGATAGAGGCCTTATATCCAAAATATACAAAGAACTCAAAAAGTTAGACCGCAGGGAGACAAATAACCCTATTAAAAATGGGGTTCAGAGCTAAACAAAGAATTCACAGTTGAGGAATGCCAATGGCTGAGAAACACCAAAGAAATGTTCAACATCTTTAGTCATCAGGAAATGCAAATCAAAACAACCCTGAGATTTCACCTCACACCAGTGAGAATGGCTAAGATCAAAAACTCAGGTGACAGCAAATGCTGGCGAGGATGCGGAGAAAGAGGAACACTCCTCCATTGTTGGTGGGATTGCAGACTGGTACAACCATTCTGGAAATCAGTCTGAGGTTCCTCAGAAAATTGGACATTAAACTGCCTGAGGATCCAGCTATACCTCTCTTGGGCATATACCCAAAAGATGCCCCAACATATAAAAAAGACACGTGCTCCACTATGTTCATAGCAGCCTTATTTTTAATAGCCAGAAGCTGGAAAGAACCCAGATGCCCTTCAACAGAGGAATGGATACAGAAAATGTGGTACATCTACACAATGGAATATTACTCAGCTATCAAAAACGAGTTTATGAAATTTGTAGGCAAATGGTTGAACTGGAAAATATCATCCTGAGTGAGCTAACCAATCACAGAAAGACATACATGGTATGCACTCATTGATAAGTGGCTATTAGCCCAAATGCCTGAATTACCCTAGATGCCTAGAACAAATGAAACTCAAGACGGATGATCAAAATGTGAATGCTTCACTCCTTCTTTAAAAGGAACAAGAATACCCTTTGGCAGGGAAGAGAGAGGCAAAGATTAAAACAGAGACTGAAGGAACATCCATTCAGAGCCTGCCCCACATGTGGCCCATATATATACAGCCACCCAATTAGACAAGATGGATGAAGCAAAGAAGTGCAGAAGTGTAGATCGCTCCTGAGAGACACAGCCAGAATACAGCAAATACAGAGGCGAATGTCAGCAGCAAACCTCTGAACTGAGAATAGGACCCCGTTGAAGGAATCAGAGAAAGAACTGGAAGAGCTTGAAGGGCTCGAGACCCCATATGTACAACAATGCAAGCCACCAGAGCTTCCAGGACTAAGCCACTACCCTAAAGACTATACATGGACTGACCCTGGACTCTGACCTCATAGGTAGCAATGAATATCCTAGTAAGAGCACCAGTGGAAGGGGAAGCCCTGGGTCCTGCTAATACTGAACCCCCAGTGAACTAGACTGTTGCGGGAGGGCGGCAATGGGGGAGGGTGGGGAGGGAACACCCATAAGGAAGGGAGGGGGAGGGGGATGTTTGCCCGGAAACCGGGAAAGGGAATAACACTCGAAATGTATATAAGAAATATTCAAGTTAATAAAAAAAAAATAGAAAAAAGGAAAAAAAAAAAAAAAAAAAAGAAATTGTTTGTCTCTGTATTTTGTCACAGTGATAGGAGTTGACAAACACAGTTTAGAATCACAAAACAACAAAAACAAAATCAACATGAAATTTTTTAAGCCCAAAGTTTTAACAATAATAATGTTTACCTCTACTAATTCAAATCAGCTGAATCCAGCAAGATCAATGGCCAAAATATTTCTTCCATCTACTTCATTGTCTCACTAAAACCATACTGTAAAGCTTGTAAGAAGTTTAAAGTAGGGGCTGGATAGATAGTTCAGTGGTTAAAAGGACACGAGTTTGATTCCCAGCACCAATATCAGGCAGCACCTATATCAGGCAGCACCCAACTGCCTATAACTCTAACTCCAGATAAACTAACACCCCCCTGCCTTCCTCCTACACACACACACACACACACACACACACACACACACACACACACACACACTAGGCTAATGAGACACAAAACCAGGAAGCCAGATCATAGCAAGTATGACAGTTCCATAATAATTAGGGACTATGTCTCTGAAGTCAAATCACTCTTCTACTCTTATATGTATAATATTTGTATCTCTTTCCGTCCTTAAGTGGTACCCTTTATGTCTATTTTCAGATAGATGATGGCTACCAGCAAGACTGTTGCTGTCCACACCACCTCATGCTCTACCCAACCCTGTCCTGAGATTCCTTCTCTGGTTTCTCATTTTCTCACCTGTTTCCATCCACCACTCTTCTCAGAACCTACAGGTTTTCTCTAAGGAGATCTTCATTATTTTTCTATCTGAAAGGTGAGGACTAATTTTTTTTTTATTAACTTGAGTATTTCTTATGTACATTTGGCAAACATCCCCTTCCCTCCCCCCCTTCCTTATGGGTGTTCCCCTCCCCACCCTCCCCCCATTGCCGCCCTCCCCCCGACAGTCTAGTTCACTGGGGGGTTCAGTCTTAGCAGGACCCAGGGCTTCTCCTTCCACTGGTGCTCTTACTAGGATATTCATTGCTACCTATGAGGTCAGAGTCCAGGGTCAGTCCATGTATAGTCTTTAGGTAGTGGCTTAGTCCCTGGAAGCTCTGGTTGCTTGGCATTGTTGTACATATGGAGTCTCAAGCCCTTCAAGCTCTTCCAGTTCATTCTCTGATTCCTTCAACGGGGTCCGCTCTCAGTTCAGTGGTTTGCTGCTGGCATTCGCCTCTGTATTTGCTGTATTCTGGCTGTGTCTCTCAGGTTCGATCCACATCCGCCCTGTCGGTCTGCACTTTTTTGCTTCATCCATCTTGTCTAATTGGGTGGCTCTATATGTATGGGCCACATGTGGGGCAGGCTCTGAAATGGATGTTCTTCAGTCTCTGTTTTAATCTTTTGCCTCTCTCTTCCCTGCCAAGGGTATTCTTGTTCCTTTTAAAGAAGGAGGAAGTTTTCCAAATTTTGATCCATCCGCCTTGAGTTTCATTTGTTCTAGGCCACTAGGGTAATTCAAGCATTTGGGCTAATAGCCACTTATCAGTGAGTGCATACCATGTATGTCTTTTCTGTGATTGGGTTAGTCACAGAATGATATTTTCCAGTTCCAACCATTTGCCTTTAATTTCATAAAGTCGTTGTTTTTTGATAGCTGAGTAATATTCCATTGTGTAGATGTACCATTTTCTGTATCCATTCCTCTGTTGAAGGGCATCTGGGTTCTTTCCAGCTTCATTATTATAAATAAGGCTATGAACATAGTGGAGCACGGTCTTTTTTTATATGTTGGGGCATCTTGTGGTATATGCCCAAGAGAGGTATAGCTGGATCCTCAGGCAGTTCAATGTCCAATTTTCTGAGGAACCTCCAGACTGATTTCCAGAATGGTTGTACCAGTCTGCAATCCCACCAACAATGGAGGAGTGCTCTTTTTTCTCCACATCCTCGCCAGCATTTGCTGTCACCTGAGTTTTTGATCTTAGCCATTCTCACTGGTGTGAGGTGAAATCTCAGGGTTGTTTTGATTTGCATTTCCTGATGACAAAGATGTTGAACATTTCTTTAGGTGTTTCTCAGCCATTCGGCATTCCTCAGCTGTGAATTTTGTTTAGCTCTGAACCCCATTTTTAATAGGGTTATTTGTCTCCCTGCGGTCTAACTTTTGAGTTCTTTTGTATATTTTGGATATAAGGCCTCTATCTGTTGTAGGATTGGTAAAGATCTTTTCCCAATCTGTTGGTTGCTGTTTTGTCCTGACCACAGTGTCCTTTGCCTTTACAGAAGCTTTGCAGTTATATGAGATCCCATTTGTTATTCTTGATCTTAGAGCATAAGCCATTGGTGTTTTGTTCAGGAAATTTTTTCCAGTGCCCATGTGTTCCAGATGCTTCCCTAGTTTTTCTTCTATTAGTTTGAGGTGTCTGGTTTGATGTGGAGGTCCTGATCCACTTGGACTTAAGCTTGTACAGGTGATAAGCATGGATCGATCTGCATTGAGGACTAATTTTTAATAGTCTCAGATTACCTTTTCTTTCCTTTTATTTTTAGAGAAAAGGCATGCATACTATTTTTTCCTCGCCCCTTTAATGTTATTCTTATTTTTATTGGATTTTTTATTTGCATTTCAAATGTTTTCCACTTTCCTTGTTTCCCCTCCAGAAACCCACTAACTCCCCCTCCTTCTACGAGGATGCTCACCCATGAACCCAACCACTTTTTCTCACCCACCCACTCCTGACACCTACCCGCCCTGAAATTCCTCTACACTGAGGCACCCAGCCATGACAGGACCAAGGACCTCTGCACCATTGAAGCCTGACAAGGCCATTCTCTGAAACATATGTGACTGGAGCCATAGGTCCATCCCTGTGAACTCTTGGAATGGTAATTTAGTCCATGGGAGGTCTTGAGGGTCTGACTAGTTGGTATTGTTGTTCTTATGGGGTTGCAAAATGCTTCAGCTACTTCAGTCCTTTCATTAACTCCTACATTGCGACCCCATTCTTGGTCCAATGGTTGGCTGCAAGCATCTGCCTCTGTGTTTGTCAGGATCTAACAGAGCCTCTCAGAAGACAGCTATATCAGGCTCCTGTCAGCATTTGGTAGCTGTATATGGGATAGATCCCCAGGTGGGACAGACTCTGGACAGCCTTTCCTTCAGTCTGTGCTCCACATTTCCTATTCTGAGTAATTTTGCTTGCCCTTCTAAGAAGGACTGAAGCTTCCACACTTTGGTCTTCCTTCTTCTTGAGTTTCATGTGGTCTGTGGATTGTATCTTGAGTATTCTGAGCTTTTAAACTAATAACTACTTATCAGTGAGTAC
The DNA here is from genome assembly GCF_011064425.1 of Rattus rattus. Lineage (NCBI taxonomy): Eukaryota > Metazoa > Chordata > Mammalia > Rodentia > Muridae > Rattus > Rattus rattus. The sequence goes on along the minus strand of NC_046156.1, from coordinate 173,995,331 downwards.
ATACCATATGTGTTCTTTTCTGATTGGGTTACCTCACTCAGGATGATATTTTCTAGTTCCATCCAGCTGCCTAAAAATTAAATGAAGTCATTGTTTTGATAGCTGAATCATAATCTATTGTGTAGATGTACCACATTTTTTAATCCATTCTTCTGTTGAAGGGCATCTGGGTTCTTTCCAGGTTCTGGCTATTATAAATAAGGCTGCTATGAACATAGTGGAGGACGTGTCTTTTTTTATATGTTGGGGCATCTTATGGGTATATGCCCAGGAGAGGCATAGCTGGGTCCTCAGGTAGAACTATGTCCAAATTTCTGAAGAACTTCCAGACGGCTTTCCACAGTGGTTGTACCAGCTTGCAATTCCACCAACAATGGAGGCCTGTTCCTCTTTCTCCACATCCTCGCCAGCATCTGCTGTCACCTGAGTTTTTTATGTTACTCATTTTGACTGGTGTGAGGTAGAATCTCAAGGTGGATTTGATTTGCATTTCCCAGATAAATAAGGATGTTGAACACATCTTTTGGTGCTTCTCAGCCATTTGATATTCCTCAGTTGAGAATTCTTTGTTTAGCTCTGTTCTCCATTTTTAATAGGATTATTTGATTCTCTGAAGTCTAACTTACTGAGTTCTTTGTATATATTGGATATTAGCCCTCTATCAGATCTCCCACTGGTAAAGATCTTTGCCCAATCTAATGATTGTTGTTTTGTCTTATTAACAGTGTCCTTTGCCTTACAGAAACTTTGCAATTTTGTGAGGTCCCATTTGTTGATTCTTGATCTTAGAGCATAAGCTATTAGTGTTCTGTTTAGAAAATTTTCATTCCCCTGTGCCCATGTCTTCATGAGTCCTCTATTCAATTCTATTAGTTTCAGTGTATCTGGTTTTATGCAGAGGTCTTTGTTCCACTTGGACTTGAGCTTTGTACAAAGAGAGGAGAAGGGATCAATTCACATTCTTCTACATGCTGACCTCCAGTTGAACCAGCACCATCTGTTGAAAATGCTGTGTTTTCACATGGTATGCACTCATTGATAAGTGGATATTAGCCCAAATGCTTGAATTACCCTAGATGCACAGAACACATGAAACTCAAGAAGGATGACCAAAATGAGAATGTTTCACTCCTTCTTTAAAGGGAGAACAAGAATACCCTTGGCAGGGAATAGGGAGGCAAAGTTTAGAACAGAGGCAGAAAGAACACGCATTCAGAACTTGCCCCACATGTGGCCCATACATATACAGCCCCCCAATTAGATAAGATGGATGAAGCAAAGAAGTGCAGGCTGACAGGAACTGGATGTAGATCTCTCCTGAGAGACACAGCCAGAATACAGCAAATACAGAGGCGAATGCCAGCAGCAATCCATTGAACTGAGAACGGGCCCCCCGTTGAAGGAATCAGAGAAAGGACTGAAAGAGCTTGAAGGAGCTTGAGACCCCATATGAACAACAATGACAAGCAACCAGAGCTTCCAGGGACTAAGCCACTACCCAAAGACTATACATGGACTGACCCTGGGCTCCAACCTCATAGGTAGCAATGAATAGCCTAGTAAGAGCACCAGTGGAAGGGGAAGCCCTTGGTCCTGCCAAGACTGCACCTCCAGTGAACGTGATTGTTGGGGGGAGGGCTGTAACGGGGGGGGGGAGAATGGAGAGGGGAACACCCCTAGAGAAGGGAAGGGAGAGGGGTTAGGGGGATGTTGGCCTGGAAACCCGAAAGGGGAATAACAATCGAAATGTAAATAAGAAATACTCAAGTTAATAAAGATTTTAAAAAAAGAAAGAAAGAAAGAAAGGAAGAAAGAAAGAAAGAAAGAAAGGAAGGAAGGAAGGAAGAAAGAAAGGAAAAAAATCCATCAAGAATGAAAGAAAAATCAAGAAAGAAAGAAAGAAAGAAAGAAAGAAAGAAAGAAAGAAAGAAAGAAAGAGAGAGAGAGAGAGAGAAAGAAAGAAAGAAAATGCTGTGTTTTAATCCATTGGATGGTTTTAGCTCATTTGTCAAAGATCAAGTGACTATAGGTGTGTGGGTTCATTTCTGGATCCTCAATTCTATTACATTGATCTACCTGCCCATCTCTGTGCCAGTACCATACAGTTTTTATCACTATTGCTCTGTAATACAGCTGGAGGTTAGGGATGGGGATACCTGCTATTATTCTGTTTCTGTTATCCTGGGATATTTGTTATTCCAAATGAATTTAAAAATTGCTCTTTCTAACTTTGTGAAGAATTGAGTTGGAATTTTGATGGGGATTGCATTGAATCTGTACATTGCTTTAGGCAAGTTGGCCATTTTAATATATTAATATTGTCAATCCATGAGCATAGGAGGTCTTTCCATCTTTGAGATCTTAACTTTCTTTTATCAGAGACCTGAAGTTCTTGTCATACAGATCTTGCACTTGCTTGGTTAGAATCACCGCAAGCCACTATATATGATTTGTGACTATTGTGAAGGGTATGGTTTCCCTAATTTCTTTCTCAGTCTAATGATTCTTTGATTAGGGAAAGGCTACTTGATTTGTTTGAGTTAATTTTATATCCAGCCAATTTGCTGAAGATGTTTAACAGTTGGAGGAGTTCTCTGGTGGAATATTTGGGGTCACGTAAGTATAATATCATATCATCTGAAAATAGTGATATTTTCACTTGGTCCTGTCCAATTTGTATCTCTCTGAACTCCTTTTGTTGTCTGACTGCTCTGGCTAGGAATTTGAGTACTATATTGAACAGGTAGGGAGAGAGTGGGCAGTCTTAATTAGTCTCTGATTTTAGTGGGATTGCTTCAAGTTTCTCTCCATTTAGTTTGATGTTGTCTACTGGTTTGCTATATATTGCTTTTACAATGTTTAGGTATGGGCCTTGAATTCCTGATCTTTCTAGGACTTTTATCATGAAGGGGTGTTGAATTTTGTCAAATGCTTTCTCAGCATCTAATGAAATGATCATGTAGTTTTGTTCTTTCAGTTTGTTTATATAATGGATCACATTGATGGTTTTCCATATATTAAACCATCCCTGCATGCCTGGGATGAAGCCTACATGATCATGGTGGATGATTGTTTTGATGTGCTCTTTGATTCGGTTTGCCAGAATTTTACTGAGTATTTTTGCGTTGACATTCATAAGGGAAATTGGTCTGAAGTTCTCTTTCTTTGTTGGGTCTTTGTATGATTTATGTATAAGAGTAATTGTGGCTTCATAGAAGGAATTCGGTAGCACTCCATCTGTTTCAATTTTGTGGAATAGTTTGGTGAGTACTGATATTAGGTCTTCTATGAAGATCTGATAGAATTCTGCACTAAACCCATCTGGTCCTGGGCTTTTATTGGTTGGTAGACTTTAATGACTGCTTCTATTTCTTTAGGGGTTATGGGACTGTTTAAATGGTTTATCTGAATCTGATTTAACTTCAGTACCTGGTATTTGTCTAGAAAATTGTTCATTTTATCCAGATTTTCCAGTTCTGTTGAATATATGCTTTTGGAGTAGGATCTGATGAATTTTTTTAATTTCTTCAGATTCTCTTGTTATGTTTCTTTTTTCATTTCTGATTTTGTTAATTTGGATACACTCTCTGTGACCTCTGATGAATCTGACTAAGGGTTTATCTATCTTGTTGAATTTCTCAAAGAACCAGCTCCTGGTTTTGTTGATTCTTTGTATAGTCCTTTTTGTTTCTACTTGGTTGAATTCAACCCTAAGTTTGATTATATCCTGAGGTCTACTCCTCTTAGGTGTACTTCTTTTTGTTCTAGAGCTTTTAAGTGTGTTGTCAAGCTGTTGATATATGCTACTTCCTGTTTCTTTTTGAAGGAACTCAGACCTATGAGTTTTCCTCTTAGCATTGCTTTTATTATGTCCCATAAGTTTGGATATGTTGTGTGTTCATTTACATTAAATTCTAAGAAGTCTTTAACTTCTTTATTTCTTCCTTGACCAAGTTATCATTGCATACTTCCATGTATATGTGGGCTTTCTCTTGTTTTTGGTGTTATTGAAGACTAGGTTTAATCCATGGTGATCTCATAGGATGCATGGGATTATTTCAATCGCCCTGTATCTGTTGAGGCCTGTTTTGTGACAAATTATATGGCCAATTTTGGAGAAGGTACCATGAGGTGCTGAGAAGAAAGTTTTAAGATGAAATGTTCTATAAATATCTGTTAAGTCCATTTGGTTCATAACTCTGTTAATTTCTCTATGTCTCTGTTGAATTTCTGTTTCCATGATCTGTCCATTGATGAGAGTATGGTGTTGAAATCTCCTACTATTAATGTGTGATTTAATCTTTAGTAAGATTTCTTTTATGAATATAGGTGCCCTTGCATTTTGAGCATCGATATTTAGGATTGAGAGTTCATCTTGGTGGATTTTCCCTTGATGAATATGAAGTGTCCTTCCTTAATTTTTTGATGACTTTTCGTTGAAAGTCAATTTTATTCTATATTAGAATGGCTACTCCAGGTTCTTTCTTCGGACCATTTGCTTGGAAAGTTGTTTTCCAGACTTTTACTCTGAGGTGGTGTCCGTGTCTTTGTCTCTGAGGTGTGTTTCCTGTATGCAGCAAAATGTTGGGTACTCTTTACATATCCTGTCTGTTAGTCTATGTTTTTTTATTGGGGAATTGAGTCCATTGATGTTGAGAGATATTAAGTTATAGTGGTTGCTGCTTCCTGTTATTTTTGTTGTTAGATGTGGAATTATGTTTGTGTGTCTCTCTTCTTTTGGTTTCATTGCAAGGAGATTACTTTCTTCCTTTTTCTAGGGTGTAGTTTCCTTCGTTGTGTTGGACTTTTCCATCTATTATCCTTTGTAGGGCTGAATTTGTTGAAAGATATTGTGTAAATTTGGATTTGTCATGGAATATCTTGGTTTCCTCCATCTGTGTTAATTGAGAGTTTTGCTGGATATAGTAGCCTGGTCTGGCATTTGTGTTCTCTTAGGGTCTGTATGACATCTGCCCAGGATCTTCTGGCTTTCATAGACTCTGGTGAGAAGTCTGGTGTAATTCTGATAGATCTGCCTTCATATGTTACTTGACCTTTTCCCCTGCTTTGTTTTGTGCATTTGGTGTTTTGACTATTATGTGACGGGAGGAATTTCTCTTCTGGTCCAATCTATTTGGAGTTCTGTAGGCTTCTTGTATGTTTATGGGCATCTCTTTCTTTAGGTTAGGGAAGTTTTCTTCTATGATTTTGTTGAAGATATTTACTGGTCCTTTGATTTGGGAGTCTTCACTCTCTTCTATACCTATTATCCTTAGGTTTGATCTTCTCATTGTGTACTGGATTTCCTGGAAGTTTTGGACTAGGAATTTTTTGCATTGTACATTGTCTTTGACGGTTGTATCATTGTTTTCTATGTTATCTTCTGCCCCTGAGAGTCTCTCTTCTGTCTCTTATATTCTGTTGGTGATGCTTGCATCTATGGTTCCTGATCTCTTCCCTAGGTTTTCTATCTCCAGGATTGTCTCCATTTGTGCTTTCTTTATTATTTCTATTTCCATTTTTAAATCCTGGATGGTTTTGTTCAATTCCTTCACCTGTTTGGTTGTGTTTTTCTGTAATGCTTTAAGGGATTTTTATGTTTCTTCCTTAAGGGCTTCTACTTGTTTACTTGTGTTGTCCTGTATTTCTTTAAGGGAGTTATTTATGTCCTTCTTAAAGTCCTCCATCATCATCATAAAATGTGATTTTATATCTAAATCTTGCTTTTCTGGTATGTTTTAGTATCCAGTATTTGCTTTGGTGCGAGAGTTGGGCTCTGATGATGCCAAGTAGTCTTGGTTTCTGCTACTTAGGTTCCTGCACTTGCCTCTCACCATTGGGTTCTCTGGTGTTAGCTTGTCTTGCTGTCTTTGACAGCAGCCTGACCTTCCTATAGGCCTGTGCATCAGCACTCCTGTAGACCTGTTTTCTTTCAGCTGGATCTGGGAACAGATAGGTCTGATCTCAGGTGTGTAAGAGCTCCTGGCAACTGGCTTTTAGTCTTACAGCAGGCAGAAACCCAAAGTGTCCTGTCCCTGACTGTTCCTAGGTCCCTGTGCCCAGGGGACAGAGATGGCTCTAGGTGATTTCCTCTTGGGTCAGGAATGTGGGCAGAGAGTAGTCTCCACTGAGTTCTCAGGAGTGTCCACACTTCTGAGGGTCCAGCTCTCTCCCACACGGGATTTGGGTGCAGGGAGCTGTCTGACTGGTTCAGTTCAGTTCAGTTCCAGGCACAGGCAGACTCAGCATGTTCCTGCCAATGACTGTTTCTATATTTCTATATCAAGAAACACTATGCAGTTTACTCTTGGGCCAGGGATGTGGGAGAGGTGAGCCGAAGCGGTGGTCTGTCCTGCAGTCTCAGGATTTTCTGAACTTCTGGTTGTTCAGCTCTGTCCCCCATGGGACTTGGGTGCAGAGCTGCATTTGGTGTTTTAACTATTATGTGACGGGAGGAATTTCTTTTCTGGTCCAATCTATTTGGAGTTCTGTAGGCTTTTTGTATGTTTATGGGCATCTCTTTCTTTAGGTTAGGGAAGTTTTCTTCTATAATTTTGTTGTAGATATTTACTGACCCTCCTATTTCTCTATGTTTAAATAAATCTTAAATGTTTTTGTTACATTATGATTACAAGCATGTGGGTTCTCTAGTGAACACAGTATGTATACTGAGGATAGTTGGCCCCTTGCTGACCTCAATTCAGGTTTTTCCCAGACAAGCACCCCTTAGGTGACTTGAGAGCACCCTAAACCACCACAAATAAGAAAAAAAGGTATTTGTGAGTAAATTAATATATGTATTTGTGGATTCTTAGAATGAGCATCACTGCTCAACCACATCTGTGCAACATTTTATATGTTTCCTTCTTGTCCCACACACTCGAATCTGTGACACGTCCAAACTAATTCCAGAACTCAGAAGCACATTTACAGAGTATCCAGGGTGATGCAAATCATCCACTCAGACAACTGATCTTTTCCCTGTGAAATCTTGGAGCCCACATGTCTCTGGGCTCTAAGTAGTCATACTCTACTCATTCATATTTTTCCAGTGAGATGAGATGTGAGGGAGAGAAAATGGAAATTTTTCTTTTTAGAGAAAAGTAAGATGGAAGAGAGATTGCTCAACAGAGGAAAGCTCCTCAGACAAATCTAAATATAGTGGTGTTGTTTCAGATGGTCCTGGAAGGGAAAAACAAAGCAGCTCTGCCTCATACCTATCTCTCGGAGCTCCCATCTCTGGACCAATTCACTCCAGATCCTCAGCTAAGAGCCTCTTCTGGGTTAATCCCCAGCTAGGGAGGAAGAAGGAAAAGGAAGCCCTGTCTCAAAAGAGCCCCTAGTTCTCATGAAGAGACCAAGGCACTACCTAGAATGTCAATTAAAATCCCACACGCAGAGAAGCGTAACAGAGATGTCTACAGAGTGTTTTGGTCTCATCAAAGTTACAGCACTGTGAGAAGCCAGAGAAGGATTCTTAGAAGCAGTTATGTGTGGCTGAAAAATAAAGTGTGTCATGAAATAAGTGCCAGGAAGGCCCAGTTTTCCTTCCTGGTTTTCCCAGAATATCTCCAATGCTACCAGCCCAACAGCATACTTCTTTAGGATGAATCATGAGAATCCTAGGCGTCTGCCAAGTGCCATCTCTAATAGCATCGCTAAGGAGAGCAATTAACTCACAATTTTCCTTTATTATTGTACTCATGTGCATAATTAAATATTCTTAACATACTTATTTCATAGCATTTTATGAATAATGATAAGACTATGTTGCTTTATACTAATGATAATATAATTGGCCACCAGTTTCACACGCTTTGATGTATTCTTCCTAAAAATTATTCAAAAATTAAAGTTTAATGTCAGTTTAAAATTTCACCAAGGCTCTTCCTCTTAAACATCACTATTTGCTTTTATTTCTCAGTGGAAAAAATATCTTGAAGGGCTTGCCTTGGATACATGTTTTCAAAGTCACTATATATGGGTAATGATACGTCTCTCTCATCTGATGCCTATGAATCTGGATATAAAGCTCTCAGCTCCTCCTGCACCGTGTCTGTCAATGTGCTTGCTGTCAGGCTTCCTGACATGATGATATTAGACTAAACCACTGAAACTGTAAGTAAGCCCACAGTTAAATACTTTCTTTTACAAATATTGCCATGGTTATAGTAACTTTACAGCAATAGAACACTTGCTAAGATACCTAGTAATATAGTATAGGCATCCTTCTGCCTATATCTGACAATATCTCACATGTGCAGTTTTGCACTCATTTTGAAAGTAACTGACTATAGTCTCTTTCATACTTTATCTATTTTCAGGCTCTGCCTGAGTCTTGTCAAAGTGGCAGAACTGGCCTGACAGTGTGGCAATCTGACGTTTGGCTTTTTTAAGACTTATTGTGTGTGTGTGTGTGTGTATGTGTGTGTGTGTATGCGTGCATGAGTGTATTGCACATATGCCTCTATGCAGGTGCCTTCAGAGATCAGAAAAAGATTTCAGATCCCTTGGAGCTAGAGTTAAAGGCAGTTGTGAGCCATTCAATGTGAGCATTGGAAACTGATCTGCAGTCCTCTAGAAGGGCAGTACCCACTCTTAACCCCTTAGCATCTTTCCAATTTCTGAATCTTCCTTTTAGTCTCTAATATCTTACATGAATTTCCTTTTAAAAGTTACAACCTACTGCTTTTTAAGGTAAGTAAAAATTAACTTTAATATATTCAGTATTTTAAGAGAGGAGTTTACATTTCAAACTATCTCTCTTATATCACAGATTGCCACTATCTTTTGATTGCTAAAATCCAATTTGGGCTAAAAAAAAAATGTGTAATACCTGGTAAGGAACTTTGAAACAAAAACCCTTAGAAGCCTATAAGTCAGAAGACAGTCTTTCATTTTTTGCTTTTTTGTTTTGTTTACAAATATGTTTTGTTTTTGAGAGTCTAATTACACAGACCAAGTTAGTCTCAGATTCACCACCAAGCTGGTCCTGAACTCTTGATCCCCCTACCTCAGTTTCTTAACTGCTAGAACTATAATAAGCATGTACCACTTCACTAAAAAGGATACATCTCAGTAACTATGCTCAAATCTGATTCTTAATACTTTCCGAGCCATAGCTTGGCTACAGGTAGAGGGGGAAAAAAACTAGGCATTAGATAGTAACATAAACATGTGAGGAAATAAGAAATCTCAGTCACTAAAACCTCATAACCTAAAACACCTAAATTTTTAAAGATACATTGCTTCTTTTCATATAAACATAAGTAGATGCTAGCTGATGAAATGCATCAAAAATAATAAATATACAGACATATATGTATTTATAACTTATATATGTGACATGCATTCTGAAACCTTAAATCTTTGCTTGAAACAATGGGTGCACCAAGAACTGGTTTTATTGGTTCATTATTTTAACTCAAAAATACTACAAATAGTTTATTTCACACTTCTCTTAAGTCAGTTCTGCCATAAGCAAGCTGGCTAAGATTGTGCAAATAATTTTCTCCTGGAATTCTTTTGTGTTTTTTTTTATTTTGTTCTCTTTAAGGTCACTGCAGAATGATTTATCCAAGCAAATCATTTATCCTTGCAGTGGCTAAACCAAAGTTAAGTTGTATCATTCTTTACGTGCCTTGTTACTCAGTGTTGCTAATGCCCGTGTCATTAACTATAAACCACCTGGGATTTTGCAGCTCTGTTGTGTATTCCTGGTTGCCATGCTAGAATAGAGGTCTATGGGCAGAATTAAGCACTTGTTTGTTACTGTCACACAGGAGTGTAGACTGTGCATTTTCCAGAACATTTGGTCTTGAGACCAGAGGGATTGCCCAAAAGTATCAAGCACATGCTTCCATAATTCTGAACAGAGGCGGGCAAGCATGAACATTATAGCATACACTTTCTAAAACCGATTATATGTCTTCTTCCCTATGAACATGTTATTGATTCTTAAGGAGAAAAAATGACCAGAGGCTAACAAACTGACATGTAATATCTACCATTAGCTGTGAAGTTTTGGCTTCAAAGCTTTGGTTTCATGGGAGAAAAAAAAAGGTTTTCACACAAAAGAGTTATTCTAACTCTGTTCACGGTGTACCACTTGACAATTCCTTCTAATTATTCCCTACTTTCTTGTGTTTATTAATTTATTTCCATTCAAGTATTCTGTAGCAAGACACACAGTAGGATGAAATGTTCTCAAAGTTAATTCCCAAAAAACATCAGTTTCCAGAAGATACTTCATGCAGCTTAATGTTAGTCGTATTCTTTTATAGTTTTGAAGAATAGGTGAAAATTAACAATGCTCTTTTTCTCAGTTGGATGTGTTGTTCTGGGTATCTTTCCTCATCATCTGTTGTGTGCACTGCTTATCAGCATTCGGACATTCTATGAAGCCATTATTTATGATACAAATTTACTTTCTTAGCTACTTTAAGTTAAATTAACAGTGGTTGATGATGCTCTGCAAAAATGACTTTCAAAAATTCAGCCACAAGCGCATGTCTTGGTGTTTACATTTCTTTCTGTTCACAATTCCTAACAAAATCACTTTCCCCAAGGCCACCTCTAATCTCATTCCTCCATGAAAACCTTTGATTGTCATCTCATTGCCTGATGCACAATATCCAAGCCCAGGGGCAGCAGAGCACACGGAAGTGCTGTGGGCTGCAATAGCACATTGGTTTTTTATGAAATTGACCTACTTCACACTTGGGAAGTCATGTGTGTAATCACAACACACAGAAGAAAGAGAGCGCACATTTTACTCGTAATACATTCCATAGATTCGTAAGAATCTATGTAGTTCATTTTCCTAAGAAAGACATGTTAAATTATATGTCATCGCAAGCTGCAAAGGTTAAACAAAATAAATTACAGCTAATAGGCGCACTTTTGAGTAAATAAAGCTCTAAACTTGTACCTTAGGATGTCAATATGTATAACAAAGTTGTTTTTCATGCCAAATAAGAAATATTATCAAAAACTGTCATTATAGTTATGAGGAACTGTTGTCTATACCACATATAATATGTCTATAATGTTTTACTTAAATTTAATATTCAGGCTACAAACACTAAAGAGCTTTTTAATGCTGATCATAATTGATACTTCCTAGCAGTATAACAGAAGTCACAGACCCAGGGTAAGGACTAATCTGACTCTGGGGGAAGCCAATAGGCATGTGGCAAGTTCCGTATCTCACAGCGAATAGTGAAGACCCAAGCAGGAGGTTCAAGGGACAGAAGATATGTGATTCTGAGAAACTTTCGAAACATAGCCTCTGGCCCTAACTACAATCCCATAGAGAGAAATGACACCTCAAACTTGATACAAATTAGTCCTCCACTGAATATTGAAAGCATCAGTGCTGAACAGAAAACCAGACTTGAACTTAAAAAGTAAGAAATAGTGAAGGAAAAGAAGGGGAAAATCACCCAACAAAGTTACATCAGATGCACAAGTCTCAATACAGAAGTAGAGAACAACATCCAGTGGAAACATGAAATGCCAAGACCAGGCATCACCCCTAATGAGGAGAGGGGCTGAGCCTACAGCAGGAGCGTGAGTAGTTTATATAGTACTGTGGATGCTCTACTTCTTGACTTAAGCGCTGGCTGCATAAGCTTGTTTGGTACCTAGTCATGTACAGACTTTTTAAAACATGCACTGTTCATATTCACTGTGTGTTCTATCACATTGCCATGGTATTCACATGTTCTACCACAGTTTCATGCAAGGTATATTGCCCTTGAGCACATTCCCCCTTCCTAACCTCCCCCTTCCCCACCCCAAATCCCTCCCGCCCCATGCATCCCTTTTGTTCTCTTAGAGACTCTCAATTCTGTTTTCTCATCGTACATAGGTACATGATTTTATGCTTCTACATAAAACCTAGTAACCAAAAATATAGGGGGGAAAGGTGTATTTCTCTTTCTGAGACGACCTTAATTACTTCATCTGCTCTTCTAATAGCACATTTTGACTTAAGGTGTTTTTAAGGGATCAGTGAAATCAAAGAAACTTTTCTCTGTCACATGGAAAATGCTCTTCCTGAAGGACTTGTGTATCTCTACTATGTCCCCAACTGATATGTTACTAAACAAAGGGCACAAATCAGCCAAGAGTCAAACACATGAGCTAGACAACCTTTGATTTTGTTCTTTTTTTTTCATGCGCTTCACTGCTGGATACATACATAGGAGTGAAAGTAAGTTGTGGTATCAAACCATAATCTTCACCAAGTACTTGCAATGAAAGAAAGTACTTGGGAAAACAGCTCCGTTTTTAGACCACATCATTTTTTTACTGTTTTTTGTTGGATATTTTATTTATTTATGTTTCAAAGGTTATCCCCTTTCCTGCTTTCCCCTCTGGAAATCCCCTATCACATCCTCCCACTCCCTGCTTCTATGAGGGTGCTCCCCCAACCACCCACCCATGCCTACCTCCTTACCTTCACTGGCACACTGAGCCTTCAAGGACCAAGGACCACTCCTCCCATTGGTGTCCAACAAAGCTGTCCTCTGCTACATATGTGGCTGGAGCCATGAGTCCCTCCATATGTACTCTTTGGATGGTGGTTTAGTCCCTGGGATCTCTGGGGGATCAGGTGCTTGATATTGTTGTTCTTCCTATGGGGTTGAAAACCCTGTGGGCTCCTTCAGTCCTCTAACTCCTCAATTGTGAACCCTGTGCTCAGTCCAATGCTTGGTTGCGAGCATCTGCCTCTGTATTTAACAGGCTCTGGCAGAGCCTCTCAGGAGACAGCTATATCAGGTTCGTGTCAGCAAGCATTTCATGGCATCTGCCTTAGTGTCTGGGTTTGTGTCTGTATATGGGTTGGATTCCCAGGTGGGGCAGTCTCTGGATAGTCTTTCCTTCAGTCTCTGTTCCACATTTTGTCTCCATATTTCTTATGCTGAGTATTTTTGTTCCCCCTTCTAAGAAAGACTGAAGCATCCACAGTTTAGTCTTTCTTTTTCTTAAGCTTCATGCGGTCTGTGAATTGTATCTTGGGTATTCCAAACTTTTGAGCCAATATCCACTTATCAGTAAGGGATACCATGTGTTTTCTTTTCTGACTGTGTTACCTCACTCAGGAAGATATTTTCTAATTCCATCCATTTGCCTAAGATTAAATGAAGTCATTGTTTTTGATAGCTGAGTAGTACTCCATTGTGGGAATGTACCATATTTTCTGTATCCATTCCTCTGTTGAAGGACATCTGGGTTCTTTCCAGCTTCTGGCTATTATAAATAAGGCTGCTATGAACATAGTGGAGCATGCGTTCTTGCTGTATGCTGGAGCATCTTTTGGGTATATGCCCAGGAGAGGCATAGCTGGGTCCTCAGGGAGTATAATTCGTAGTTTTCTGAGGAACCTCCAGACTGATTTCCACAGTGATTGTACCAGTTTGCAATCCCACCAACAATGGAGGAGTGTTACTCTTTCTCCACATCTTCGCCAGCATCTGCTGTCACCTGAGTTTTTGAACTTAGTCATTCTGACTGGTGTGAGGTGGAATCTCAGGGTTATTTTGATTTGCATTTCCTTGATGACAAAGGATGTTGAGCATTTCTTCAGGGGCTTCTCAGCCATCTGATATTCCTCAGCTGAGAAATCTCTGTATAGTTCTGTATCTCATTTTTAATAGGGTTATTTGGTTCTCAGGAATCTAACTTTTTGAGTTCTTTGTACAAATTGGATATTAGTCCTCTATCAGATGTCCCATTGCTAAAGATCTTTGCCCAATCTGTTGGTTGGCATTTTGTCCTATTGACAGTGGTTTTTTGCCTTAAAGAAGCTTTGCAATTTTATGAGGTCCCATTTGTCAATTCTTGATCTTAGAGCATAAGACATTTTTTGTTCTATTCAGGAAATTTTCCCCTGTGCCCATGTGTTCAAGGCTCTTCCCAACATTTTCTATTAGTTTCACGTATATAACTTTATGTGAGCTTTATACAAGGAGATAAGAATAGATTAGATCAATTTGCATTCTTCTACATGTTGACCTCCAGTTGAATCAGCTGTCAGTTGAAAATGCTGTCCATTTTGCACCGGTTGGTTTTAGTTCCTCTGCAAAGATCAAGTAACCATAGCTGTGTGGGTTTCTTTCTGGGTCTTCAATTCTATTTCATTGATCTACATGCCTGTCTCTGTACCAATACCATATAGTTTTTATCACTATTGCTCTGTAATAGAGCTCAAGATAAGGGATGGCAATTTCTCCAGAATTTTTTTTAATTTTTTATTAGATATATTTCTTTACTTGCATTTCAAAGATTATTCCCCTTCCCGGTTTATCCTCACCTCTCCCCCTCCACCATATGAACATTCCCCCTACACATCCCCCTTACTGCCCTCTCCCATATTCCCCTGCACTGGGAGTCCAACCTTAGCAGGACCAAGGGCTTCCACTTCCACTGGTGCTCTTACTAGGCTATTCATTGCTACCTATGCAGTTGGAGCCCAGGGTCAGTCCATGTACAGTCTATGGGTAGTGGCTTAGTCCCTGGAAGGTCTGGTTGGTTGGTATTGTTATTTTTCTGGGGTTGCAAGCTCCTTCAACTTTTTCAATACTTCCTCTAATTCCCACAAAGGGGATCCTGTTCTCAGTTTGGTAGTTTGCTGCTAGCATTGACCTCTATATTGGACATGCTCTGGATGTATCTCTCAGTAGAGATCTATATCCGGTCCCTTTCCGCATGCATTTTTTAGCTTCATCAATCTTATCTAGTTTTGATGGCTGTATATATATAGGCCACATGTGAGGCAGGCTCTGAATGGCCATTCCTTGAGTTGCTGCTCTAAACTTTGCTTCCATATCCCCTCCTATGGATATTGTTTTCCCCTTTTAAGAAGGAGGGGTAGCATCCGCATTTTGGTCATCTTTCTTGAGCTTCCTGTGATCTGTGGATTGCATCTTGTGTAATTCCAGCTTTTTGGCTAATATCCACTTATCAATGAATGCATACCAAGTGTGTTTTTCTGTGATTGAGTTACCTCACTCAGGATGATATTTTCTAGTTCATTCCATTTGCCTATGAATTTCATGAAGTCATTGTTTTTGATAGCTGAGTAGTACTCCATTGTGTAGATGTAACACGCTTTTTTTTTTTTTAATCAATTCCTCTGTTTAAAGGCATCTGGGTTCTTTCCAGCTTATAGCTATTATAAATAAGGCTGCTATAAACATAGTGGAGCATGTGTCTTTGTTATATATTGGAGCATCTTTTGAGTATATGCCCAGGAGAGGCATAGCTGGGTCCTCAGGTAGTGGAGTACCCAATTTCCTGAGGAATTTCCAGACTGATTTCCAGAGTGGTTGTACCAGAGTGCAATCCCACCAACAATGGTGGGATTCTTTCTCCACATCCTCGCCAGCATCTGCTGTCACATGAGATTTTTATCTTAACCATTCTGACTGGTGTGAGGTAGAATCTTAAAGTTGTTTTGATTTGCATTTCCCTAATGACTAAGGATATTGAACATTTCTTTAGGTGCTTTTTGGCCATTCATCCCCAGAACTTCTTTATTACTAAGAATAGTTTTCGCTATCCAGAGTTTTTTGTTAATCGAAATGAATGTACAAATTGCTCTTTCTAACTCTATGAAGAATTGAGTTGGAATTTTGATGGGGATTGCATTGAATCTATACATTGCTTTTGGCAAAATGGCCATTTTTACTACATTAATCCTGCCAATCCTTGATAAGAAGGGGAGAGGGAGGGGTTAGGGGGATGTTGGCCCAGAAACTGGGAAAGGGAATAACACTCGAAATGTAAATAAGAAATGCTCAAGTTAATAAAAAAATTAATTAAAAAAAAGAAAGAAAATTATCCATTTCATCCATATTTTCCAGTTTTGTTGAATATAGACTTTTGTAGTAGGATCTGATGATTTCTTGAATTTCCTGAGATTCAGTTGTTATGTCTCCCTTTTCATTTCTGATTTTGTTAATTTGGACACACTCTCTGTGCCCTCTGGTTAGTCTGGCTATGAGTTTATCTATCTTGTTGATTTTCTCAAAAAAACAGTTCCTGGTTTTGCTGATTCTTTGTATAGTCCTTTTTGTTTCAACATGGTTGATTTCAGCCCTGAGTTTAATTATTTCCTGAAGTCTACTCTTCTTGGGTGCTTTTGCTTATTTTGGTTCTAGAGCTTTTAGGTGTGCTATCAAGGTGCTCTCTCCAATTTCTTTTTGGAAGCACTCAGAGCTATGAGTTTTCCTCTTAGCACTGCTTTCATTGTGTCCCAGAAATTTGGGTATGTTGTGCCTTCATTTTCATTAAATTCTAAAACACCTTCAATTTCTTTCTTTATTTCTTCCTTGACCAAATTCATTGAATCATTGTTCAACTTCCATGTATATGTGGGCTTTCTGTTGTTATTGTTGTTATTGAAGACCAGCCTTAGTTCATGGTGATCTCATAGGATGCATGGGATTATTTCAATATTCTTGAATCTGTTGAAGCCTGTTTTGTGAACAATTATATGGTCGATTCTGGAGAAGGTAACATGAGGTGCTCAGAAGAAGGTAAATTCTTGTTTTAGGATGAAATGTTCTATAAATATCTGTTAAGTCCATTTGGTTCATGACTTCTCATGTCTCTGTTTAATTTCTTTTTCCATGATCTGTCCATTGATGAGAGTAGGGTGTTGAAATCTCCTACTATTTTTGTGTGAGGTGCAGTGTGTGATTTGAGCTTTAGTAAGGTTCCTTTTATATATGTAGGTGCTCTTGTATTTGGAGCATAGATATTTAGGATTGAGAGCTCATCTTTGTGGATATTTCCTTTGATGAATATGGCATGTCCTTCCTTATCTTTTTTGATGACTTTCAGTTGAAAGACGATTTTATTTGATATTAGAATGGATACTCCAGCTTGTTTCTTCAGGCCATTTCCTTGGAAAGTTGTCTTCCAACCTTCTACTCTGAGGTAATGTCTATCTTTGTCACTGAGGTTTGTTTCCTGTGGGCATCAAAATGTTGGATCCTCTTTGCATATTCAGTCTGTTAGTCTATGTCTTTTTATTGGGGAATTGATTCCACTGATGTTGAGAGATATTAAGGAATAGTGATATTTGTTTCCTGTTATTTTTGTTGCTAGAGGTGGGATTATGTTTGTGTGTCTCTCTTCTTTTGGATTCCTTGCAAGGAGATTACTTTCTTGCTTTTTCTAGGGTATAGTTTCCTTCCTGTTTTGGAGTTTTCCATCTATTATCCTTTGTAGGGCTGGATTTGTAGAAAGATATTGTGTACA
Organism: Rattus rattus; assembly: GCF_011064425.1. Classification (NCBI taxonomy): domain Eukaryota; kingdom Metazoa; phylum Chordata; class Mammalia; order Rodentia; family Muridae; genus Rattus; species Rattus rattus. The sequence continues at coordinate 173,978,057 of NC_046156.1, read as the reverse complement.
TTTGGTTTTGTCATGGAATATCTTGGTTCTCCATCTATGTTAATTGAGAGTTTTGCTGGATATAGTAGCCTGGGTTGACATTTGTGTTCTCTTAGGGTCTGTATGACATCTGCCCAGGATCTTCTGGCTTTCATAGTCTCTGGTGAGAGGTCTGGTGTAATTCTGATAGGACTGTCTTGTTACTTGTTATGTGTTACTTGTCCTTTTTCTCTTACTGCTTTAATATTCTTTCTTTGTTTTGTGCATTTGGCATTTTGACTATTCTGTGCTGGGAGAAATTTCTTTTCTCAACCAATCTATTTGGAGTTCTTTAGGCTTCTTTATGTTTGTGGGCATCTCTTTCTTTAGGTTAGGGAAGTTTTCTTCTATAATTTTATTAAAGATATTAACTGGCCCTTTAAGTTGGGAATTTCTGCTCTCTCTTCTATATCTATTATCCTAAGGTTTGGTCTTTTCATTGTGTCCTGGATTTCCTGGATGTTTTAGGTTAGGAGCTTTTTGTGTTTTGCCTTTTTTGAGGTATCTGTCAGTGTTGTCTATGGTGTCTTCTGTCCCTGAGATTCTCTCTTCTATCTTTTGTATTCTATTGCTGATGCTTGCATCTATGACTCCTAATCTCTTTCCTAGGTTTTCTATCTCCAGGGTTGTCCCCCTTTGTGATTTCTTTATTGTTTCTAATTCAATTTTTAGATCTTGGATGGTTCTGTTCAATTCCTTCACCTGTTTGGTTGTGTTTTCCTGTAATTCTTTAAGGGATTTTTGTGCTTCCTCTTTAAGGACTTCTACCTATTTACCTGTGTTCTCCTATATTTCTTTAAGTGAGTTATTTATGTCCTTCTTAAAGTTCTCTGTCATCATCATGAGATGTGATTTTAAATACGAATCTTGCTTTTCCAATGTGTTGGCATATCCAGGGCTTGCTGTGGTGAGAGAACTGGGTTCTGATGATGCCAATAACCACGGTTTCTCTTGTTTAGGTTCTTGTGCTTTCCTCTTGCCATCTGGTTATCTCTGGTGTTAGTTGGTCTTGCTGTCTCTGACAGAAGCCTATCCCTCCTGTCAGCCTGTAAGCCTGTGATTTTAAGTAATGTGTCAGCACTACTTGGAGACCAGCTCTCTCAGAGCCAAATTTGGTTATGAAGAGCTGTTCCACAGGGTTAACTCCAAGGCACAAAGAGACTAGACAGATCCTGTCCCTGGTTGCTCTGAGGTTTCTGAGCCCTGTAGTCTCCTGGCAGGTCCCTCTTTGGCCAGTTGTTAGAGCAAACGTGTTAGTCTCAACTGTGAACTTAGGAGTGACAGCATTCCTGGAAGACCAGCCTTCTCCAGGTGAAATTTGGTACAGAGATCTGTGCCACAAGTTACCTCTAGGGTGCAGATGGAGACTAGCTTTAGATCATATCTTAGACCTGTGAATTAGAAAACTAAGTGACAGCTCGTTTCCTTTTAGAAGTTCACTGTGCCCTAATCACCATGATAATATGTTTCCCCATCCTCACGATCACTTCCCCAAAACTATTTTTTCTTTATCGGTCAAATGTGCAGAGACAAGTATTTTACCAACAATTTTGCCAATGGAACCCTGCTATAAACTGAACTTCCCAGTGCGGAAGCACCAGCTCATTGCAGTGGTAACAGCTGGATACTTTGGAACATGTTCATGACTATGCTGATCCTTTTAAATCTGGACTCTCTGCGGTTTCCAAATAACATATTTCTGAGATCATGTTATCTAGTTCAAGAGTCAAACAGTCACTTTGGCCAGGAAGTTCAACAGGAACAAGATAAAGAAAAAATAATAATAAAATAGCCAAGAAAATGTGTTTGTTGTGTGGGGTCTTGTTCCTTTGACAAAAAAAAAAAAATTAAAAGTCCCTTTTATATAATCAGTCCTGACAAGGACTCAAGTTCCTTCTTCACAGGAATAAATGAATACAAGAGCTCATTTTAATTAATGAATACAATGCATTTTTAATTACTTCTAGAACATTCTGCTCTACAGTCCATAGTTTCCTGAACACCTTTTTCAGAAAATCATGTTTTCCGACATAAAAAGACATTAAACAAACCTGTGAAACTAACCATATGGTTAAAGCATGTTATACCCTTAGAAACATATTCCTCTTAACTTCCCAGATGCAGAAAGCATTAAGATTTGAAGAATGCTTAGGTCATTCGAACTAAAGCATTAGCTCTACAATGAAGTTCAAAGACTTGACAAGAATCACAAAACTCCATGCGTAGCTTGTTGAGGTGGAATCAGGATTGCTAATTTTCTAAAATTGTTCAGTAACACATCAAGATGCCTTTAAATCATGAGCACGACAGGAATGAATGACAATCCGGCTTACTGGGTTATGCATTGCTACTCAACCAGAGTCCAAGAGCTATAAGCCACAGAAAAAATGAATTCTCCATGAAATGGTTTTTTCATGGAGAGTATATGACCGTCAGATGTGCCTGGTGTATGTGCTCACTTGAATTTCTGCGCCACATTTGTTTACACGTGAAGTTTAATATAAGGGGAAGAAAAAACAGAAATATACATGTGTGCATGCATGTCCTCCCTTTGTCTGGCTTCACACCATTCTAGGGAAGTCACTGATTCTATGATGAAATTTGAGACATGAAGCCAGAGAGATGGTTCACCTTGTGGTTAGGCACACAACTGCTCTTCCAGAAGACCAAAAGGCCATGTTCAGTTCTCCAATACCCCCATAATAGCTCACAACTGTAACTAGTTCAGGAAATCTGATGGTGATGCTTGCATCTATGACTCCTGATCTCTTTCCTAGGCTTTCTATCTCCAGGGTTGTCTCTCTTTGTGATTTCTTTATTGTTTCTAGTTCCATTTTTAGATCTTGGATAGTTTTCAATTCCTTTACCTCTTTGTTTGTGTTTTCCTGTAATTCTTTAAGGCATTTTTGTTCTTCCTCAGAAGGAAGTCTGATGTCCTCTTCTGGCCCTCATGGGTATCAGACATACACAAAATGCACATACATACACATAGACAAGCATTCACATATGTAAAAAAAAGCAAATATTTTTAAAATCAAGACAGAATTACAAAATAGCTTCTCATTTCACTAAAAGGAAATGGAGTCATCAAGTCTACAGATTCAGTCTTCTAAAGTGAACAAAAGAGTCACCAAACACAGAAAAGAAACTTTCCTTCATTGTTTTACCAAACAGCATGTTTGTATGTCTTCTTGCCATGTTTAGATGTCATACTAGCCTGTAGGCTACATAAGTAAAAATAGGTTTGTCCTACCCTGAGCATTTCAGCAATTAACTGGACAGACAGCAATGATCAAACTGTGGAATGAGTGTCATGGTGGAGAGAGGAGAGAGAAAGAGCTTGCGAAAGGTGGAAACCAGAAGATGAAGGAAACTGATGGGAGAAGAGGAAAAGAGGTAGTACAAAAACAACTCTTCTAAAAAGCAAGTAGTAAAATAAGAGGAATTTTAGTATTTTCTTTGATGGTGTTCCTCCCATTCTGACTACCTCCATGGTTCTTACAGGGAGGAAAATACTTGCCAGAAAACCAGAGGTCTCAGTCCATATCCAGAGCCAGTAAAACAGAAATATTTAGGCTAAAACCCCAGAGGTCTGTGTTAACTGGTCCCACTGGTAACAGTATTATGTGGTCAAATTAGAAACATTGGAGGGGGGGATCTACACATTCACTCAGTTGTTGTAGGTTTCATGACATTGATTTTGATCTCGTCATTATTAATATAAATGTGCTAATCTTGAAAAATATTTGCTCAAGGCTCTTAACATGTTTTTGAAGATGATTTAAAATATATAGACCTCACTGCACTAAAGTAAAGATCAACCCCACAAATGAAGGGTGCTTCTAAAGTAAAAAAGCTTGGCCTTTGCAGTTTTCCTTGAGTTGGGTTTGTTTTTGTTTGTTTTGGGTTTTTGTTTTGTTCTGTTTTGTTCTGTTTGTTTGTTTTTTGTTTTGTTTGGACAAGATCAACACAAATATCATCAGAAGGCACAGGGGAGGCCATAAAGCAAGCTGAAGAGTCTGTCAGTGGCACTCACAGATACTGCCCTGATTTCTGTCCTCATCCTACTTAGTCTCTGCTGGTTACAGGTTCCTTCCTCTTACACTCTTTCTATAGAAAAGTTTTTGTGCTTAACTTTATCTCTAGTTTGCCATACTTGTCAGTCATTGAGCGTAACTCTAAGACCCTGGGACACCTGGGTTCACTCTCTCCAGCTACATTCTGTAAACATCTTAACTTTATGGCTTTGTGTAAACACTTAAAGGAGCAGATTCTATTCTATCACTTTGGTTGGTAGCTATGGCTTTAAGTATTAAAAAAACAAAAGGCAGAAGAATAGAAGGTAAGGGGTTAACCTAGGTGGAGTTTGTTGTACTCATCAAGGGATGAGTTACTACAATGTTACTACAATAGACACAATATTTTAGGCCTGAGAGTCAGCCTAAGTCAGGAGTTGTTGGGGCATCTCAATTTTTTATGAATTCCCAAAAATATAGTAAGAAATTCATAGAAGAATGCAAAGACTTTTTAAAAGATAATTCAATGACATATTTTAAACTTTTTTGAATATATACATTCTTTACCTCAGAAATATTCCAGATTTTTAACCCAAGTAAAAAAATGATGTTTCATAAAATAAATAAATAAAATTCTGTGCAATACTGCTTTTTAGAGCAAAATATAAAAAAAAACTATCTTTTTATTGGATTTTTTTATTTACATTTCAAATGTTATCCCCTTTCCTGGTTTCCCATTCATAAACACCTATCCTCCTCCCCTTCTTTTTATGAGGGTGTTCCCCACCCATCCACCCACTCCTTCCTGCTCCCTGCCTGACATTTCCTACAGTAGGGTCCAGCCTTTGGCAGGACCAAGGCTTCTCCACCCATTGATGCTAGGGCAATACCATCCTCTGCTTTATATACAGCTGGAGTCATGGGCTGTCCATGTGTACTCTTTGGATGGTGGTTTAGTCCTGTGAGCTCTGGTTGGTTGGTATTGCTGTTCTTATGGTGTTGCAAACCCTTCATCTCCTTCAATCTTTTCTCTAACTCCTCCACTGGGGACCCCCCTTAGTTCAATGGTTGGCCGAGAGCATCTGCCTCTCTGTATTTGTCCGCTCTGGCAGGCCTCTCAGAGACAGCTTATCAGGCTCCTGTCAGCATGCACTTCTTTGGCATCAGCATATTGTCTGGGTTTGGTGGCTGTGTATTGGCTGGATCCCCAAGGGGCAGTCTCTGGATGGCCTTTTCTTCAGTCTCTGCTCCAAACTTTGTCTTCATGTTTCCTCCCTATGAATATTTTGTTCCCCCCTTCTAAGAAAGGACTGAAGCATCTGCACTTTGGCCCTTCTAGGAAGTACAAGATTTTTATTAATGAAAGTCATTTTTCATTTCTGTTTCTACACACACAAAAAGGAAATCTCCAAGAAGAAATCTTTGGGGATTATTTTCCTCCTTCATTGAAGAAGGCAGTAAACCCTAACATTGTTTTACAAGTGACATACAGGAAGCTGCCAGCAGATTGCCTCCCACACACTGTTTTCTGTGTCTGGGCCACAGACAATGCCATGATGATCTGGTTGCAACTTTGGCTGATCCTTCCAGCTGCAGATCTGATGCACGCTCCATTTCTGTCCCTGGGTGGAATTTAGATGATTCCTTCCTCCTACACTTCAACAGAGGCCTCCACCTTAAAGGCCCAGTGGAGTTCCATGCCTCTGATTCTCAGTCCACAAACAAAAAAGCCCATGCTAGAGAGGTAAAATTGAACTAGATTAAATACCCATCCTGTCTTCAATAATTTGCTTTCCATAATACTGGCAGAATATTGCAAGAATTTAAAAAGAAACATTTAAGCCTCAGGATCCTCTGATTCTCTTACTAGACAGGACCAGAAGTATATGAAACCTAAAAAAGGCAGAATGAGGTGTTTTTCTTCCACAATAAGATTCTGTGTCCAAAAATCTTACTCATGTAAATGCAGAAAGCACAAAATAGTTATATTTATAGAGTGATTTCTCTGTGAATGCAGAATCTTCTGTGACGGGAGGACAGAGACCAGAGTGGCTTGTTTTACTGACCAAAAACCCTTGAATTTTTCAGTCTAAAATCAGTGCTTCAGTACTGGCTGGGGTCTGTTAATAAAAATGACGTAAAGATCCTGAGTTCTGATCCTAAAATCTACCAAAAAGGGTGTGGGTGTGATAGCTGATGTTTAATACCAGTAGTGAGGAGAATAGACAGGCAAATCCTTGAAGGACATTGTTCAGAACCCAGCCCACCTGAATGTATGAACTTCGCTCAGTGAGAGGTCCTGCCTTAAAAAAAGCGAGGTGAAGAAACAGCGGAAGAAGACCCCATCAACCTCCAGCCTCCATTGACATACAAAAAGTACATATATGCACGGGAATACACACACACACACACACACACACACACACACACACACACACACACACACACTTCAGATGGAGATTAGGATAAAACTAACTTAAAAAAGTTTCAAGATTTAACAACAAAAGTCAGTAAAGGCTAAAAAATTTGTATCATAATTACCACAATTTTAGAAGGCCAAAGTCACCATATTTGCTTTAGTCGGTGTCTGTTAACACATTCATATGAACACATGTGACTGGCTTGACTCAGCAGTCAAGAAAGACTCCCCCCCTCCTCCTTCCCCTCTTCCTCCTTCTCCTTTCTGCCTCTTTCCCTTTCTCCCTCTCCCTCTCCTGTCTCCCTTTTCCTTCTCCCTCCCTCTGCCCGTCTCCTCCCCCTGTCTCTCAGTTCTAATGTTTGGCTGTAGGTCTCTCCATTCCTCTCATCAGCTGCTAGAAGAAGCCTCTCTTGATGATGGCAATCTCAATTTTTTTTTTAAAGCTTTTTTTGTTCAGAGCTGAGAACCGAACCCAGGGCCTTGTGCTTGCTAGGCAAGCGCTCTACCACTGAGCTAAATCCCCAACCCTTGGCAATCTCACTCTTAAGATATTCAAAGATTTATTTCCATGCATGAGAGCACACATTGTTTGGTTTGTTTTGTCTTGTTTTGTTTTATTTATATTTATTCCTCTCTCATGCAATACATAGTAAACCTCAGTTTTACTCCTCCCAGTTTCCTCCTAACTCTCTGGTCACCCCCCAGATCCACCACCCTATTTCCCTTCAGAAAAGCCAAGCCTCCCAGGGTATCAACCAATTGTGACATAACAAGATACAATAAAACCTCAGCATAAACCTTCTTATCAAGACTGGATGAGTTAACCCAGTAGGAGGAAAAGGTTCAGAGCAAGCAAAAGAGTCAGAGACACCCCCAATCCACTGTTAGGAGTCTCACTAAAAGCTTTGGGTTAAACCCCTAGCATAAGCATACAGAGGACCTAGATCAAGACCAATGGTTCCATGATTGCCACTTCAGTCTCCGCGGAGCTCCTATGAGCCCTGCTTAATTGGAATCACTTGACCCCAATACTTGGGAGGCAAACTCAGTGACTTTCAGGCCAACTTAGGCTATTTAGTGAGTTCCAGGAGACAATGAAAACAACATACTGAGACTATGTGAGAATAAAGAACAAGGAATTTCATGAAAAGACTGACTCCTTTGACAAGTAGAAGTATGCTATTCCTACTCTTCCCACAATAATGTGGGTAACTGACTGCTTTGAGTTTCTATAAATAAAAGAAAATCTATCAAAACTATAAATAAGAAATAGAGGCAGAAAAGGAACAGGATTCTGAGGCTCTATGGCTTTAGTTTTCTCCTTTCTTCTTACCCAAAAGACAGCTGTGATAAACACTCAACAGGACCCAAGGTTCTCTAGAAAAACAGTGGGACAATATAGTGGGCTATGCCATCCACATGCCCCTCCCTACCACTACCTTCTCTCACATGGGTGTATTTTGTTTTGAAAAGTAGATGTTTGTGACCTGAATGTAATAATTCACCAGCTGTTCATATACATGTTGAGTGAACTAAATTTGAAATGGCATCTCTAAGCCTACTGATTTAATTAGACTTTGATAACAGCAAATGTTTCTAGAACCCAGATCACAGCTGTTTTAGCAACCAAGAAGAGGACAACATTCTAGACTTTTCTAAAAGCACCCTTTGAACTTAACTACCACCTTTTCTAATAGTCTCTTTGAAGCCCTTGAGCACTTTCTTCTTCATAATGCACATATCTTCAAGAGAATTAGGTTTTTTTCAGCACAAGCAACCGTGTCAAGGGAGTCTTCTCTTCAGGGAGCCATTCTAAGCTGGTTTAACTCCAGCTCTAAGACTTTGCTATCCATAATTTAACAATGACCAAAACAAATCTTAGGAGTTTCCTCATCTAAAAGTGCAACAGAGATGGGTGACAAGGAAAAAATGGGCTTTGAAGATTGCAAAAAAAATAACGGTCATGCACAGCAATGGACAACTATTTGGTACCTAATAAGAATAACCAGAATAAGTATTTTTAAATCATTGGAAATTAGGAACAGATTGCAGCACATCACAAGTATTATTCTTTTAAAGATGTTTTTATCTTACTTATTACCTCATGAATTGTATACAATAAGTTTTTTATGTGATATTTCTAAGGCATACTCACAACATGCAATGACCCTGTTTAGCTTCCTTCTGCCCACTTTTCCCATCAACCCACTCTCCCTTCCTCACACGGGTGGACTGCTGCGCATGCCAGTCGCACTGTTTAAACTTTCCATGTGGGAAAGACTATGAGCTATCTTTCTGTATTCGCTTTATTTCATTGAAATAATGCCATTCAACATGTTTGCTAAAAATGACAGGATTTCACTATTCTGTGACTGACTGTTTATTGTGCATACATATTGTAGCTCCTTAAAAGGAAAATCTGTTGTGGCAAAATAGCTCTGTAGGTGGAGGTCAGGGTGATGATGAAAGCTTGACAACCTTGGTTGTCTGCACAAAGGAAGAAGAATTAACTCTAACACATACACACACACACACACACACACACA